>NW_024429183.1:4261220-4601220 GCF_017639785.1 Mesocricetus auratus | reverse complement strand
ACTGTAGTAATAACTCCTCTAAGATCTACAACCTCAAACTTCATTCAGTGGCTGATGGAAGAAGAGGCAGACTCCCATGGCTAAGCACTGAGCTGAACTCAAGAAAGCCAGTAACAGAGAGGGAGGACTGATGACCAAAGGGATTAAGACTGGGCTGGTTTAACCCCCAGAAACAGCTGACCTGACAAAGGTTAACTCTTGAATCCAAGGCCGATGCCTGGGAATCCAGCATGGGACTGATCAAGACCCCCCTGAATGGGGGTGCCAGTGAGGAGGCCTAGGTAATCTATTGAGCCTTGGGCAATAGACTAGTATTCATCCCGAGTATACACATGGACTTTGGACTCCCATCCAACAATGTGAGATGCGCTATCACCCTGAACTCTTGGGGGAGGGACTAGGCCCTGCCCTGGATGAAATGACAGACTATGGACACCCCCAGGGAGGGCCTCACCCTCCCTTGGGAAATGAGGGGATAATGGGGGATTGGGGGGAGGGCACGGGAGGAGGGGAGGGAAAGGGAGAGGGACCTGGAACTGACTTGTGAAGCAACCTTGTTTCTTATCTAAATTTAAACTTAAAAATAAATTTAAAAAAATAAATAAAGAGAAACACACACAAAAAAAGATCTACAACCTCACTATTCCAAGGAGTTGGCTAGGTTTCTAGTACCAGGAATGACCTCCTTCCCATTGAGAGGGCCTTCAGTCCAATAGGAGAGCTGTTGGTTACTGCCAAGATAGAAGTGCCACCCTTAGGAAAAGTTTGCCGTGCTGGTCATTGCTGTGGTTCATAGGCAACACAGACAGATAGGACTACCGGTTGCTTCCCCTCTTGGTCAACTTTACTTCTGGTACTGTGAAAGTTAGTGGTCCTCTGGGAGGAGGTGACTTCCAGTCAGATGTGGCTCAGATCTTCCTAGTCCTGCTTATTCCTTGAGCTCTGCTCCAGGAGTCATAGAAGGTCTTTTCATAATGAGATTTCATTACATGGCTGACATCAAGTGCCAGCAGCTAAGGGATGCCCTCGCTGGAACATTGTCACACAATGAACAAATCCCTACCCAAAGACAGTTTGTCTCCACAAATAAAGTCTCAAATTTCTCCTTCCAAAACACCATTCGCTGCTTGTAGAGTGCACAAATGACTAAGACTTAGACTTGTAATAAATGAGTCTCTTTTTTTCTGAATTTGAAATTTTTTGAGACAAGTT
The DNA here is from genome assembly GCF_017639785.1 of Mesocricetus auratus. Taxonomy (NCBI): domain Eukaryota; kingdom Metazoa; phylum Chordata; class Mammalia; order Rodentia; family Cricetidae; genus Mesocricetus; species Mesocricetus auratus. The sequence continues at coordinate 4,600,008 of NW_024429183.1, read as the reverse complement.
CCTAACCTTGTCTCCCATATAGCGAGCTGTCAGGGAAGAAGCAGATGTTGTTTCCCACCCCAAAGTGGGTTTCTTCTCACTTCTAGACTTTGAATTGCCTGATGAACTAGAGGATGGTGCAAAATACTAGCAACTCCTCTGACAGTAAGAATGGAAAATCGCCTTCCTTCCCCTGTCTTCTCTTCCTCTGCCCCAAGAAAAGGGCAATCCAGTCATCAAAGAGAGCATTCCTTAAGGACTTGAAAACCTGTAACTCAGCCTAAGGCAGCTGGGCAGGGAAGGCTGTCTTTAGGGTGCCTTGCCATCATTCTGTGTTTCCCCAACAGGAGGCAGAGGCAGGAGATTGCTGCGGTGTGGGGGTACAAAATGATCTGAAGTTGGAGCTAGCATTAATAAGCCTGGGCTCTGCTTTACTGTCTCATCTTCAGTGCTGCTGGGGATTAAAAGGTTAATAGAATGTCCAGTGACTAGTGGGGCTTCCTGGGACAAATCCACAAAACCCACATCAAGGGCAGGCAGTGGGAGGGAGGGTCCCACTGGGTTCTCTAATTGCACCCAGCTCTAAGCTGAGGTAAGCAAAGGGTTAATTTGCTGAGAGAGTCTGTGGATGTTTATTGGATGGAGGGGCAGAAAGGGAAGCAGCTGGGGCCTGCACAGGCTACAGAGCATCCCTAAGGTGACAGGAGCTGGTAGCCTGGCATGTCAAGGCTTCAAAGGGAAGACAGCGACTCCAGCCACTGTCCCTGTCCATACCACTCCAGGCCACACTCCTGACAAGTCACTGTGCTTGAGCAGAGGATGAGCCTCAGGGAAAGGGCACCTAGCTGGCTGAGCAGCTGAGACATGACCACCTGCCATGGTAGGCCAGGAAGGCGGTCAGGAGACTGTACCTGGCAGACAGAACATGCTCCTCAATCACTGAGAGAGGGGAACCAAGACATCCCTCCTTGCACAGGGAATAAAGGATAAGGTGAGCTGCAAAGAGAAAGCTGGGTGGTGATGGCCAAGACACTAAAAGCCAGCAAGGCCAGCATCAGGACCTGGGAAGCTTGGTTCGGCTGTGGAATTCTCCATTGTGACCCAGTACAATGTTAGGAGCACCCACTGTGCAAGGGGTTTGGGGATGGGAACAGGGGAGTAGGGTCTGCTAAAGACTTCTGTACCAGAGACTAGGAACGCAGGGATGTGTAACACCAGCAGGACTGACCGTCACTCTGTAACCATAGGTCACCAATGGCCTGGACCCAGCTCAGACTCCCATATGCCAAACAACGCACAGGTTAGCCCAGCTTTCTGAAATGTGGGAATCTGGTGCCCAGTGGGATGGCATGGGGATACTGAGGCCAGATTCCCTTGTCTCACACACACACACACACACACACACACACACACACACACACACACCAGTGATGTTCTCCCTCGCTGGTTCCATCCTCAGTCAGGTTTGTATGTCTCCAAGGCAATGAGGTCAGCCCTTGACTGGTCCTCTATCTGCCTGCAGAAAGAACCACACCCTCCCCAGAGGTAGTGCAGCTAGTCCCAGGAAGGGATCACAGAACCATGTAGGACATGTGCCCTGAGGAGCACGGGGAAGAACAAGTGTGGGGGTCTGGCTTTACTGTGCAGTTCCTCAGTGGACCCAGCATCCTACGTGAAGTCTTGAATTTGGTGCCACTTAGAGAGGTCTGGGACCCTTCTCAAGAGACTGGAGCTGGTGCTGAGTTTCAGGAGGCACAGATGGGCCTGTGGTTGGAAACCACAGAAACTATCAGATAACATGGCTGCCCTTATTCTCTGTGGCTGGTCTCCTAAGAGGGTCAACATCTGCTCACAGGCCTATCTGGGGGATTCTGGGCTGGCTGAGAAATGTTGGGCTGGGCTGAGCGATGCCAGGCTGGATGAGGGATATTGGACTGACTGAGGGATGCCAGGCTGGGTGAGGGATGCCAGGCTGCCTGAGGGCTGCTAGGCTGCTCTCTCCCCCACCGAGAATCAGAATTGCCCATCAAGTATCCCTTTCTTAGCTCAACTGACTGAATCTTCCCTCTTCTCCCATCATTTCTCCCTTCCCTTCCCTTTTCTCCTCCTTCCCCCTCCTGGCCCTGCCTTCCCCTCCATCCCCTCCTCTCCTGGTGCTGGCTCTGAGCTCATGAAACACACCTGGCAAGTGGACCTGCTGGCCTGGGGCATTTGATCCAGCACATTACAAAGTGTCTTCCAGGGAGGCTGTGTATACAGGGGTGAGCAAGGCTGAGTGGACAGGCCAGGCTGCGAGAGCCTTTCCCACTGCTCTTCACTGGGCTACACAGAGTTCTCAGGCAGACAATGGCTTTACTTGGTCTCATTACTGTTGTAGCTCAAATAATTCTGTAGGGAACAGGACTTTAATGGAGGGGGAGTTTCACTCTGGGAGCTATATTTTATCTCAAGATCTCTGAACTTAGCTGACTAAGGTACAAAAAAATGATGCTGACCCAGCCCTATGCTCCTGGAAGCCTCCCTCACAGCTGGGCCACTGACAGGGCCCACCAGTCCTGCACAGAACTGTGTCTCCCGCTGAGCCTTGGCTGTGCTGACAAGTCCCTGTCCCTGTGCTTCCCCGTCCACCCCTTTCTCCTGCTGTGCCCTTCGTTCTGTCTATCTCTGGGCCTTCCTCTCCTACTCTGTCCTGCTCTTCATTTTTCCCTCTCTCTCTCTGCCTCTCCTGGCATCCATCTCACTCCAAACTTCTCTGCATGCCTGATCCTCCCCTCCTCTCTCTATTTTTATTCTTTACCTGCCCCCCATACGGATGATCATTTGTATTCATCTGTGGGAGGGAGGCCAGAGGTCAACCTGAGGAGATGTCCACCTTGAAAAGTCTCTCACTGAACGGGAGCTCACCAAACAGGCTACTTTGTCTAACCAAGAAGCCCCAGGGCTCCACCTGTCTCTGACTCTCCATGGTGGTCAAGGCTTTCTCCCTCACCTTTCTCTCCCTCCTCTTCTTCCCTCTATGCCCTCTTAGCCTCTCCCTCCTCTTCTTCCTTCCACCTGTACAAGACGGAAGTGAGGCATCTTCTGGCAATGTTGTAGTGTCTCCTCCTGCTCATCCTCTTCTTCATCCCTCATTCTGTTTCTCCATTTCCTTTCCTTAACTCTGTCTCCATCTATTCCAAGACCCTCTGGGCTGGGCTGAGCACCAGTGAGTGCTTCCATCACATCTCAATTCCAATTCATGCACAACCCCCAAGCCAGTAACAGGTAGCCATGCCCTCCTCAGCCAGCATCCTGGGTCCAGCCTGCCCTTGATGGTCACCCCAGCCTCCGCCAGGAGGGGGCTCCTGCTGTCCCACACACACACACACATTTGAGAACTTCTAACCAACCCCTGATCTGGCCCTCTTGCCCATGCTGTCCTGCGTGGTTTGACAAACATCTGGTCTGAGCATTGACTTGTCTTGCAAGGGGATGTCCAAAGCCCAAGCACTTGATCTCTGCCCAGCCTGGAGCCCTGAAGGCAGGAGGTGTCCAGGCAGGTTGTAAATTCTCTAGAAGGCATTCATTATTGAAGTCCATTGACAAGACCATCACTTGGCATGCTCTGCTCCAAATTAAAGCAGACAGCAGCACCTGAGTGACAGTGAATTCCTTCCGTCTGGTGGCTGTGTCGAGATAGCTCATGGAGGAAACTCTTGAAATGTGAGAAAGAAAATATCCGTAATCATCTCATCTGAGGAAATCCTCTTAAACAGCCTTATGACAGATCTTTGGGGTTTGGGAAGAGGCATATATAAAGACTTCTCTTATTAATTGCCCCAAATGGAGGATGTCATCCATCCTTCTGTATACAGCCACTCACGCTTTCAGATATGCCAAAAGCCATCGATGTGCATCTTTCACTGCTGATTAGTACCCTGTTACCCCATCGCCAGCACCTGTTGGGGGCTGTGGGGAGGTTTACCTCATTGTGTATGTGGTTAGGGGCTGTAACACAACCATCTGTTCACTTCACGGAGACCAGGAAGCAGAGAAGAAGGTGGGCCTGGAGTGCCAAGACCCCCTTCAAGGGCATGCCTCCAATGACCTAACTTCCTCCCATTAGGCCCCACCCACCATGATTCCATCTTCCAGGGGCCAACTTTTTGGCACACAAGCCTTTGGGGGATGTTTGTCCAAACCATAGAATCTGATGACATTAGATACTAGATTTTCACTTAACAAAATAATAGAAAAATACAAAGAAGGCTGGAGACATACTCAGTACTAGATCTCTTGCCTGGCGCATACAATGCCCTGGGTTTCACCCCCAGGTTGCCATAAACTGGTTGTGCTGTAATCTCAGCACTTTGGAGATGGATGCAGGACGATCATCAGGTACATAACAAGTCCAAGGCAAGCCTGGGCTGTATGAGCAGGATTATAGTTATAACTCGTTGATCCATCACGTTAGTGGTGTATATTTAGAACCTGCTGCAAGCCTGGCACAGCGGTAGCTGCTGCAACTCACCTACGAGGGGTGGTGCATGCTTGAACTTCCCAGAAGTGTGTGGTCATAAGAAAAAGAACATTGGTGATGTGACAGTTATGGGAGGAGGAGGAGGAAGGGAGGGAGAGAGAAAGAACAAAGATAAACATATGAAATTAAATTTCCAATGCTCCTGTCTCAGGACAGCTCCTGCGAACCAGATGATATGGTCAGAAACGTCTTCAAGTTTGCAAAGCAGGCATGCAGCTCACCTTCCAAGGATACCTGAGCAGATACCAGGCGGCTGGCAGTGAAATGTTTGCCTTGCCAAATAATTGCAAAAGAGAAAAAAATGTTTAAGTCATTTTGAAATTTTTGTAGGAAAAAAATCCACTTGCAATATGGATACAGTGAGGTGTACTTTTTATGAGTTGGGGTGAGGACTCCATCGGATGAAAAGCTTCTGAAGGTTCAAAAGTCTGAACACAGGCCAGACCTGGCCCTGAGCCTGGCATAGCCCAGAGCCCAATTAACAGGCATAGGAGAGAAGCTATCCTATCCAGCAGTTCTCAACCTGTGGATCGCAACCCCTTCCGCAAACTTCTATTTCCAAAAAATGTTTACATTATGGTTTGTAACAGTAGCAAAATATTAAATATATATATACATTGGAAAAAACAGTAGCAAAATAACAATTATGAAGTAACAATGAAATAACTTCATGGCTAGAGGGTCACCACAACGCGAGGAACTGCATTAAAGGGTCACACAGTATTAGGAAGGTTGAGAACCACTGGTGATGGTGGCCAGATTGGGATGCTTGAGTGGTGGCAGTATTTAAATGCATAAGCAGACTCAATTAGCTTGTTGTAATTTTTGATGTTATTTTATTACTTGTGTGTATGCACACTAGTGTACAACAGTGCACATGTGGATGTCAGGGGACAGTTTATCCGTATTGGTTCTCTCCTCCAGTTGTGTGGGATCTGGGGAGCAAAGTCAGAATGGTTTAGCAGCAAATGCCATTACTACTGACCCATCATCTTGCTGGCACCCCCAAAAAATGTAGCATAGAATGGCCTCAAACTCATAATCCTCCTGCCTCCTCCTCTTCATCATGTCCTACGAGGATTCTGGCCACAACCTCTTTTCATCTTCACACACTGGCTGATGCTCACCAGCTGTGGATGTGTTTCCAGCGGCCTTGCTTTAATCTGGTGCCAGTCAGGGTGACCAGCCCCAGGAGGGGCACCGTAGCAGGACATACAGGTCCTTGAAGGTTGCATAGAGAGCCCTTTCCACCTGCCAGTCTTGATCCAAACTGAGTGTATTCTTTGAGCCTGACCTCTGAATCCTACCTAGATCAGATGCTCATCCTTTGACAGTGACTGCTCTGTCCTAGGTTTCCTTTTCTAGGAAGGGGCTCTGTCTTTCTTGTGTTGTCTCTTGTCCCTTTGTCTCCTGAACTTGGGCGTTTTCAGCTGGATGGCACTTGTGCATTCAACATGGTAAAGACTGCAACAGAAAAATGAAAATTTTAGCACCAAAAGATGTGTATAAATGGATAGTTTTATCTTTCTCTGCTCTTCCTGGACTCACCTTTTCTTCAGTGCCCTGTTTAATCTAGAATTTGGAGCCTTTCTAAAGAAAACCGCATGCATATGCACCCTCCCCCCCCCAAAAAAGGTGGTACATTGAGCAAAAATGTCATTGGCTAACTGCGAGACTTTTATTCCGTATTTACTAAGGCCTTTGGAAGCAGAAGACAAAAAAGAAAAAAATTCTGATTGGCTTGAAAATAGAATACTTGTCACCCCCAGGATTCTAAGACACATGGGTACCCAGATACATAAGTAATCAGTATTTAGTGAGAGAAAGAAGAGACACAAAGGCCTAACCAGGTTTCAAACTCAGATTTAAGAGTTTAATTTGAGGTGCCACCCTCCTTCTAAATTTTAATCAAACGTTAAAGGCCAGCTTATACCCTGTCTACCCAGGGAAATTAGGACAAGTCTCTCCATCTACCACGACCTATTAACACTTTATTCTAATTACATGTGGTTACTGACCTCAATAATAAGATTTGGGATAAGGTAGTTTTGTTGTTGTTTTTTAATGAGTCCAGATATTTCTTTCTGCAGTCAACCAACACAGCGCTTGAAATATAAATGAGTTGTTTATGGGAGTCCTTTGTAATTTTTAATTAAAGTGGTGTTCTTCAGTTGGAGGTTTATGGCGGCGATACATTTTATCACCGCATTGCTGTGGAATTCTTAATTATTTATGTAAATGTATTAGTAGAGCCAGCCCTTGTTTTGAGTGGTCAGATTTTTCCGTTATGAAAATGTCCGTGAGATAGAAAGTCTAATAAATCACACAATTGGATCTTTAAAGGTCTGGTGTCTCTGGTTACTAAGAATAGAACCCTGGGTTTTGTCATGACCAGAGACAAGATGTCCATGGCTTCCTTGGTTGGCAGGCACTGGGTCTGGTCACGGAGTAAACAGTCAGAAGGTTATTTTACAGCTCAGCTTTGTAACATCTGTCTACACGTGTTGTTCCGCATTTGCCATAGGGCAGGCGTTCGTTGCTGAAAACAGGGTTTCAAATTGGCTATATTTGAATATAATTATCATTTGCCTTCTTGGCAGCCTCAGAAATTAATTCTCAGAACCAATCTTGAAAAATATTGACAAATGATAATATTGCTTCTTACCCAATATTTATTTTCTAAGTCATTCAATTTTCTTAGCTTTGGGGGGATTGCATGCTTTGGGGTGTTTTTTAAAGCTGCATCTCGTGTATCCCAGGGTGGCCTCACACTTTTATGTAGCTGAGGATGACCTTGAACTCCTGACCCCATGCCTTTTTCTCTCAAGTGCTGGGATTACAGGTAGGCCTAATCATGCCCAGTTATGCTTAACTTTTAATATTTTGTAATAAGCATTCTAAATAGCTATGAATAGTTGGCCATATAGCATAGAGGGTAGGCCATGCCCTTCAGGAAAAAGAACACCTGACAGTCAGCACCACCAGCCAGCACTGGGCAGGCCTCAGGGTCCCACCAGAGGCTGATCATAGCATCAGATGGTCTCCCTGTCTCCTCTGGTCTTGTGACTTGAAGTGATGAAACTCTCTACTGTGGCTAATCTGGGGCTCCTCTGTGGGTTCCAACAGCATGGCCAGGAATCACACTGTAAAATCAAACCTCATGTTTCCATCTGTAACTACTGCTGATCCCCACATGAAGGCTTGTGGATGGTAGAGAGGTCCTTTGCATTTGGGCTAAACTCTTCGTTTAATCATTCATTCCAAAAGCATGTCATGAATATCTGCAGCACTTTGGGGACATAGCAATGAAGACAGCGGTTAAGAATATCCACTGTCATTGTGGAGGTGGGAATCCGGAACCTGAACCCATCTCCTTACACTTCCCAGACACAATCTGCCACTGACATACAAGCCACACTCAGCCTGGTTCCATATTCACCATGGGAGAGAGGTGCTGAAGGTCTAACACTGGGCCTCTTGCCTGCTGTCTAACTGCTCTAACACTGAATTACATCCCCACCCCTTGTTTAAGAGGGCAGGATCATGCCTCATGCTAAGCAAAAAATATTTTCAATTGACACACATTGTTCATTGTGGGAACTGGGAGTGGCAAGATGGCTAAGTAGTAAAAGCACTAGCCACCAGGCCTGACCACCTGCGTTCCATCATCAGCACCCACATGGTGGAAGGAGAGAACTTTATCCTGGAAAAGTTGTCCTCTGTCCTCCACATGCACACAATAACATGAACACACACACACACACACACACACACACACATGAGTAAATGAAATTTTAAGGCATCACAAAGTACACCTCCTCGTTGCTTGCTTCTCTTTCCTCTGCTGCTAGCCTCCATGTTATATCCAGGGGCATTCAGTGTCCTCTTCTGGCTTCCCTGGGCACTACACGCATGTGGTTCACGTACCTGCACTGTGGTGCACACACATACACATAAAATAAAATAATTTTAAAGGCATTATTTTAAAGTCAAGACTACTGCAGCATTCACAACAAGCAAAGCAGGGACGTTTTAAGTAAAGCAGAGTGGCTGCTGCTGGGTTTCCTCCTGCATCCAGGTGGGGCACTGGCCCTGCACAGTGATGTCGGTGCCTCCGGGACTTCTCTATGAAGAGCACTGTGAGAAAGGCTCCATGACTCTGTGGATCCAAGAGTAGAAATGAGCTCATCTGAAGCACAGGCTGAAGGAAGATGTTCTGTGCCCACTCAGAAGTGTCAGCCAGGGAGGTGAGACACAGGGGGTCACCCTCTCTGTGACAGTCAGCTTTCTGACACAGCCATACAGACCTGAGTTAAAGCAATTTAATAACGAAAAGAATGGTTTTTGACATGCATTTTGGAAGTTTATATCTGGGACCATGTGATGATTCTGTTGCTTTGGAAGCATGTGACAGAGAAACAGTCCAGCTTCTGGCCAACCCCATAGCAACAAAGAAAAAGGAAGGAGTCATGGTTTTCCAGCCCTGGGAGGGCATGTCCTTGGTGACCCAAAGACCTCCCACTGGACTCTGCCTCTCAGAGGTCCCTCCACCTCCCAGGAGTGTTATGGCAGGCTGGGGAACTAAACCATTTGAGGACAGTCCATCTGCAAAACATAGCAGCGAATAGAGTGCCTGTGCAAATGGGCTACACGGCTTGAAGTAAAAAATAAAGTAAGTCTGGTTGAAAAGAGAACAAGACTACAAAATGTTTAGTAGAAAGTGGGAGCCACGGAAGAAAGTGGAACATAACGAAATAGAAATGGCGATTCAGTTTAAGCGTCATTCCTAGAAATCCAACCGGTTATCTCCTCATCAGTGCCTTGCACGCCTGCGAGAGGTGGGTGTGGCTACCTTGTTCTGTAGCCCATGGTTACTGGTGCTCTAATAGCCACGGGCAGGCAGTTTGGAGAGAAGGAGCTGGCATCCAAGTCTGTTTTGTCAGAGAGATTTAAAGCATGGAAACATTTATTTTGCAAGAACAGGTGACATACAAAAACACTTGTACCCCAAAGATTGTCCTGGTACTTAAAGCACTGCCACATCTCTTAAAGGGATCTTAGTTTCACCATCCTGGCTGAGGGTCACCATTTGAAGGGTCTATGACACCCCTGCCCCACAGTCTATCCATTTTCCTTTATGTCTGGACTTATTTTGAAGCCTGGGTAATGGGAGAGCAGAGGTGCCAGTCCGGTGAGGACATGAGACCACGGATCACATCTTTTTGCTTTCTGTTGGTGATTTTTCCCATTAAATGGCAACACACAGCATTGTCCCCAGGCATAGAAGCCATGTTGAGCCTTTCAGAGGAAATACTTGTTACACAGGCTTTGTTCTGACCTGGGTTATGGTTCCACTGGCCATGGGTTCAAGGCCAGCGCATCAGCAGTCTGCTTAAACAAGAGGTCACAACTGAAACGAGGTCATGTTCTGATCTGTAGGCTTAAGGGAACCTAGAACTTTATTTTCCTCCAGGAACATGGGTTCATCATTGCCTAATTCTGTTTCCTTGGTGATCTCATAGGACATAATTATGGTAACCAACAAAAATTGACTATGAGTTCTTGCCTATGTCTTCTCTACCATCTTCCCTCCCTGGACTATAATCCCTGGAAACTAGGCTAATTATGAATGACACCTATGGATCATCGTAGACTCTCAGTAAATTTTAATTTAATTAATGAGTGACTACAAATGAGTGGTTTTCAAAGAATTCTTACCCAGGCATTAGATGCACCAAATCCTACCCAGAAGATAATAACGAGTCCTCGAAAAGCATTAAAGGGATTTGCATACACCTCTGACTTTAATAAACAGCACAAGTAAACTCTAATTAAATGATGATGTTTAATTATTACTTGATGCCCTTCCCTATTCCAAATCTTCCCTTGGGTTTGAAGGGATGAGAGACAGTCCTTCTCTTTCTATCCTCTCTCCCAGAGTCCCTTTCCAGGCACCCTCAGCTTTGCAGATCCTCTCAAGGCCCCATTGGGAGGCAGATATGCTTAGTGCTAGGGTCTCACAGAGGTGTCTCAGTGGTTAAGAGCACTGGCTACTCTTACAGAAGACCTGAATTTTGTTCCTAGCACCCACAAGGCAGCTCACAGCCCACTGTAACTCCAGCTCTAGGGTTTCTGATATGTAATTCTGGTCTCTGCTATGTGATCCATAGGTGTCATTCATAATTAGCCTATTTTCCAAGGATTATAGCTCAGGGAGGGAAGATAGTAGAGAAGACACAGGCAAGCACTCATAGGCAATTTTTGTTGGTCACCGAAAGTATGTCCTATGAGATCACCAAAGAAACAGAATTAGGCAATGATGAACCCATGTTCATTTATGCAAGCAAGACACCCATATACATAAAAGGAAATGTTTTAATTGAATAGCTCCAGAAGTTGTACATATCCTCTCACCATATAGTCAACCATTCAGCCCTTTAATAAGCACCTACTAAGTACCAGTCACTGTTGTTGAGGACGTAGTGAGAATTAGGAATGCAGACCCTTCCTCCTGGGAAACAGTCAGAAAAGAAATGGGTGAACATCTAAAAAGAGGGCTAAACATTTGACAGATGTTCTTTAGAAACTGGAAGATAACTGAAGGAGTCTACAAGGACCAACAACCTGCCAACTGATTCTGGAAATGCAGTGAGAGGCAAGAGTTGGGAAAGTATGCTAGCATTTCCATTGTTTGTAAGTTTTTAGACTTCTACACCCCCGTTTTTAGTCACTTAAATGTTTTTAATGAGCAATATATGCTCATTGTTCAAAAACTAACAAACTCAGAGCAAAACAGAGAAGCAAATTAAAACTCACATTTAATCCTACCACCTAGGTATGGCCACCATTGTAATTTTGTCTTATTAATTCCAGAGGTGTGAAGTGACGGAATGTGTTGTTTCTACATTCTGTGTAATTAAAAAAGACTGTGGGAACTTCTAGAAGCTTCCTGGGGAGCTTAGGTTGTGTTTATTTTTTAAGAGCTACTAATTTTTGATTAACAAGAATGAATGCAGCATTTAAGGGAAATGTAATTACACCTTCTCCCCGTCTCAACAAAACAACATTATTCCCCCCACAGAGTGTAGAGTCATGACTCTAAGGATGTATGACTCCAAGTCAGGGAATTACAAGGGACATTTTTCATGTCACCACTGAGACAGTTGTGTGAGCACTCCAACAGTGAGGTATCTGGGCTGCAGGTTACAGACCCAGCTGAAGTCAAGCTGGATAATAACTCACTTTGTCACTACTTAATTCTGCGGTGGCTTCAGCTACTCTGCAGCTACTGAGCCAGAATATAAAGCCCCGGTCCCTGAAAAGATGAGGGACTCTCTATCAGGGTCTTTAAGCATAAGAAAAGTGAGGTCAGCTAGGGGCCATGGGGATGGCTGCACTAAGAGGCTAGTGATGGATGCTGTGCCTCTTGTTCATGTTCTCTTCTCTTTGAGTGTTGGGTAGGGGGGTCTGTTATTTGTCCCTGTGTGTTTGAATGCTCATGTGATTTGTGCATATGCATGTGGGCATGGAGATCAAAGGTCAACCTTCAGGATCAAGCCATATTATTTTCTGAGGCAGGCCCCCTCATTGAAACCTGGGTCTGTCAGATTGGGCTAGGATGGCTGGCCAGAGAGCCCCAGGGATACCCCTCTCTCTGCCTTCCCAGCACTGATTACAAGCACTCAGCACCATGCCTGGCCTTTTACATGGACACTGGTGTTCAAACTCGGTTCCTGATGCTTGCAAGGCAAGCACTTTGCCAATTGAACTGTTTCCCCAGGTCCCTTCTTTTCTAAAAGAGAAATTCAGAGTCTGTGTGCATGCTCAGCAAATGATCTACCAACTGGGCTACACCCCCAGCCCTTGTCCACTTCTTGTATAAATGACATACCAGCACAACTCCCTCATCAGTTCCTTTGACCCCTGATTATCCCTGGAATGCATCCTATATGCCAGACACAGACACTGCATCTCATAAAACCCATGCTACCCACACAGTGACAGAATGAGACTTTGCTCTGACAACAGTTAAGAGCAACTGTGTATGAACCAAGACTAGAATGTCCAGAAGTCCCTGTGTGGATTCATCAGCATCCGGTAGCTCCTGCTGTATCGAATTCTCTTCTTTATCTTTGCTTCTACTCTACCCTGGATAACCCACTTTGGCATTATGGGTTCTCAGCACCGCGGCCAGCACACACGCTTTCGCTGCCTGTGTTTTCAGCACCATGGCCAGAACCAGGCATGCTAGGCTGATACATTCAGCACCGTGGCCAGAGCCCTGTGTACTGTGCATTTCTGAGCCTAGATCAGGGTGTCTTTCTGCCTTTCCCCCACAGTTCCTTGATTTGTTCTCCCCACGCTTGTTAGCTCCATCACATGTGAGCAAGCTGCCTCTGACAGCAACTCTGCCACCAGGGATTGTGGCACTTTGGGAACTTATTTAATCTTCCTATACCTCATTCTCTCCAGATGTAAAAGGAGATAACTCCTGGAGACATTGAGAGGATTAAGCAGGGTTAATCTAGCAAAGCTCATAGCACGGTGTCTGAAATTTAATAAGAGCCCAGGCCTTGTTCTCAGTTACTGTAATACTTGGCAGATCACCCCAGGCACAGCTTGTCTTAAAAGCTTTCCCCCATTGCCCACTGCAGTCCCTCATAGGCCTAGGCTGCCCCTCCCAGCTTCCCAGCACTCCATCCACTGTCTTAATTGGTTGTGAGTAACCTGGCTCCTATGCAGATCTAACAGAAGCTTATTGCACGCTCCCATGGCAGACCAGTGCAATGAAGGGAGAGGGCAGTTTTGCCCCATAGCTCCATGCTTCTTCTGCAATGTGGGCCTGTGTGGTTAGGCAGTGTCACTAGGCTTTGTCATTGATGTGTGGCTCAGGGTTACTGTTACTGTGGAAGGGGAAGAGAGAGCCAAGATGTTTTGTGGGAAGTGTGACCAGTCTCAAGAGGGACATTATCACTTCTATTCACATTCTCTCACCCCAGCCTCACTGTAAAGGAAGCTGAGAGATGTGGCTGGCATGTATGTCTAGAAGAAAAATTGAGTTGTCTCTGCCTATGAATTTCTTTCCCCTGCCGGGTCATAGGACCCTTGAGGACTCTGACCATGGACTTGGGGTCTCTCTGTAGTGCTTATTCTTTTCCAACCTTCACCCTGAGCCTCATCTTAAAATGAATCCACAAGTTGACCCAGTAACCTAGGGAGAGGGTCTTTCCAAACACAGATGGTTAAAAGACTTAAGGAGACAGAGGCACCCAGAGAAACCCAGCCATTTCTTGAACCCAAAAACTTCAGCTTACACAGTACTGCCTGTAAAGAGATCCTGGCTGAGTTACTGAAGGGTGCCTGGGTGGGGTGAGAGGAGGAAATCTGAGCAGCTCAGGGGAGTAGAGCCACACCTCTGTAAACCCAGAGCCTCTGCATCCTAGGGTTCCAGGACAGGACTAAGAAGAGTTTTTATGCCTAGGCCATGGATCTCTCTGAATTGCAGCCCACACAGGTGAGCCGAAAGCACACTGTGTCAAGCAGCCCTTGAGAACCCAGGCAAGACATGCAAATTGGAACAAACTTTCTGAAAGACATTTTGCATTATTCATCAACTTTTTTCAAACAGCTCTCCTCATCCATAGCAGTAATTCTGCTCTTAGGAATTTATCTCAAAGAAATAATCAGAAACAGTGTCAAACACTTATGTCCTCAGGAAACAGAGATTTATGTGCAGAGCCCTGTGCTGAAGGCTTATTTATGATGGCAAAAAAGTTAGGAAACACACTCAGTGTCCAGCCAAAGGGGCTGCGTAAATAAATGACAGGGCAGACAGATGATGGAATAATGTGGGGTGGAGAGGAATTAGTTTTGTGAGAAGTTCTGGGCTCTTATTAACTCTAATGGAAGCAATGGGACATCCAAGCTTGTGAACTTTTCCACCACAAATATGGAAATAATATGTAGAAAAGGCTAGGAACAGAATACCCAGGCTATGAGTGACTCTCTCACAACTTCTAGTTGTTTCTTTACTTTTTAAATTATCAAAATGGCTTGAGGGGTGATTCCGTAGGGAAACTACTTGCTTTGCCAACATGAAGAGTTGAATTCAGATCCCAGTACCCACATAAGAGCCAGGCATGTCAGCATGTACTTGTAACCCCAACTCTGGGGAGGAAGATGGAGATGGGTGACCTTTAAGTTCAGGGAGGGACCCTGTGTGGTGCTTAGTTTCGTCAACATGAGAATCACCTGAGAAGAAAGTCTAAATGAGAGGTTGTCTAGACCAGGTTGGCCTGTGGGCGTGTCTGCGAGGGCTTGTCTTGAATGCTTTAACTAGATTTGGAAAGACCCAGTGTGAAATAGGTGGCACCATTTCCTGGTTGGGGTCCTGTACTGTGTAAAAGCAGAGAAAGCAAGCTAAGCACTAGTAGGCATTCTCGTCCCTCTCTCCTACCTGTGGATGTATGAGACCAGATGTCTCAAGCTCCCCACCACAGTGATTTCTCCGTGGTCATGGACTGTACCCCAAAATTGTGAACTAAAATAAAACTCCTTTTCCCTAAATTGCTTTTTTATCAGGGTTTTATCACAACACTAAAAATAAAACTAGAACCTCGTCTTAGAAAGTAACATCGATAGACTGGAGGAAGGTACCCAAAACTGACCACACACACACACACACACACACACACACACACACACACACACACACACTTTTTTTGAAAGAAAGAAATTATAGAGGACGCATCTTTTTCTCTGTGGACCATTAAAAGGCACTGTAGTCTTTTTCTCCTGGTTTCCAAGAACCCAAATGCTGGCCCAGACCCTGGACCTAGAAGTACATAATAGGCTGCCTGAGATTGTTGCCTGAGACATGTCTCCCTCAGCTGTCATAACACCCATTCAACTGCATAAATATATCACCCAAAATTTCATCCATCCAGACAACCCTACACCGATCTCATCTTTTACAACTCAGAACTAAAAAAAAAAGCTTATTCTCTTGTGAGTTCTATAAAGACATTCCTTGGCATCTACAAAATGACAGGGACCCTTCACCAGGATCTTGCAGCATAGCCATCCCCAGCCTTGGTTGTGGTTCAGAAATGTTCCCAGTGATTTGAAAAACATTCTGCTCTTCCTCTGAAACCGTGGTTTCCCGTTTGGTGGAGGAGTTAAGGGATTGCTCTGTGTTCCAGTGTCTTATCTGAGGTGGGACTTTAAATGGATTTAAGTTGGTTGGGTTGCTAAGGCAAAAGAAAGCATGCCAAAAAAGACAATACTAATCTATCCTAAAATGGACAAGAAAACCCATGCTTGTCCTTGCCTTCTTGCCAGGATAGAAATCCAAGCCCAAACCCATTGTCTTATGAAGGATTGTTTAGTGCTATTTAGGAAAATGTTGGCTTTGCTATGATCAGGTGTGTGAATTATGCCAGACACACACCTGTCAGCTTGTGAACCAGCCACTCTGGTGTCTCACTGGGGACACTTTCTGAGATGCAGTCCCCCAGCATCTCCCCAGCGTGCCAGGGAAAGTGAAGTTTCCCAAGCTGTGCCATTCCAGGAATTAAGCATTCCATCCTTGCCTGCTGCAGGGTTTCTATTCTCAGAATTGAATCTAAGCTCTGTTGGAAATTTGTTGAAAGCCTTCAGTATTCACTTGTCACCAAACTGAACTCCATAATGTTACCATTAATAGGGGAAAAGGCCTGCTGAAGTTCAATTGTAATTCTTTTCTATTAACTTAGTGATAAAGGGCCCATGTTGGGAAGATAGCCACTTGGTGTGGTTGAGATCACACTGCTTGCCATGCAGTATCAGAGATGTCTTCCAACCTGTGGTTCGTGTCTGCTCTCCCAACAGTCAAACCTTCTAGGAGGTCGACATCAATGTCCTAGTTTGCTCCTCTGAGGCTGTCATAAACACCATGACCAAAAGCAACTGGTGGGTGTGGCATTTAGCTTACAGTCCACAGTGGAGGGCAGTCAGCATGGGAGCTCAAGGCAGGAACTGGAGCAGAGGCCATGGAGAAGTAATGCTCACTACCTTGCTCAGCCTGCTGTCTTATAGCACCCGGGACCATCTGCCCAGGGATGGCACCACCCACAGTGGACTGGGCCCTCCTCTCTCAATCATTAACAAGAAAATGCCCACAGACATGAACACAGACCAATGCCAAGAAGGCCATTCTTCCACTGAAGCTCCCTCTTCCCGGGTGAACTAGTTTGTGTGACTAGCCAGCACAATTAATTGGGAAACTACTGTGTCTCTCTAGAATGTCCTAGAATGAATGTCCTTTAGATGAATTGTCTGTGAAAGTGAAGGTCACCCTTTGCTGCTGTGCATGTGCTGATTAGGTTTCTAAAATATGCAATCTGAATCTTGAGCAGAGTGTAGAAATGGAATTTAAGGTTATCTCAGGTGCAGCGGCTACCTTTCCTCTGAGCCTAGGGAATACTTTCCCAAACTCTCAGCAGATACCAGAAACTGCCATGGACAGGCAATGTTCATACTGAACACACATGCTCATGAAAAAGAATGGTTTGTAAACTATGTGCAGTAAGAAGAATAATAATAGCTAGTAACAACATAGAATGGTTATATTCATACATTTACTGCAAGCATTGATACTGTTGTGTTTTGGAGCCATTGTGATGAAGTAAGACTTACTTGAATAGATGAACTGTGACACCATGATGGTGAATGCAATAAGACAGACGGCGTCTCAGTGTCTAGCTGGCAGAGAGCATGAATGTGCTGGACTCCGAGTGACTCCCAGGCCCCAGGCAGGACAGAGCTTAGTGGCACAAGATTTCATTATGCTTCTCAAAATGGCACACAATTTTATATGTATGACTTGTTTACTTCTGGAATTTTCCATATGTGCTCAGTTCTCAGCTGACCATAGCAAGAAGCGTGGAAGGCAGAGTGACAGGCTAGGGTGAGCCCTCGGACTTCCCATTAAGCTGATAAGTGACTGAAGCCACACTTTATTTGATTCTGGGTTTATTCTGGCTTTTACACTTTCACGCAAAATTTCATACTGTAGTCACTGCACCTGCCAATAAAAAGCTCCCTGAAAAATAACTGTAAAATTCAAGTTTTTAAGACAGGGTTTAGTTTACCTAGGAAACACAGAGCCCCGAGTTTGATCCTCAGCACTACCCCCAAAAGTAGATAGATGATAGATAGATAGATAGATAGATAGATAGATAGATAGATAGATAGATAGGGAGGAAGGAAGGAAGGAAGGAAGGAAGGAAGGAAGGAAGGAAGGGGGAAAGAAGAGTTGAGGAGGGAGGAAGGGGAGAGGGAAGGAGAAGGGAAGGAAGGGAGGAGAGTAGGTAAAGAGACAGAGGAGTGAAAAATCAGTGTTGTTGGTTGGATAACATAAAGCAATTAAGCTTTATTAAACTGCTGCAAGTGAGACTAAGGGTGTAGCCCAGTGGTTACACCATTTACCCATCACATACAAAGCCCTGGGTCCTGGGTTCCATCCCCAACATGGCATAAACCAGATATGGTGTCACGTGCCTGTCATCCCAGCACTTAGAAGCTGGAGATTAGATGTTCAGGGTCATCCTTGGCTATATAGTGAGTTCAAGGCCAACCAGTCCAAATATGAGCCCCTGTCCAAACACACACACACACACACACACACACACACACACACACACACACACACACACGACTGTCAGGTAATTTCTGGACACTTTTTCACTTTTCCTTCAAACAACTCAGAGACTAGCTGCCTCCAGTGACTGCTGCTGAGGGGCCCTTTACATACATGTGCTCAGAAACCCCATGGACAGGCAGCTCAGGCCATGCCTGAATTCGCCTGCTGTAGTTTTGCTCACACTCTATCACTGGTCATAAGTCAAGGCAGTAGAGACTGAAGCAGCTGGTTACATCACACCCACAGTTAAGAGTGCCCAGGGCCTCTGCAAACCTGTAAGGCAGGCATCTGGCTTCGAGGCTTGAGGCACGGCTGATGTCTAACCTGTTACTTGGTGTATCTACCCCTCTTTCTTTTCCTGGACAAGCCCTAACCCTCTCTATTCTCATGCAGACAGTTCTTCCCTCTAGGGACTAGACACGAATTTGCCACACACTACCATACCTGCCAAGTAAGATGTTAAACACACATGCAATAATGGGATAGAGCAGTTAAATCAGCACCGCTCTCTGACAGCACAGTCCTATTAATTGGTTGACACATCACCTGGGTTTTTATTGCCGTAGAAAAACATTCCACAGGCTGACATGGAAAATGACAGTAGGTTTCTTGGCCACTATCGAAGGTGTTAAGATGAAGCTAGCGTTATTGCTTCCAAATGTCCACATAATTCACCGTGAATGGTCCTCTCCCATGCGACAATGCAGCACTCACTGCAGATGGGGACTCCACCAGAGCCTCCCCTGATTGGCTGTCATCGGCCCCATTGCCTTCTTCCTGTCCACACTCCTGTCAGCTTTGTGAGAAGTTAGATTTGGTTTTGTTTTGGTTTTTTTTTTAACAGAACTTGTTCTTCAGGAAAACTAATTTGTCCTTCTCGGCTCTCAGACTGTCTTAGCAAATAGCACTTTCTTCTTTCAAGCAGTCCAGGCCTCAAACTCACCATGTAGCCAAGGGTGACCTTGAACTTCTGATCCTCCCGCCTCTGCCTCCTGGGTGCTAGGACTGCAGGTGTGCACCACCATGCGTGAGAGCTGGGGATGAATCCAGGGATTTGTGTGCCAGGCAAGCACTCTGTAATCTGAGCCACATCCTCAGCTCCAGCCCAGCACATTATTTTATGTAGAGCTGAAAAAGATTGTAGATAAGGAAAATGAATATAATAAATAATAATAAACTAAAAATTAAAACTGTTGCTTCCGATCTGTAGGTAGAAAGGCTCATGATTTTAACTTTCACCCTCACAGATTGTTCTCTCTCGCCTGTCAGCCAGGCCTCTTGGCTGCCGAGGCCAGCTGCCTCAACTGGAATGTTGGAGGGAAAGAGCCGACGTGGTTCCCAGAACTGGGAGCCCTAGGGGAAAGGTGGACGTCCCACACCCAGCTGGAGCTGAGTACTTGGGAGAAATACTCAGATTAGCACAGCTGGAAGTAGCCATCAGCCAGTCAGAACAGGAACACCAGAGTGTCCCCTCATAGCCTCAGCTCCACGTGTGCCATCAGGGCAGAGGCTATCAAGAATCTCTGTCACATTATTAACTGGCCTTTCTTATAAGATACTTTATTCATTCTTTGAGAATTTCACTCAATGTGTTTTGATCATATTCACCCCTCCCCCAACCCTTTCCAACTATACCACTTCCTTTCTTCCCTTCCAGACGACTTTGTGTCCTTTGTTCCCCCATCAAGGCCAATTTGTGTCAGCCAAGTACTCTTGGATATATGGCCTCCTGTTGGAGCAGTTAACTCACTGGAGCTAAACTCTTAGAGGAAACTGACCATTCCTTTCCAGCAGCCAACAGCTTCCAATAGTTCCTCTACTGGGGCGGAACCTCATTTCCAATCCCTTCTCTGTGCTGGGGTTTGCTCAGGTGTGAGCTTGTATGGGTCTTGTGCCTACTGTCACAACTGCTGTAAGTTCATATGTGCAGCTGCCCTGCTGCATCCAGAAGTCACCATTTCCTTGTAGTCATCCACTGTCTCTGGCTCCCGCACTCTTTCCGCCCCTCTTCCTCGATGATCAACCAGCCTTAGGACAAGAGGTGTGGTATACATGTTCTCTCTAGAGCTCAGCATTCTGCAGTTGCTTTTTTCCCTCTGTCCCTTGATTAGTCCTGGCTCTCTGTATTGATCATCATCAGCTGCAAACAGAAACATCTCTGATAAGGGTTGATAGATACACTAATCTAGCGGTATAATGATGTTATTAAGAGTTGATTTAACACTATCTCAATTCAGCAGGATAATAGTTATAAGTTATTTCCTAGGGCCTATGAGCTGTCTAGTCATAGGTTATTGGCCAAATAATGGTGCCATGCATGGGTTTCATCTTGTGGAGCTGGTCTTAAACCCAATCAGAAAGTGGTTGGTTATTCCCATGCCATTCATGCCCTTTCCGTACCATTGGACATGTCTTGACAAACCTTGACTAGACTTCTTTGCCTGGTATCATTATTATTCTCAAAAGGACTACAGCTCTTCATGCCAGGGAAGTTCCTGCCCACTGTTCCAGTGGAATTCTGGGTCTCTCTCTGGCTTATCCAGGGATAATCATAGTCCAGACTTATGCCAGTCACTGGTAGCTGTGTTAGATAAGTCCAGGGACCTGCTACAAGAAAGCCCAACTGGTCCCTGGGAAAGGCAGAGTAGGCATGGCTACCTAGACCAAAATTGAAGTGGATCTATGGGGAGGAGAGACAGATATTAGCAAAGCATGACAAGAAACAATATCTCAGGCTTTGTATCTAGAAATTGTTTTAGTTATTTGTTCCAAGGATCATAAATATGACTTTCCTTAAAAGATAGATTTGTATGATTGACAGAAATACTTTATGGGGGTGAAATTGACACTTACAGTAACACACAAAACCTGGATACACAAAATCAGCAGGAAACATGCTTCCTAAGTGTGTTACAGTGGCCTCGAATGTTTCCGTGGAGGGATGGGGATGAGGAACCTTAGTGTTCCACACCTATTCAGGTTATTCTTTGTGCTGCTTTCTACCTATAACTAAAGCTGTAAGGGCAGCACAAATTCTAATTGGTCTTATAATAAAAACCCAGGGTCAGATATAGGGGTTAATGCTAAAAGATCAGAGAAGCAGAGCAGATGGCCACTAGCTCTTACCTCTACTGAATCCTCAGGCCACAGGGGTAATCTGTCCCTGTGAATCCACCGAATGAATACAATGAGCTCCAGTCTCCTCCCGCCTTATATTCCTCTCTCCACCCAGCCATATCACTCCTGTCTCCACCTCCCTAGTGCTGGGATTAAAGGCATGTAACTCCCAAATACTGGGATTTAAGGTATAATCCACCACCACCTGGCTCTGTTTCTCTTTGAGACTGGATCAATCTAGTGTAGCCCAAGGTGGCATTGAACTCTCAGAGATCCACCTGCCTCTGCCTCCTGAATGCTGGGTTTAAAAGTGTATGTCACCACTGCCTGACCTCTATGGCTAACTAGTGACTAGCTCCACACTCTGATCTTCAGACAAGCTTTACTTGTTAAAGCACAAACAAAATATCACCACATGTAAGTTTTACCTTTTGCTACGCATTCTCAACTGTCAATCTAAGAAATAGGTTTGGGGTGGGTACTGGTGAGGTATTTATTGCTGGAATGCGGGCACATGTGGGTTCACACACGCACATATGTATGTGAGTATTCAGACCAGAGGCCAATCTTTGGTGTCTTCCCTTACTACTCTCCAACCTAGCTTTGGAAATGGGTTTTCTCAGTAAGCCCAGAGCTCACTAATCCTGCCAGACTGGATGAGCTGTGAGGTCCAGAGAGCATCGTGTCTCTGTCTCCCTGGCACTGGGGTTACAAATATGAGCCATGCTTCCAGGCCTTCGTGTGGGTGCAGGGGATCTAAACTCATGTCCTCCAACTGCACCTTGGCAAGCACCTTTCCCAGTGAGTCACCTCCGCTACTCTGAAGAGAAGGTTCGAAGTCATTCAGAACACTACCTGTAAGAACCCATAGCACCTAGACTGTCAGAAAATAGTCCCAGCAACTGCTGAAATCTAAGCAGTTAAACCTGCAAGGCGTTTGACCCCTGAGCACCTGCAGATCTGTTTTTTTTATTTTCCATTTGGTAACTTTCACACAGCAGACAAGATTGAGAAGTTCCCCTTTATCTCCTGTGGGAGGACAATGAGATCGCCCATCCTCTGGTGTCCTCTGTGAGTACGGGCCCTCGCCTCTCATGTCTCAGCATCTTTTACCCACTGCCTCTTTCCACTTCTCTCCTGCTCTTGAGATAAAAAGCTGGAGTCCGTTCCCTCTGCCCATCTGCTTCTTCACCTCGTTTGTAATCTCAGGTGCTTGCGATTTGCTGAGCAAGGGCTTTTCAGCTCAGACGGGCTAAGGCGGCTGCTCGCTTGGAGAGGGAGTTTTATGGCGATCATTTGGTATATTTCCTTGCTCACTCATGCCTGCTTTTGCTCATAAATACCCCTACCTCATCCCATGGAAGATAGGAAATGGAGCTTTATCGCCCTGAGTTCATGCTGGCATAAATATTAAATTCATGTAATAATCACAAGGCCTCTCCCTCCACTCTGCTCGGACAGTACTGGAAGCTGCTGGGAAATCGCTTTCCGCATCAGAGCTTAACAGTCCCGAGCTCTTTTTTTAAAGATTTATTTTATTTTAATTTTTGTATATTTCGGGGAGGCTTATGAATACAGGTGCCCGTAGAGTCCAGAAGAGGACACTGGATCTGCTGGAGTTACAGGCAGCTGTGAGACACCCAGTGTAGGCACTGGGAATCAAACTCACATCCTCTTCAGGAGCAGTATGCACTCTCAACTACTGAGCCATCCCTCCAGTCCCAGGAGACCCCAACTCTCAATCAGAGTCTGGGTGCTACTTGCTGACGCTATCAGGACCCTCCACGGCATCTTTTCTGACCCCGCCCTGGCAGCTAGAGCCAGAGTTTACCGTGGGCACTTGCTTCTCATTTTCAGAAGCTTATGCTTGCTTTGATGGGGAGATGGTATTTGAACCCAGATCCTGTGGCACTTCACCCCTAGACCTTGGCCCCTCATCTTCCTACAGTGGCGGCAGCAACTTTCCAGTGGGTTTCCCATAGTGACTTGGATGTGTGACTGACCTTTCCTGCTACTGACAGAAGCAGATGAAAGTGGAATTCTCTCTGTTGGTGTTATGTCATGGTACTGACCAGGAAGTGCTACATCCTAGTCAGAAGAGGGGCTAAGATTTAACCCACTTTATCCAGTCAGACCACCACAACCTCCAAAACAGTGCCATCAACTGGGGAACCAAGTGATCAAGCATGTGAGTCATGGGGGCAACAGCAAAAGAATTTAAAAGTTCATTGGAGCCAGGCATGGTTAGCACATGCCTTTAATCCCAGCACTCTGGGAGGCAGAGACAGGTGGGTCTCTGTGAGTTTGAGGCCAGTTTGGTCTACAGAGCAAGTTCCAGGACAGGCTTCCAAAGCTATACAGAGAAACCCTGTCTCAGGGGAAAAAAAAGTTCATTTGATGGCTATGTGGAGTGACAAGTGATCACCAGAGCAGGAGGACCTGGAGAGGGAGGGCTGGGTCACAATATCATGCTGAGTGCCAGCAGTCACCCAGGACAGGCATCTGACTGGAGAGAGGCTGTGGTAGCCAAGAGTTGGGTTGGTGTCACCCACTATGCAAATAGTCAGACTTCAGTGAAGGGGTAGCCATCAGGATATTTTTACCCAAATGAGGAGGAAAGAAATATTGTCTAGTGTGGAGGAGACAAAGATGTCCATTTACCAGTCTGTGGTTTCTCCCCTTCTATAGATGTGACAGATAGTAGTACAAGCCAAAGACAGGTCCTTCAGTGCAGCCTGAGGCAGTCAGAGTCAGGTCCTGAACCTTTATGCAGAGGATGAGTTTTGTGCAGAGCTCCAACATCTGGTCAGACCCTTCCTTCCAGTTCTGAGGTATTTGGAGACTGGGTAAAGAGATGGGCAGGCCATCTTCCTGAATAAGTTTACTGAGAACCAGCAAGATGACTGGGTAGGGAGAGGCACCTGCTGACAGCCTGGGGACCTAGGTTCAATCCCTGGCACCCACATGGTAGAGGGAAAAAAGTGATTCCTGAAAGTTGTCCTCTGACCCCCATGAGCACAAAGTATCATGTGCTGCACACATAGACACACATACACAGATACACACACAGAGAGAGAGACAGACACATACACACACAGACACATATACACACACAGACACACAAACAGACACAGACACACACAGAGACACACACAGACATGCACACATTCACAGACAGACACATACACACACACAGACACATTCACACACAGACACACACACACTAAAATACAAATGTGAGTTTTTAAAGGTTTACTCATGGAAAGCTCATTGTGAGTACAGCAGCTTAAGATGGCTCCTGGTTTCCACTCTGCAGCAGCCAATTGAATCGTTGACTCAATTTTAGCCCACTGGGGGCCCGCTGAGGAAGGCCAGGTTCCTAAATCACACTCCTGACAGGTGCCATATTTCTGAGCCCCGAGCTAAGCAGTGACCTTCTGGTTTCACAGTAACTATAGCTGGGTGACACTAATAATGAACGAAGTCCATTGAGCCTTCTTAAAATATGGAAAGAAACTGAAATCAGATGGAAGGGTCATTTTGAATCGGGTACCAGAACCAAGTGATCAATCTTCTGTCTTGTGATGCAGAGGCCGAAAGCACAAAGACTCCCCTGGTGAAGGATTTGTGGGAAGTCTGCATTGGACAGCCTGCCCCATGCCAAGGGCCAGACTATGTATGACACAAATGCAGTCGCTTCTGAGGAAGGCACTGGTGTCTCTGTCCCACACCCGTGGAAGCAACTGCTTGGAAAGGGTAATCTCATCCTGGTGACTCTCAGGCTCTGTGTGTGAGTCCACAGGACCATCTCCAAGTTGCTTCTCAGTAAAGACGCCTCCTCAACTGCCAGTCATGGTGGTCTCTTCTGCCCGGAATAGTCTTCCCTCCCCAGACCTCATGCCACTTAGGTCTCAGCTGTGCTCCCCTCCTCAAGGCTTTCTTGGCTATTCACTAGAGAATCCCTCCTTCCCCGACAATCTAGGGGCACATGCCTTTAAATGCTCAAGTTGCTGAGGCAGGAAGATGATCAGTTCAAGGTGTACACAGTTACATGGTCATTTCCAGCACAGATATTGTCACAAAGAGGGTGGGGGAGGAAGAAAGAAAGAAACCCCCTCCAATTTCTCCTCCACATCTGTGGTCCATCACTGCTGCCTCCTGACTCTCCTCCACATCACTGGTCCATCACTCTGCCTCCTGACTCTCCTCCACATGTCTGGTCCATCACTCTGCCTCCTGACTCTCCTCCACATGTCTGGTCCATCACTCTGCCTCCTGACTCTCCTCCACATCTCTGGTCCATCACTGCTTCCTCCTGACTCTCCTCCACATGTCTGGTCCATCACTCTGCCTCCTGACTCTCCTCCACATCTCTGGTCCATCACTGCTTCCTCCTGACTCTCCTCCACATCTCTGGTCCATCACTCTGCCTCCTGACTCTCCTCCACATCTCTGGTCCATCACTGCTTCCTCCTGACTCTCCTCCACATCTCTGGTCCATCACTCTGCCTCCTGACTCTCCTCCACATCCCTGGTCCATCACTCTGCCTCCTGACTCTCCTCCACATCTGTGGTCCATCACCGCTGCCTCCTGACTCTCCTCCACATCTCTGGTCCATCACTCCTGCCTCCTGTATGTTTGCTTTGAGAACACAGGTCACTCTCTTAAGTTGTCATATTATTATATACTCCATCATGGCCTCCCTTCCAGAACACAAGGAGTTCCAGTCCAGTTCCTTTTCATAGATTCAGGGTGCATAAGAGCTACATGATGCTGAATGAATGGGTGTGTGGATGGGCAGGTCCACTCAAGCATGCAGGTATGAATACATGCCACCATATTCATGCATGGACAGATGTATGCTTGGGTGGGTAGATACATGGACAAAGGAAAGTGCACAAGTTCAAACTGGCCCCAGCTGGAAGGTGTTTCTCCTCAGTCCAGCCCTCTGTGACTGTATTGGAATCTGCCCCCATAGTCTCCCCAAGGGTCCCTAAATGCCCTCTCCTGGATGCCTGCAACATTCCACCCTTCTCTTCTGCTCCCCAACCTTGTAGTGTCAGTCTCCTCAGAGGACAAGGTCAGTGGGAGCCAGGTTGCTGGGCAAGCACAGCTTTGACTCGACCAGAGCAGGTTCAAGACAGGCTGGACAGCAGCTGCCCCCTCAAAGTGGCCTTTGGACCACCCTCCAAGTACCTGCTCCAGGGTCATCACACCCCTAGGACTCCCTTCTCTTTGACTGCACTCAACAAGTGTGACTTTCCCTCTAGTCCATACTCAGTCTCCTAAACACATGTGACCTCTGTCACCAGGGTTCTCCAGTCTGGAGGACAAGCTAGATGTATAAACAGGTGCTTTAAATCTAAGAGCCATGGCATAAATGCCACTTGAGCCGAGCAGTGGTGGCTCGCACCCTTAATCCCAGTGCTCAGGAGACAGAGGCAGGAGGATCTCTGTGAGTTCAAGGCCAGCCTGGTCTATAGGAGCTAGTTCCAGGACAGCGAGTGCTACACAAAGAAACCCTGTCTTGAGAAACAAAAACAAAAACAAAAAAAATGCCTCTTGGGGTGAAGAGTAGACAGTGTGGCAATGACATCTGCCAGAGTCTTAGGAAATGCCTGAAGGTAGAGCAGGGAAGGTACAGTTGGGCAGAGAGAACAGTATCAGCAAAGGCACAGAGGCTCAAAGGGGTTAGAGCTGCTCCCTGGGAATGTGGGCGGGACCTGCAGTGAGTCTTGATCTGCAGGCAGGATGGCTCCTGATGGGCTGGCTCGGAAGGCTGTTGTGATCCCACCTGGTGTTTAAAAAGCTCAGAGTCAAGGCATGTGTCAGAGGAAGAAGGAAGAGGCCAGGAGGCCACACAGGAGTACATGTGCCCAGGCTAAGGAGTGGCTGAGAGAATGCAGAGGCAGCAGATGCTTGCACACAAGAGGAAGTAGATACAGAATGACTTGGGAATCCATGTGATAGGATCAGAGAGAGAGAGCTGGGCTCTTTTCCCAAGCCAGAGGGTCCCCGCCCTTCCCACTTATCAGTCACATTTTTCATCCCAGTGATCAAATACCTGACAAGAAGCAACTGAGGTAAGGAAGGGTTTGTCCTGGCTCGCAGTCTGAGGGAACCATCATGGAGCTGGCGACCTGGACGCAGTTCTGTGGCAGCTGCTTGTGCACATCTCAGCTAACCAGGAAACAGGACAGGAAGCAAGATGGAATTGTAAACCTTAAGACCCGCCCACTAGAAATCCACTTCCTCCGGCTAGGACCACCTCTTAATGGCTCTGCAACCTTCTGAAGCAGTGCCATCAGCAGGGACAGTGTTCAGACACATGAGCTGGTAGACAGTGGTGCACATTCAAGCTGCAGCACAGCCCCTCCCTTAGGTCTAACACAGGCTCGTGGCTGCTTAGAACGGAAGAGCCTGGGCTCCTCAGCAATCCCACACGCCTGTGACTGGACCGACTTCACCAAAGAGGAGGAGCTGGGCGCTGTGGCACATGCCTGCAATCTCAGGGAAGCAGAGGCAGGAGGGTCATTAGGGATTTGCAGCCAGGGTGGGGGCTACATAGCAGGATTAAAAGCTTCAGAGCCTCATGCCCCTTCCGAGACACACAGAATCAGAGAGCAGTGTCATGGCCTGGGCAGCAGCACCTCTGAGCCCTGCAGGTGACTTCAGGAGCCACCACCATGGATGCACAGCAAGGGGGTCACAGTTCTGTCATCATTAGCATTTGAGAGGAGAGTTAGGAGCAAGCCATTCGCCGTCTGCATCCCCAGCCCCAGGCAAGCCTAGGGTCTTAAAGCTCAGGGTAGCTGAAACTGACACATTGGTTCCTCTGGCCACTGGCCTGCGTCACTCACCTTTTGATTTGTGGACACCACAGCCAAGCAGAGGACAAGCAGTGGGACTTGTCCTGAATACAGACTGGATGACCATAGAGGTGTTAAATGCAGATGAGGAAGCCATTCTAGGCTATTCTAAAACAGAGGCCGTGGTACCCTGCCCAGTGTTGTCAGGAAATTAAATGACTAAAATAGGCACAAAGTGATGGACCAAGCATGTGAGTTTGGGAACAGCTTTCAGGACTAATTTCTAATGAGACTTTCAAAACACTAATTTTCCACAGCAGAAAATCAAGTCATGCTCATTTATAAGCCGTCAGACGCACTGAGATGGGGGATATTTCTTCCCATGTTGTCAGTTAACGTTTCTGAGCTGGTCAGAATACAAAGTAGGGTGGCTGGGCCATCAATCAGCTCTCTGGGCGCTGATAAATGGGCAGGGTTCAAACCTAGCATCTGCATTGGCACCAAGAGCATAAATCGACTTTGAAAAAAGAATTTCTTTTCCTCTGAAGGCAGAGCAAGCAGTTGACAGAGGCATTCTTTTCTTGGTTATTTGTTTTTCTCACCTTTAGTGACTGTCTTTCCGTCTATGCACTCAAGCTCTGTTGCAAAATGTCACATGTCACGTAGGGGAAATGATCAGGATTTGAATTTGAGTCTGCTCACCAGGAAGAATTTTAAAACTTTTTTGTTCATCCATGAATAAGGATCACTCAGGTAGAGACTGTCATAATGTATGAAGAGTCAGAAAGATACGTGGAGGCCATGATTTAGGATGGCCTTTGCTTAACAGGTGGGGAAACTGAGGCCCAGGAGTAAAACCAATGTGAACATCACAGGCCAAAATAGTGGCAGAACTGGAGTCTTGGTCTGGGTTTAGAAGACGCCTACTCTGTAGCTGTTTTCATTTCTAAAGCATCTTCAAATGGGGAAAGCTGTGTGCTGGCTCCATTTGCAAACAGTGCAGTGCCACGGCTGCTTGGTCCCACGTGTCTGGGTAGAACATGGTGGCAGAAGGGCACATGCTGGAGGGTCTTTACCCCATTGTATGCAGGAAGCAGAGAGAAAGCAAGGCACCAGGGTCCTGATAAAAAAAAAACACCTCCAAAGGCACTCCACACTCCCCCACTTCCTTCAGTGGCCACAGCCTTCCAAACTAGCACCCCCAGCCGGGGACCAAGCCTCAAAAGCTTGAGCCTATGGGCAACATGTCATGTTCAGACCATGACATGAACCCTGGCCAGAGACCAGCGCACACCAGCCTGTAACAAGCAGGCAATAATGAGGGGGAAAAATCAGTCAAAATATCTCTATGATTCAGTAACAGAGTTTTCTAGAGACTGTTGTTGGGGAGGGGTTGGATTTGGTTTAGGTTTTTTGGGGGGAGCTTTAATAATTCTAGAAACTGTGGGAAAATCACCTCTTGAAGGAACTTGCTTACATAAAGCAGCATTATTGAGATATTGAGATACAGTCCACCCACTGAAAGAGACACTTGTCACCAAACCCAGCAACCTGAGTTCAGTTCACTGAGTCTGCATGATGGAAGACGAGACCCAGTTCTCACAAGTTGTTCTCTGTCCTCCACATGTTCACTGTGCCATGCCTCACCATCACACACACACACACACACACACACACACACACACACACACACACACACGTACACACAAAATAAATGTAAAAAAAGACTATTTAAAGACTGCAAGTCAATGATTTCTAGCATATTCTTGGAGCCATGCCGTCAATGCCACCATTAGCCTTAACGCATTTTCCTCTCCCTGAATAGATCCTCTGTAGCCACACTCCTCCTGGCCCCACCCACGGTCTGTCTAGCAGGGTCTTGATGCTCCTCAAAACTGGAACCATACAGTGTGTCACCTCCTCAAGACTCTGTGACAGAAACATGAACATTTGAGAGGTCGCAGGATCTGGAGAAAAGATACCTTCCTCTTATTTTTTCCCTCAACTTTATATGATTTTTTAGTGTGTTCCGAAATGTTAAAAGGCTTTGACAGAAAGTGCCCTTTCAAGCCTTCATTCGAATTTGACTGTTGCTCTCTGGACCCTGTCTCTCTGGCATATGGTGACATATCTCTCCCTGAAGATCTCCACCTTCATGGAGGATGCTCATGGGAGGTCCATCTCTGTTGAGAAGGCAAATACTCAGCCCTGAAAAATCAAATGTCAGTGTGGGGGATTTGAAAAGTCAAAGAACATGAGTAAATTGACATTGGCGCTCTGAAAGGCACTGTCAGGCCCAAAGGACATGGCTCAAAATAGCTACCTAAGAAAGCCCCGTGTCTGAGATGCGAGGCCTAGGGACGCCACAGGCTGGAAGGACTATGTGGCGACTTTGCTCACCTGGGCAGATCAGAGGCCCTGGGACTAGCAGAATGGAATAAAGAGTCAGCAGCTCCTGCCCCTCCCCTCCCCTTGCTACAGCTCACATTTCAGTGCAGCTCTGGGGACTCCAGAGTTTATTTGAGGCATCAGTGTTGGCCTTGCTTTTGGAGGGAAATGAAAACTGCTTGACAGAAGATACTTCCCTGCTGTCCCCGTGTGGCCCAAACGTTTGACGGCTGCGATTATGCACAGAGCCACCATTCCTTCCAAGGAGTTGGTTATGCAACACCATGTAAGTGACAAAAGTCAAGGTATGAGGGTCCATGGGAGGATGGAGCATGGCACTGGGCAGTGGGCTGCACTCTCTGTGTTGCTCTGAGTTTTACAGCACAGCCTAGACGTTCCCACATGGAAGCCTGAGGAGAGGCACTGGCTGCCATTGGCCAGCCCACAGCCTGTGCCCAGAAGCAGGTGGCTCACTAAACCAGTGTGTGTGTGTGTGTGTGTGTGTGTGTGTGTGTGTGTGTGAGTGCGCGCGCGTGCGCGTATGTGTGTTACATGTGTGGATGCCACAGTACTCATGCAGAGGTCAAAGGACAACTTTTGAGGTCCAGTTCTCTCCTTCCACCATGAAAGTTTCAGAAAATAAACTCAAGACATCAGGCTTACCCGCAAGTGTCTTTACCCTCTAAGCCATCTCCTTAGCCCTTGTTTTCTTTTAAATACGAAATGTGGCATTGTCACATGGGACTTACTGTTTATAGAGTCTAGGTCAGACCAGCATAACAAAATACCATATAGAATGGACGGTTTATACTAAGGAAATGATTTTCACATGCTCTTGAAGCTGGAAGTTCAAGATGAAGACTGCAGCCCATTCTTTCCCACTGAGGGCTCTTTCCCTATGTGCTCACAGCTACTCCTCACTGTGCCCAGGTGACATATGCATCGGTGAGGCACAGAAGACAGGTGACAAAAAGAGCTCTGTGGTATCTCTTCCTATCAGGGCACTAATCCTGTTAGCTCATGTGGGAAGCTATCTTTTGGGGGCTGCAGTCAGAGCCAGCTGACTTGCCCATGGTTCATCCCTGAGAGGGGGAGTGTGGGTAAAGAAAGGCTAGCTAAGGACATTAAAGGAAAAGACACACAGGATAGATGTCAGGAGGGACATTCAGTCCATACTGAACATCCTTAGTTTATTCTTCAGCATTCTTAATTACCTAACCAAAAGTGGGGACTTACTTCCCTTAATCCTCTAGGTATTTGGTAACCACACCTGCCATCTGGCCCTTCAGGGTCAAGAGTAAACACACCTGAACCCAAGTCTGTTGTTATCTAGATAAAGGCATCAGCTACCAAGGCTGAAACATCCTACAGCAGCCAAGTTATACACTTATAGGTATAAGGACGGTGTTGAACTCTCTGACCTTTAGTCAAGATGGAGCGGAGCCATCTTTATGGGCCCTGACAAGCTCAGAGGCTCACACTGACCTCACTTAGTTTACTGCCTCTCTAGAAGCCCATCTCCAAATACATTCTGAGGTTAAGGTTTTGGTAGCTGAATGGGTAGAGGTGGGTGCCGGAACCTCTGACCTTCCCTCAGTGACACATCCTGGCTTGTCACCAGTGGGAGGCAGCTCATGAATCTTGTGACCTCTGAGCTTCCTGAACCTCAGAAGTCCCATGAGCCCCTGCCTCTCTCAAAGAGGGAAAGCTTCAATGGGGGAAATAGCCCCAACAGTAAGCAGACCTGATATTTGCAAAGATGGGGGTAAGGGATGCTAGTGTGTCACATGTCAGCACTGTGCATACACCAATCTACTATAGTTAGATTTCCTAACCCACCACCACCATTTCAGATCGAGTCGTCTGGCCACACCTGTTGTGGTATGATGTCCGCACTATACCCCATTGTCTGGATAACTAGACATTTTTTATAATAGTCACTTAGTTTGTGAGTAACTTTACTCTGATAGGTAGGGATGGTGAAGACATTGTTAACACTACATGTGTGAGTGGCGTTTTAGTCTTAGACCTTCTCTCAGACGGTCACAATATGAGCCTGCATAGTCTGAGTCTCTGAAAGGTGCTACAGAGAAGGAGTGGTCCCACCCAGCTTTAATCCAGCACTCCTCATGTGTAGAAACTCCCCGCTGGGCTAAACTATTAGAGGAAGTGTTTCTATATCAAAGAATGTACAGTTTGGAGGATTTTCACTTACTTCCCACTAGAAAGTTGCTTTTAGTAGCTGTTAAACCTGAGAAGCCTCCTTCTGATATCTCCTGAGATGTTAACTACAATTAGATGAAAAGTTCATGACCAAAAAAAAAAGCATACAACAGTATCCTCTTTTTAAAGTTATATGTATTCCTTTTGATGGTGTGTGTGTGTGTCTGTGCATATCTGTGTGTGTCTGTGTGTGTGTGTGTGTGTGTGTGTGTGTGTGTGTGTGTGTGTGTGTCTGTGGGTGGGTATGTGCACATGAGTGAATGCCAGAAAAGGATGTCAGAGCTCTGGGAGCTAGAGTTACACACTGTCATAAGCTCCCTTCACATGGGTACTGAAAACTTGACTGGGTCCTGTCTGAAAACAGTGTGCAATCTTAATTGCTGAGCTGTCTCTCTAATCCATGATAACCTCTTCAGAAAACCAAAAAGATCCAAAGAACCACCTGGGTTCCTTCTGGGTTTCTTGTCAGTCTAGGGGAAGTTGATTGAGTCAGCAAGGATACATTCGCCTATTCTAGACTCCAGACAGAAAGACATAAAAATTAGCCAAATTCTCTTACACAGATGTTCCCAGAGGCTCATGGGATACCTAAGTGCCCCGATATGTATAGCAGATGCTACATGGTGTCGATGGTAAACACGGCTCCTTGTGTAAACTGAGACAGTCAAGGTTAGGGCTCTAACAAATACTTGCCATAACAGGTCCTGAGGATGGCCAAGAATATGGCAGAGGCAGTGTCCTTACTTGGTGTTTGCATTTTAGAGGACATTGCAATGAAAATGTGAATGAATGGCTAGCCACAGGGCCAGTGTGGTCACAGCTTCCAGCCACCTCAGTCTCCTCTGAACTCAGTGGGATGGTTCACAGGAGACTCAATCTCAGTGGCACTCGTGGGACTGGTTGGGAGGTGACATTTGAATGGGACCTGAGAGTTATAACAAGACAGCCCAGGAAAGGAGTGGGACAGGGACTCCCTAGTGGATATGACAGATAATATGAATAGCAGAAGAGAATGGCAGGCTTTGAGTGGGAAACAGGATGAATCAATGGTGGGAAGTAACCAGGGGTCCACCATGCAGCCACAGTTTCCCACTGGTTCATGGGCCAGTCCTAGAACCTTTTCACACGTGACTTTTCACCGATTCACTTGCCCATTCACAGATTCACCAATCACTGGTCAAGGTCTCATAAGGACCCAGCCTTGGCTTGTGGGAGCCTGTGTGAGGAGCAGGAGTCCCAGCCTCCCTCAGGAGTCCAGCATCTTCTGGACAGGCTGCAATATCAAGCTGTGATGTTGCTTTTAAATGTCAGCTTGCTACAACCTAGAATCACTGAGAAGGGAGTGCCAGTTGAAAGATTTTCTACACCAGGTTGACCAGGGGGCATGTCTGTGGGAAGTGCCTTGACTATTTATTGAGATGGGAAGTTATGCCCTGAATTTGGGTGGAACCATTCCCTAGGCTGGGTCCTGAACTGTATGACTGAAGAAAACTTGCTTAGCAGAGCAGCAAGCAGGTGGCATGGGTACCTTAGTTTCCCTCTGCTCTTGACTGTAGATAATCATGTGACCAGCTATCTCAAACTCCTGCAACTGTGAGTTCCCTGCAGTGATGTACTGTAACTGCAAGCCAAATAAGTCCCTCTTACCCTAAGTTGCTGTAGGTCTAGTTGTTTTATCACAGTGACAGAAATGAATCTAGAACACAGGCGGTTAGGACTGTTGGCAAAGGTTAAGTATATGTGGTCAAGACTGATCTCCCTGCCTTGCCCCCAGCAAATGCCACCCCCCCCAGTAGAAGGCTGTTGGAGGTACTGGATGAGTTGGGATGAGGGTGCAGCTGCTGTGCATTTCAGGGGAAAACCTTGGAGCCTTCACATGGACCTCAGCTATGTGTTCCTCCTGAGTCTTCAACACTGAAGCCCAGTCACCCTTGGCTCTCCAGAGCCCTGCCATGTCCCTGCCTCAGTCCCTGTAACCAGCCTCCCCCTACCCCCAGGAGCACAGCATCTGCTGATGACTGCTGAGACCCCATTGTGTTAGGAGAATGCCACCTCAGCCACACATCCTGATGCTCCCAACCTCCTCTAGGCAGCCTGCCAAACTGTGTCCACTGACCTTCAGAGAACAGGGCAGGTTCAGTGTCTGTCTTCCAAGATGCCCAGCAGAAGGTGAGCTCCTTAGTGCCTTCTGGAAGGTGCTAAGCCTCTGCTCAGCTCGGTGTCTGATGGGTTCTGAGAATCAGGTATTGGCACAAAGACATGGATGTCTACTAGTCAACCCATAAAGATCTCAAAACAAATACAGACCAACATCCATGCTGGCTTCTGACCCATCATCTCCTCTCCCAGGGAACTTATTGCTTTGAGAGACTCCCTGAGGAACAGAGAGACTCCCTGAGGAACCAGGCCATTAGCATCAGTGAACTAGGGATGAACATGACCTGCAAGCAGTGCATATTGGACCTGTTTGGAGAGGACTCACCTCGGCCATGTTCTGTGGACAGAGGACTTTGTCCCTCTGAAACACTGGGAAATAGACCACTCTAGTATACTAAAGTGTGTGTGTGTGTGTGTGTACAGATACAGAGGCCAGAAGACTGCAAAGTCCTGCCTTCCCACTTTGCCTGGCTCCTCTGGCCCAAGTTACAAATTCAAAAGTCACCAATAGCCCCCATCCAAAGAGGACAGCCAGGAAAAAGGGACAACTCCCAACAAGAGCCAAAAGCCAGCCTGGAGGTAGCGGAGGGGAGGTGCAGCTGGGGCTTTTACACAAAGAAGTCCTATCTTGGAAAAAAACAACTGAATTAAAGAGGAAAAACATTAATGAAGATTTCAGAGAGAAAAAAATGAGATAAGTTTGGGTTTATTCTTTTTTTTAAAGTTATTTTTAGTCCAACCTCAGGCTCTTCTCTCATTGTGAACACTGATGGATGGAGGACTGTTGCTTTTACTATTGTGTTCCCAGTGGCATTCTAAGCCAACACACACCACACTTCACACACACAAAGCTGTACACCAGTGAAGTATCTATCTTCCCAAACCACAGGGGCTGTGTCCACCTTCCAAGGCCTCCCTGACCTTCTGCTATTCGCTGCCTCCTCTGAACTACCCACAAGCTCCTCTCTCACCTTCCTCCCTTTGTTGATTTCCCCTGTCACACAGTTACTTGTTCTAGGTTTCCTTATGATTCTCGAACCTTCCTGACATCGCTCTGAACTTCTGCCCAGGTGCTGGATGCCTGTGTCTGGCTGAGATGGACACTGTGTTGGAGTCGGTCTGTATTCTTTGAACTGTTTCAGTCCCTCAGAGATTCCTTGACAACTCTGCTAACCAAGAAGAGGCCAAGGCTCACAAGGTTTAGGGTTTTCAAGATAATTCTAGACACAGCAAGGAATTTCACTCACGCCCTGCAAATAGAATATTCAAATGCAGAACCGTCCCATGGGACTCGTTCATATCTGTGTTCTTTAGCCTAAGATGTGTCCAGCAGCATGAAATACAACACACACAAATACAGAGGAAAAGAAGGGGGATAAGAGAGAGAGGGAGAGGTGTGGACATCTGGTCTGTGAACCTCTAACAGTGGTCACACCCCTTTGGGTGTGGCTTCAGGCAAATGGAAAGAGAGAAGCCTAAGGCATATCTCACCTGCGAGGTCCCTTTCTGGTGGGTCAGCATATCTTGTAAGAAGCGCAGAGAAACTCTCCCACGGTTCTTTGTGTTTTTCTGTGTAATTGTTCCCCAATAAACACCCATTTATCATTTATCTTGGGTTTAGTGTTATCATTACATCCTAGCCTTCAGAGAGGGGAATCTGCTGGTAAATTAACCCACGCCTACAATCCCAGCAGGATGATGGAGGGTGGCCACTAATTTGAGACTAGATTTAGCTAAGTAGTTAGCTCCAGGCAATCTGGGCTAGAGTATAGGACTCTGTCTCAAAAACAAAGCAAAACAAAACAAAAGATAGATGATGGATGGATGGATGGATGGATGGATGGATGGATGGATGGATGGATGGGTAGGTGGGTGGGTGGATGGATGGACCATATATAGAGTAACTCTAGAAACCCTGTGCATGTCACAACTGGGGAGCCAATGGCATAAAATACCCAGCCCATGTGACCTGCTCTAGACAAACAAAAGCAGGTCTGAGATTGGGAGACAGAAAGTCAGGTTGGAACCACAGTTCTGCTATCCAAAAGCTGCAGGACTTAGACAAGCCCTAGTCCACTCTGAATCTTTGTTTCTTCTTCTGCAACATGATGGAATGGTCCATTGGAGGCACCGTCTGGGGTGGGGGTGGGGATGTTATGGATGTGTGCTCCCACTTACAGGTTTGGCAGGAAGCAAATACTGAGAACAGAAAACATCCATCACTGTGGCTTGTTGTTAGGGAAATTATTCTCATGGCCTTTGCTGTGGGTGTAATCAAATAACCATTTGCGTAATAATTAATATTCTGTTTCCTTATTGGAGTGTGTATTAGTTACTTTTCTCATTTTTGCTGTAGCAAAATATCTGTAACAAAAGCAACTTAAGGAAGGAAGGGTGTATGTGGGCTCGAGGTTTAAGAGTGGTTCATCACATCGTGGTGGCAGGAGTGCGAGGCAGTTGCTCACATTATGTGTCCAGTCAAGAAGCAGAGGTGAATGCTAGCACCCAGCTCTCCTCTTTCTTATTGAATCCAGGATCCCAGCCCACTAGATGGTGCCATTCATAATCACCAGGGCTGGTCTTCCCTCCTCAGTGCCCCTATTCTGGAAACACCCTCATAGTTAGACCCACATGTGTCTCCACAGTGATTCCAAACCCTGTCAGATTAAGTCAAGAGGAGCCATCATATGTGGGTCTGCGCTCAGGGTTCTCTTGGTAGCCATGTAGCCTAACTCCTTGTCTTTCCTCTGATTTTCCTGTGTTGTCCTCTTTGCTGTAATTGTCAATTCACCCACCCTCTGCTCTCCACACTGCCTGCACCAGGAGCTGGCCCCTGATCCTGGCTGTGCCTTCCAATGCCAACACCCACACAAGGCCAGGGCTTGGCAAGAACTCAAAGCATGTCCGAGAGGCTACATTACATACTGAAATGAGCCCTGTTCCTAATTTGATTCTTTTTTTCCCCTGTAACAAGCAAAGTTCACATTACAGATAAATTGCCCGGAAATTTCAATTTAATAAGGCATATGCGTTTTTCGGGTCCAGAAGCACAGAAAACATTTTGCAGGCTGGTATTTTCATACTGAAAGGTTTATTAAAAGGACAGCTTTGAAAATGTCAGAAATTTACATAGTGTGTCTGGCCAGTTGGCTCAAAAGGGCTGATTTAACAAAAGTACTCAAAAGCCATGACGTGAAAGAACCTGCTGGCAGGTGGCCTTGAGCTGAGGTCCCCTGTGGGTCATGGAGGAAGTGCCTGCCACTCCCAGCTGTCAGTGTGGATCATGTGGGCAGTATGATCTGGCACAAGTACAGGACTTGGCAGCATTAGCAATGGAGTAGCCCTTGGCCTCTATGTCCATTGGGTGTGTTCTGACCAAAAGTAGCAGGCAGGGCAGCAAAGGCACTTGGGATACAGGGGCAACCCCTCAAAGGTGTCATGGAACAGGCATCAAATAAAATAGATAAATAAAATGAAACAAATGGTCCCAAGAAACACAGGTATATAAATATGGACAGCTGGCTGTTGTTCTATCATCTCTCTGTCTCTGTATCTCTCTGTCTCTCTCTGTCTGTGTGTGTGTGTAAGTGTGCCCATAAACGTATGTACACATGTATGCAGATAGCAAAAGTTGACATCAAGTGTCTTCCTTTTACTTCTCTTCACTTTATTTCTCTAAGACAGGATCTCCTGCTGAGCCTGTGGCTCTCCAATCCTGTTAGATGGGCTGGATAGACAGCCCCAGGGATTGTCCTTCCTCCATTTCCCCACCTGCCATGTTGGACTTAGAGACACACACCACCACACCCAGCTTTTAGTGTGTCAGGGGGACCCGAACTCAGGTCCTCACACTTGTGCAGCAAGTGCTTTACCACCTGAACCATCTCCAGCCCCTACCTAGGTACTTCTTTTAATATTTATTGTTATCACATTTAATTGTATGAGTGTGTGTGTGTGTGAGTGTGTGTGTGTGTGTGTGTGTGCGTGCACACATGAGTGCAGATGCCTACAGAGGCCAGAGGCACTAGAGTTCTACTGGCTGGCAGTTGTGAGCTGGCTGATGTGGGCACTGGGAAACGAACTTGGGTCCCCTGCAAGAATAATAGGTGCTCTTAACTGCTAAGCCATCTCCCTGGCCCCTATCTCGTTACTTCTCTTTTTGAGACAAGGTCTCATTACAAAGCACTAACTAGTTTGGAACTCCCTATGTAAAGCAAGCTGACCTCAGAGTCACAGGAACTCACCTACCTCTTCCTCCCCAGTGCTAGGATTAAAGGAGTGTGCCGCCACACCCGCCCTCAGCCAGTCTACTTTTCAAGAGACAAAAATACGACAGCATAATCTTTCAAAGCCACAGAAACCCGGCTTTCCTTAGACCCAAGGCATCTCAGTCTACTAACACTGGAATCTCTATGGCAGTGGGGCTTCTGAGATTGTGATTCCATGCACCCATCTCAATTTTACGTCTTTGAACACAAAACAGCAAGGCAACCTTGAATTCGCTACCGAATCATAGCTTCGAGAAAGACAAAAGGTAAATGATACAGAAAGAAACAAACAGCGCTGCTGGCATGCCAGCCTGAAAAGCTGGATTGCTTAATTCGGTTTTTATTTATGTTAAAAACAGAGTTGTGTGGTGTGGGGATAAAATATGGTCCATTTAAAATACTCATTATTTTAAGTCTGTTGAAACACAAGTCACTCCTGGATCCACCGTGAACCTGCCACCTGTAAAATGAGAAGCAACTGTCAACCTCTCTTTGTATTTTCCCTCTGCACAAGTATTCCCGCTGACAGAAAAAAAATGCATCCAGGGTGTTGAAGGTGTGCTTGGTAGTGCACACCTCCAAACCCAGCACTTGGCAAGTCAAGACAGGAAAATATGAGTTTGAGGCCAGCACGGTCTACCCTGTTCCAAACACCGAGGACTGAGATGAAGTTCAATGGGAGAGTGCTTGCCCACCATACATAACTCTCCAGGTTCTATCTGACTGTTCTCCGCTTGGTTCTAGGAACAGTACCTAGCCTTAGCTCGAGGACCAGACAGCACGCTGAGTAAAAGCCAGCCCTGGAATCCAGTGTGCCCGCATTGATTTAGCCTCCACTGTGTCTTAGCTGGGCTACTTTTATCAAGTCGCTATAACTCCAAAATAAAGTGATGCAGTTTCGTTTGGGTTGTTGTGAATCACGGAGGCAGAAGTGTGTCACTCAGCAAGTGCAGCCCAGAACTGGGCTAATATATGGATTCCGTGCTTTGTCTAGTGAACGTTAACCTCATCCTCACACCAGAGAGCTTAGGCAACGGCCAGGGTAACCAATCTACACAGCCCACATTAGACTGCAGCCAGCAAGGACTTGTGTCGGGTGATAAGACCTGTGCCACCAAGATATCATACAGGGTGGCTGAGAGGAGCTGTGGGAGTGGATCTTGAAAAAACGGTAGATGTTTGACAGGCACCCGTGTGACTTACTATTGAGTAAAAGGCTGGTGTGTGTTCTCTGTAGTGAGTCTCTTTGTGCTAAGGCATTCTGGGATGATCTTTGAGGCCATGAGGGTGTGTGGGAACTGCATTGGCTGGGAACAGCCTTTCCATCCATCCCAGCATGGCCAAAACTGTGGAAGCATAGTTCCCAGAGCTGTGCAGTGTTGGATAGTCACAGAGCATCGCATGCAAAGATGCACAGTGACTTCTTGTCCTAATGAACTATTGGCAGACCCACAGTCTAGAAGCCAGCGCACTGAAACAGCAGAGAGCCGTGCCCTGCTGGCCTTGACATACTCACGGGACCTTTAGACCAACCTCGGTTTCCTCATCTGTGAAGGGAGCAATAATAGCACTGAGCCTGCAAGAAGACACCATGTCAGTGTGCCACTGTAGAGAGAAGCCTTCCCGAAAGCCTGGTTCCAGAGCCGCATCAGTCCCAAATAAACACGTAGGAGGCTGTATTAATTATGAAGCTGTTGGCCTTTGCTTGTTTCTTACTGGCTAGCTCTGACTATTTAACCCATCTAAGTATTTCTCTTACCGGAGAAAAGTTCCAGACATCTTACTTCTCTGGCGGGCTACATCGTGACTCCCTGTGTTTCTCCTTCCCAGAGTACTCCTCGACTCCTAGTCCCCCCTATCTTGCTTCCCTATTGGCCAACAGTGCTTTATTGACATATACACAGGACTTCCCCATCATGCCACACCATGTAAGGTCTTGGCATGACGCGGGAGGCTGCTGTTGTAAATAAATACAGTTACTATTAAGTGGATGCCACACCCTGACGCTGTCACCAGAGATATAAG
Organism: Mesocricetus auratus; assembly: GCF_017639785.1. NCBI lineage: Eukaryota > Metazoa > Chordata > Mammalia > Rodentia > Cricetidae > Mesocricetus > Mesocricetus auratus. The sequence continues at coordinate 4,558,841 of NW_024429183.1, read as the reverse complement.
ACCAGAGATCGACCTTGGGTGCCTTTCTTCAGATGCTGCCTGCCTGCTTTCTTAAGACAGTGTGTCCCACTGTCCAGGGTCTCACAGATTAGGCTAGGCTGGCTGGCTTTTGAGTCCCAAGGCTCCTCCTGTCTCTGTCTCCCTAGAGCTGGGATTAAAAACACATGTCACCACTCTAGCTTATATTTTTTCCAAGGGTTCTAGTGATCAAGATAAAATCATGTTACCAAGAGAGCTGTGCCCCCACCCTTGGGTGCCCATCTGTAGCTCCCCTGACTCTGCAGCAGTCCCAGGAGCAGGACCTGTGGCTGCCAGTAAACATGTTCCGGTCCTCCTAGAAATGACAACCTGATGATGCCTCTGACCCAAGCGTCCCCTCCTCTACCTGTCCTCCGCATTCCCACATCCTCGCCTTCTCTGACACCACCACCCATTCCTACCTTGTCAAGTGTGGCAACATGAGGTCACTGGGGTTACCTTCACTCAGAGGCAGTGACTACTCCCAGCATCCATCTGTCCTATCTATCCCTTCAACACAGCACAGCCTCCACCCACCCTGCAGGAGGAATGCACCAAGGTGTGCCAGCACGAGTCTGGGCTGCGCCTGACAACGGCTGTGACCTTGGCCTCTGTGAAAGCCAGGCGGATCCGGAGAGCCCCCTCCTCCTCTGTGGTTGTCACTAGCAGGAAAGGAGGCATGCCTGTCACCTGGGCAGCACGGAGCATGCTCAAAATGGCTTAACAAATGAGCATCTGGAACTGAAAGATTTGGGGGCTGGATTAAGCATGACCTGGCACTGAGCCAAGGGTCCAGGGCCCTATGCTCAGTACTTACTTCTTGACTCTAGTTGGAATGCAACCTGATGTTTGGTGTTTTTTCCCCTCAGGTACTCTGTTTACAAGGACCCAGCAGGCTGGCTGAATATTAACCCCATCAATGGAACTGTTGACACCACAGCTGTGTTGGACCGGGAGTCCCCATTTGTCCACAACAGTGTGTACACTGCCCTGTTCCTGGCCATCGATAGTGGTGAGTCACTTAGAAAGGGCTTATCAGAGTGCACTTGTCACTTCCAGCTGTATTTGGTTTTGTATGATTTTTCTGATAAGTGGGGGGGTATTCATGGAGAGGTGGGACATGAGTGGGAACAAATAAGCCATTACTACACACACATTTATCCAGTCAACAGTATTCCCACCCCCAAGGAATCAGTCTTTGTAGAAAGACAAGTATGTCCATCCAGGGGTCAGAGAGGAAGCTCACTATGTTCCCTTGGGGATGGGTCCCAGGTTAGGAGCCCACACCAATGCATTCACTTCAGTTCTGTGTTCTCACCTGCAAAGGAGTTTTGGGATAGAATGGGAGAGGATATCTCTGACCCCAGGAACTGAGTAGCACCTATGGATTTGTCCTATTATGCTACAGTTCCATGGAAAGACATTGGATCCTCCCTGTCAGTCACCACAGAAAAACAAAATACTTCTCCTTCAAAAGCTAAGAATTCAGTATCCCATGCCAGAGCCATGTCAGATGCTGGGGTCATGGAATGAACCAGGAACTGTCTCCCGAACCACACACACGCAAGCAGAGCATGTGGCACCTCAAGCGCTCTCTGATCTTTGAAGATCAGACTGTGGGGCAATGGCAGACACAGAAAGAGTAAGACACATGTGGTCATCTAGATGCCGGCTTGAACCAGTCACAGAAGCAGATGAGATCAGGTTCTGAAAATGTCAGGGCGATTGTGAGTGCAGAGTTGGCGGGGTTTGCGGTGAACTTTTTACTGGAGTCTCTGTCAGGCTGTGTGTTTCTAAGCTCTGTAGGTGGCAGAGCAACAAAAGATTTTATTCAGAAGCAAAAGTGCAGACCGGTTCAAGGGAACCTCAGGGTAACAGTTACTCCTGTTACATCTTGGCCTTTCTTTTGAGGGTTCAGAAGGAGAAAGTCTTGGTTCGTGGGTGGAGTATGGATGGTTTTGCTTTAAATGGCAGGTTTGGATTATGTGAGACTTTATGTGCCTTTCCTGTGGTACATCTGATTATAATTATATTCATGGCAAATCATGCATATACAACAGGCAGTAAATAGAGGGTTTCCCCTAAAATTCACTCAAAGGACACACCTGAAAACAGTTCAAGCTGGATCAGTGCACCTAGTTCAAGATACATTTCAGGATGTGTTTGTCTGCTCTGAACACACCTGAAACGGTTCAGACTGGATCAGTGCCCCTGATTGAACATATATTTCAGGATTTTTTTTACTGCAAAAGGGGAGTTACCAAGAGTTTCTAAGGAACTATATATAAGTTGAGTGATCAAGTTACTTTGTTTATAGAGGATGTGTGTGTGCAACTCAGTACAAGTAAGGGTCATAGTTTCTGAGAGAATCGTTAGAAAAGGGTGAATGTATGTATGCATGCGTGTGTGCATGTATGTGGCATGTGTGTGCTGCATATGTGTGTGCATCTGTGTGTGCATGTGTATATGAGTACATCTGTATGGTGCATTATGGTGCATACATGTTGTGGTGTATTCATTGTGTGCATGAGCATGTGTGTGTGTGTGTGTGTCTGTTTGTCTGTCTGTCTGTGTAAAGTTCAATGGAATCTCAGGTTGCTAAGCTTTCTCTACACTTGCCTACCTCAGGCTGGTCCCAGGGGTGCAGGTATCAGGGTTGGGGCTAAGCTGAGATGTCTTTGTATCAAATACACACAAAATTTCTCTTCCTGTTCTTTGTACAGTTTTGGTTTTTTGGGTTTTTTAGGGTTAAAGACTGGGTTTTGAGTCTTCCTGTGCCAAGACTCTCTATGGGCTCTTTATATTTGCCCACTGTACTCAGCATCAAGGTGTGAACTAAGAACTCTCAGCCCATCTCTCCATGCTGGGAAGCCACGCGTGAACCGAATGTGAGGACACACAGGGTTCAAATGAGCACACAACAGACAGAGTGAAGCCAGCCCTTGAGCCACATGGAAATCAGAGCTGGAAAGGAGATAGGCATGGGAGTCAGGAAAGGAGAGGCCGCAGTGCCTCTATTGCAAGTGGCTGCAAAGAGGGCAGGTTGATAGCTCTGGGCAAATCATAGCTGCAAAGTATCCTAGACGATGGGCAGTGAGGTGCCTCAGTGAGTAAAAGTGACTGCCATCAAGCCTGAAAACCTGAGTTCCATCCCTAGGATCCATGCAGTAGGAGAGCACCGGCTTCCGCAAGCTGTCCTCTGACCTTCACATGTGAGCCATGGTGTGCACATGCCTGCATCCATCAGCAAACACACACAAATGAGTAAATAATAATAAGTTAAATTAAAAAATGAAGTATATCAAATGGCCAGAAGACCCTTGGTCCTTGAGGTGGAATTGCTGTGCTGAACCCACCAAGGCACCAACAGCCAGAGCAGACACTGAGAAGAGGTCCTCATGTCTGGAGAGCTCATGAGTCAGTCAGACAAACTGACAGTCCTTTTAAGGGTCATTCCTGTTCTAATCCCAGAAGAGCCCCTCTTCCATCCTGGGATCAAGGGATATCACAAAAAGTGATATCAGAATTTAAGGATGGGTGGGCTAGTGTAGGGCAGGACATTCTAGTCGCCCTTGAGAGAATGAGTCAATGGGAGTTGGGTCATGTGGCAGGCTACAAGTGTACAAAGATGAGAAGGGAGAACTGAACAGCCACCAGACTATTGCTTGGTGGGACCCAGGCCCTGCACTGTACACCCAGCAGCCATCACAGGGTCTAGCTCAGAACAGGGGCTTAGGGCTGTGCTATAGAATGGTAGACTTAGACTTGATTCTGTCACTCCCAGAACAAACTTCTGCAAAAAGACAGTTCCCAATGCTAAAATGTAAAGTTGAACAGCATAAGTGTTTATTCAGCTTACAGTTCAGATTACAGTTCATCATAGTGGGAATGTCACAGCAGGGGGCATTTGAAGCAGCTAGTCCATCATATCAACCGTCAAGAGCAGAAAGAAATAAAAGCATGCATGTCTGCTTGCTTGCTATCTAGCTTTCTCCACTCTTAAACAGCTCAGGACCCCCTGCCTAGGGAATGGTGGCACCCACAGTGGGCTAGGTCTCCACATAAATAACAATCAAGACAATCAGTCCCTCGCAGATATGCCCACAGATCAAACTGATCTAGACAGTTCTTCAATTAAAAGGCTCTTCTAGGTTATATTAAGTTGACAGTTCAAACCAACCATCACAGTACAGCATTCATTACACCTTAGAAGAATGTGAGCATGTGGGAAGTTGAGGCACTAATATAGACAAACTAGGCAAAGGCTATGAATTGAAAAACAAAGAAAGGTTAACTAGGGCTCCCAGCCTAGAGACCAGACAAGGACCTGATTTCAGAAGACCAGTCCCATCTGATTTGGGGGTAATTGTAGTATGATGTCTCTCAAGATGCTGGCAGTAAAGGAAGGGACAGTCAGCAAAGCCTGTTTCACATGCTACATAAACAAGGAGTAGTAATGATGGACAGCACCATGACATTGTAATTTCAGGCTCTGAACTATGTGCAAACATCTGAACATCATGACATGTTGGGATGAAAGGGTCACAATGAAACCCATTACTCTGTACAATTAATACATGCTAATTTTAATTTCATTTTAGATTCATTTTATGTGCATGAACGTTTTGCCTACATGTACATTTGTACACCATGTGCATGCCTAGGACCTGCAGAGGTCAGAAGAGAGCATCAGATCCCCTGGAAGTGGAGTTACAGATGGTTGTGAGCATCATGTGGGTGCTGGGAAGTGAACTCGGGTCCTTTACAAGAGTAGTTAGTGCTCTGAACTGCTGAGCCACCTCTCCTGACACTAATTTTTAAAATGTTTTGGCTTAAGTATCCAGAGGCTGGTGAGATGGCTTAGTGGGTAAAAGTGTTTGCTGCCAAGCCTGGGGACCTGAGTTCAATCCCAGGGACTCATACAGTAAAAGGAGAAAAGAACCTCTGAAAATTGTCTTCTGACTTCCACACATGCACTGTGGCACACACACACACACACACACACACACACACACACACACACTCATACATGTACATAGGCACATACACATATATATGCACAAATATACAAGTATAGTCTTTAAAAATTTAATATCCAGAATAACGTTTTCCAGTATGGAAGTGTAGCTCAGAAGTACAGCTCATGCCTAAAACACACAGGAGGCCCTGGGTTCAATCCCCACCCCCACAACAAAAGATAAAAGATTCCCCTTAGGATATCAGTCTCTCACCTTTGGCTTCTTCCATCCTCAACATTGCTGGGATTTTCTATGTGGCTGAGTAGCTGTCTGGTTTCCAAGGGCACCCTATAACCATGTGTTTTCGCAGAGGGGCGGGATCTCACTTGTTTTCTCAAGGTGCACTGTGAGGCCTGTTGAACTCTGTGACTCAGTTTCCATGTAAACCCAGGAGGTTTGTTCCTGCTTTGGAGCATTGCTGTGATGAAAGAGCAGACACCAAGCCCTTCTGACCCCAGAAGAAACCAAGTGTTAGTTGCTCAGTGTTAGTTGCACTGCACAGGGTGGGGTGGGGCAGAGACTGATCCTCCTGCACCCAAGAAAAGCCCAGCCTGCCGTGGACTCCTGCCTCCATCTCTCAGTGCTAACATCAGATAAGGAAACTTGAAATCTGTTGTCACAGATGTTTCCAGAAGATAGAAATGTTCCCAGAGGTGTGAGCAGAAAGCAGGTTGGGATTAATTACTACACAGGACAGTTGTGAGGGATGGTCATACAAACAAATCCCCAAAGAGTTAGAGCAGGAAGGACACCGCAACTGGCAAAGGCCTTGTCAATCACAGGGAGTTGTGTGCAAAGGCTACTTTGACACTTGCGGGAGACTTATCTGGGGGAAACCAATTATCCGGCACACTAACAGGTGTCTCAGCTTTATCCAAAGCGAACACTTATGTTTATTAATTTTCTACAAATTCAATTTATTTGATGGAAAGGAAGAATAAGGATCTTGTCATTTAACGCCCGGAAAGCTAAATCTCCAAAGTTTATTTTCTGCAGACTGAGAGTCACTCCAAGATTTGTACCAAAAAAAATGCAGTGATAAGATGCCAGGCTTCGGGAAGTGCCAGGTAGGACGTATGTAGCCTTGCTGCAAAACTAGAAAGTTCCAGCAACACCCACAACCTTTGTTGTAACCACATCAGAGCTACAGACACAGGCAAACCAAAGAAACTACAACATGAGAGACAGGGGAACTGGTCCTAAGACGGTGAAAGGCAACAGACTTGTGGATCGGATTCTGGGTTATAGTCATCCATCCCTCTCCCCCGACCCCAGGAGAGAGAGAGGGAAACCAGAAATACTTGAGAGAGTCAGATGGAGCCAGAGGGAGGAGGGACACATTTCAAATTTAAGAGTCTTTGCCACCATGGATTTCCGATTCTGCATATTTTTAAATTTTTATTCGTGTGCATGCCCACAGGATTGAATGTGAATGTGAACATATGTGTGGGTGCCCGCAGAGGTCAGAAGAGGCTGTTGGATTACCTGAAACTAGAGTCACAGAATGTTGTGAGCCATCCACTGTGGGTGTTGGGAACTGAACCCAAGTCCTCTGCAAGAGCAGCAAGCGCTCTTAACTATTGTCTCTCCAGCCACCATCTCAATGGCCTCATAGGAAATGAGAGACTAACTAGAGGAGGCCAACTAACTTCTCATCTAAGACACCTGTCTGGTTCTGGAGGTACCAGGAAGAGGGGAGTGAGATGGATAGAGAGATGGGCTGCTCTCTGTGGGACAGAAGAGCTGTGGCTCCTGGAGCCTTCAGGGGCAGAGCTGCCCTAGGCTGCCAGGCAAACTCCAGGTGGACTACGCATAGCACCAGAGGCATGCTAGATTTGACCACACCTAGTTAGACTAGAGACAACTAGTTAGAAACCCAGCTTCACCCAGCTTCATCCTCAGCCCTGTAGGGGAAGCAAGGCTTCATTCTGTCTGGGGAAAGTTCACATCAGCAAATGGCCAATTTGCTCTTATACATAATGTCCAACTCATACTGTAAAATAGTGGTTCTTAACCTGTGGGTCATGCCCCTATGGGAGTCAAATGACCCTTTCCCAGGGGTTGCCTAAGACCATCAGAGAACGCATATGTTTACGTTGTGATTCATAACAGGAGCAAAATTAGACTTATGAAGTAGCAATGAGAATAGTTTTATGGTTGGGAGGTTACCACAGCATGAGGAAGTGTATTAAAGGGTCACAGCATTAGGAAGGTTGAGAACCACTGACCTAAGATATCACTGAACCTGCAGAAAAGAAAAAAAGAACGTGTAACTGATAGTCAAGGGGGAAAGTGGACATGTGGAGATCTAGATATCTGCATGTTCAAGCACTCGACTAAAACAAGGAACCCTGCACCCGACATTTGGCATGTGTAAGACATAGTCAAAAGGCTGTCCGGAACTGAGACGCATCAACCTCCTGAGAATAGATTTAACAGCAGAACAAGGATGTGTGATACGAAGCACAGAGAGCAAAGAAATGGGGGACACGTGAGACATTAGTGGGGTGTATTCAGTACTCTTCTAATCATTCTCTCCACATACCTGACACGAAGCAACTTAGTGGAGAATTAGCTTGAGAGGGTGTGGTCCATCACGGCAGGCCAGGCATAGTGGCAGGCAACTCCGTGGCTGTGGAAGGGAACAGGAACCACTTGCCAGTATCTCACCATCCCAGAAGGCAAAGGACTCGGGATGGAAAGAACCCTAAGACAAGCCCCTGCCCAGAGACTCATTTCCTCCCACTACACCCCACTTTGAAAGGTTTAACAACCTCCAAAATCACTGCCACAAGCTGGGAACCAGGTGATCAAACACATGACACTTCACATCCAAACAGTAACAGAGTGTGCATGCAGCTGGAGTCACGGGACAGGACATGATGTTGGACGGGGCAACTGTTGAAGATACAAGCTTCCCAAAACTGATGGAAGATATACAGACATTCAAAAAACCACAGACAGTATGGACTTTAAGGAAACATATTCCAGGACATCACAATCAAACTGAAGAAGATTAAGCAAGTGGGAAAAAAATGTTCAAAGCAATCTGGGAATAAAACAGAAGCTCATCAACAAAGCCTAGGCTTAGCATTCGCCAAGCTCTACTTTGATCCCCTATTGCAAAAATAAAAATAGTGTTAGTTAAGTTTCTCATTTCTGGGAAGAAATACCTCTCAAGAGCAACAGAAGGGAAGAAAGGTTTACTGGGCTCAGGGGACATAACCTGTCATGACAAGGGAATGGTAGCCAGAGAGTGAGGCATTCATGTGTTTACACACACAAACAGATGGACAAGTAAGTAATTTAAGTGACCTGGGAAGAAATCGTATAATCTTAAATAGCCCAATATTTATGAGGGAAGAAAATCAGTGTTGAAATCCTTCCAACTAAGCAAACCTCAGCCCCAGATGGCTGCTGCATGTTTCCAAACATTTGAAACAGTAGAGTACCAACCTCACAGACACTCTTCCAGAAAAGAGATAGAAGGGACTCTTAGCAACTGTTTTTATGAGAGCATGTTTTCTCTAAAACATGGCAAAATATTGCAAAAAAATTAAAATTGCAAACCAATCTCATAAGCATAAAGTTTAAAATCCTTAAAATATTAATGAGCCCAACAGAAATTACAAAATCATCCTAATAGTGGCATCTGAGATGGTTACGTACTCGGGGCTGGAGAAATGGCTCAGTAGTTCAGAGCTCTTGCTGCCCTTGAAGGGGAACTCAGTTCAGTTGCCAGCACCTAGGAGTGCCTGTAATTCCAGCTCTAGGGGATCCAACACCCTCTTCTGACTTTTCCAGGTATTATACTCAGGTGCAAGGGGAGAAGTGGGAGGATGGAGAGACAGGGGATGGGGAGGGGAGAGGGAAAAAAGGGGCTCCATATTGAGTCATGATTTAAATATATACATATACATAAGCAACATACACATCATATACATATACGTTTAGCAAGCTAGGAAATGACCTTAATCTGATTTGCACTCACAGAAATTGCTGCAGCACCAGACAACATCTTCAGAACAACAGGGGAAAAAACAGATACCAGGCTGTTGCAGGATCCCGAAGGGTGTCCCTTGGGGATGGGGAAAGTAGGAGTGACACCAGTGACAGACATGGAGAACAAGTTGAAGCAAGCTTAGTTTATTCCAGGAAGGGATAGGCCTTATCCACCCCCCAACCCTGCCCCAGGGGAGGAGATCCACTGAGCTGGCATCTGCTGAGGTCTCTGTCCATAGGTCCACTGCTATTGTCAAGGCCCTCTGGCAGACCCAGGCTGACTGTCAGGAAATATCTACTGGGCATGCTCCTACTATCAGTCTAGGCAGACTGTCAGGGGATATCTACTGTTCATGCTCTAGGCCAGGTGTCAGACCCATTGAGGCTTAGTTTTCCCATACCAGGCTTGGGAATTAAAAAAATAAGATAAAATTCTTGTTCACGAAGACTGTCAGTAAATTTAGCAAAGTTATCAGAGAAAAGACCAGTACAGAAAAGTGCTGGAAAGTAGAATTTTTCTTTTTTGAAACAGGTTGTCATTATGCAGTCCTATTTGCCCTAGAACTCACTGTGTAGATCTGCTGCCTCTGCCTCCAGAGTGCTGTATTTAAAGGCATAGAATTTTTAAGAGATTTGAAGGTAACAATAATCCAATCAGCAAGATATAAATGAAAAGAAAGCTGTCCCTCTTCTCTACACTGAAGCTATGAATAACCTAAGAGGTTTTTGTGAAGCCAACTTTGGCGTGACTTTGGAGAGAAGCTGTAATATTAACATCTGCCATCAGCCTGGAACAACACCATGGCCCAAATAATGGTATACCCAAGTCTATCTTGATGGATTGAATGAGTTTACTGGGGATGACTTACTGAGCAATGGAAGCTACTGCTCTCTCTTTCTCTCTCTCTCTCTCTCTCTCTCTCTCTCTCTCTCTCTCTCTCTCTCTCTCTCTCTCTTTCTCTCTCTCAGCTGAATCTGAGAAGTTGGCACAAAAACTGGTTGCAGAGCACCCTCCAGCATTGAAGCTGTCAAGGTGCCCATAAGCTCAAATAACAAGGAAATCAGATACTGGACAGTTCAGCGTTTATTCTCTTAGCAAGGGTTGTGCTGGTCTCTGAGAACACTGTGTAGCTATGGAGACTATGGTTTGTTTGCTGTCATCTGGCATCCATAGCAACTAAGTAGTGGCTTGCTGGGAGATGCAGTCACTCTGGATTCAGAGGCCTAGCCTCTACATAAGTGGGGAGGTATACCATGTTTATGGACTGGTTGCTTTGGGACTATTGAAACATCAGTTATTTTCAAACTGTCCAAAGGACTGAGACACAGTGCTGAAATAAAAACCCAGTTCCTGGGGGGTTAGCAATATATTTCTGGCTACAGAATGAGTATGGCAACACAAGGAGCTAAAAGGCATAAAGGCAATCCTGAGAATAAATTGGAAGTCTTGCATTATATGGGTCTGGACCAACTGGGAAATGATAAGGATTGAAACTGTGTGATATCTGCATTCAGAAAAACAACAATAATTAACAGAAAGCATTGAGTTACTTCCGCATTTCTTCGATCAAATGACCTGACAGGGGCGATATAAGGGAGGAGCAGCTTATCTGGGCTCATGACTTCAGAGGGCACAGCCCAGGATGGTGAAGAAGTCATGGTGAGTGATGTGGCTTCCCCGTAGTGGCAGAACCACATTGCAACAGCATCATAATACATGTGTAGCTCAAGAAATGAGGAGTGCAAGCCCCTGCTGGAAGCGGTATGATCTCCAAAGACCTTAGTGACCTATTTCAAACAGCCCATGTCCCAAATTTTGCACTATCTCCCAAGAAACATTACAAACCAGATGTTCAAACATAGGAGCCATGGGGAACATTCCATACTCAAATCAGACCAGCCACACATGCCCAGTCCCTGATTATGACATGGGCAATAAAGACAGCCGAGAGGTGAGAAAGCAGGGTCTCTTCAGTAAATAGTGCTGGATTAGATAACACATCCTCTTGCTGTCTTAAACCACGGACAAGAACCAACTCTAAACATTGAAGTGGGATAATCTATCTTTGATTTTTAAAATGTATGAGGACATCCATATCTTTAGTGTAAGCAATTTTTTGAGACAGGGTTTCTCTGTGTAGCCCTGGCTGGTTTGGAACTCACTCTGTAGACCAGACTGGCTTCAAACTCACAGAGATCCATCTGCCTCTGTCTCTGCTGAGATTAAAGGTGTGTGCTACCACTGTCCAGTGCAAATATTTTTTAAAGAGAAAAAGATGCAAAATACTAACCACACACTCAAAAAATAGATAGATCAGTGTTGGAGAAATGACTCAGTGGGCACAGGTGCTTGCTGCCAAGCCAGACTTGGGATTCCATGCCAACACCTGAGTTACATGCCAATCTCCAAGTGGTAGAAGGAGAGAAACGACTCATGCAGTTCTCCTCTGCCCTACAAGTCACTGTAGTATGCACGTAGATGTACACACACACACACACACACACACACACACACACCACCACCACCACCACCACCACCACCACCACCACCACCACCACATAAAGGCTAAAAGGAGAAAAGGTAGATCGTGTCCATAAAAACATCATCTTTGTTTAATTATGTCCACCACTAAGCAAGCAGGAAGGTGATCCACACAAGGTGCATATAATGGGAAGCACTCCTAGTGTGTCAACAAAGACAGTAGAGAACTGCTACTTGCCAGTAACATGTTCCAGTCCAGCCAGTGCTGGACCAGACACTCCACTCAGTTCTCCAGAGTTACCTAAGTTAAATGCTGTGTATACATTACAGTACAAACAAATAGAGGACATACAGGGAACTGTGATACAAACACACACAGCAAAGTAGCTGAGACGTTATCATAGAAAATAACAAGCATTAGCCAGAAGGTAGAGCAGGCAGAGCCCCCATAGCTGGTGGAAGTGTGAATTGATGCAACCACTTTGAACACAAACTATCACTGAAGCTGAGCACTTTGCTGCACTGTGATTGGACATTACATAGGGGCTTATAAAATATCCAACAAAAATGTTTCTCCAAAGCACACATGTCAGAATGTGAAGGCTATCCATAGTAATCCCAAGGCAAGACAGCAAGATGGGTCACTGGGTAAAATGTTTCTGTGCAACTATGAAGACCCGAGTTCAGATCCCTGGCAAGCAAGCAAAACCATGCAGATCTGGCGGCTGTTTACTCCCACACTCAAGAAGTTGTGGATAGGGAAAGAAGCCAACTAGACAGCGAATTCCAGGTACTGTGCAAGACCCTGCCTCATCAAGGGAGACACCATCGCCTTTAGACCTACACACACACATACACACACACACACACACCACATATATATGTGTGTGACACAAACATACACATATCCCAAGAAGATGGAAATTTTTCCCACACTTCTAATAGAGAAGAACAAATGATGCCTCATTCACACAAAGGAGTGTTTGCAAACAGTGAGTGAATGGCACACACCCACTCACAGAAACATGTGAGCCTCACAAACACAGCACTGAGCAAAAGATTGCATAGAAAAAGCATCATGTGCTTCATGGTTCAATCTATATCAAAACGGCAGGCAGGTGAAGCTATCACATCACTTTGCAGGCGTCATGGTCATGTTGTACAGAAGCATTCTTCCAGCTTGTATTTGCAATATGTGGGCTGTCCTGTCTCCGTGGGAACTTTAAGAATGCAGGATGAAGGCTTGGGAGATGGCTTGATGGAGAAAGTGCTTGCTGCTAAGCAATGGGACTGGTGTTTGGATCCCTGGAATCCATGTAAATGCCAAATGGGGATGGTGACCTGTCTGTAATCTCACCTTGGAAAACAGAGACAGAACCCCTGAGCAAGTTGGCTATCAAGACTAGTCATAACAGGGGGTTCTGGGATGGACAGAGAGACTCAATTGACCAAGAGACCCTGCCTCAACAGCCACAGCTAAATCCTGAACTGAACTCCAGGAACCCAGAGACAGAGAGGGAGGACTGATGAGCATAGGGGTCAAGACTGCTCTTGTTTAACCCACAGAAACAGCTGACCTGAACAAGGGGGAGATCTTGAACCCCAGACTGATGCCTGGGAATCCAGCATGGGACTTATCAAGACCCCCCTGAATGTAGGAGTCAGTGAGGAGGCCTAGGCAATCTATGGGACCTTGGGTAGTAGATCAGTATTTATCCCTGTCATACAAATGGACTTTGGGTGCCCATCCCACAATAAGAGATGCACCCTCAGCCTTAACTCTTGAGGGAGGGTCTAGGCCCTGCCCTGGATGAAATGACAGACTCCCTGGGGAAAGGAGTGGGGATTGGGGAGGGTGGGAGGGTTGGTGGGAGGGTGTGGGAAGAGGGGAGGGAAAAGGAGAGGGACCTGGGATTGACATGTGAAGCAACCTTGTTTTTAATTTAAATTTAAAAATAAAAAAAGAGACCCTGCCTCAAAGAATGAGGAGGAAGAATGGTTGAGGAAGATTCCTAATATCAACCTTGGGTCCTCACACACCTGTGAATGTACATAGGCGTGAGAAGAAGGGGAGAAATGCTTGGTGACAAACAGAGCAAGGACCTAGTCAGCTGGGGTGGTGTAACCATTCACACTTTCCCTAAGAACTGCCTTACCCTAATCTCCCAGCATCGTGTGGTCCCAGGCAGGACAGCCCTTGTCTTCTGATGGGCCTGCTCTTCAGAAAGGGATAGAGGAATTTCTGCAGAGGAAACAGACAGAGAGAATGCCCTTTTCTGTGCAACACACTCCACATAACTCTGTTTCTCCAGGTCAATGGCTATGGCAGAACTGAGAGTGTTTTCTCTTAAGTACCTCTTAGCAGCTGGAACTGTGGAGCCTGGATGGAGTTATATAAAAACACTGATCAGAGATGGAAACCTGACCTTTGGATCTGTAAGCTTAGGATTTCAGAGCTCATACGGATAATGTCTGGAGTCTTGCTTCTTTATGATGTGGATAATGCTGAGATTAGAGATGGTTTGAAGAGAAAAGAACGATTTTTTTCTTAAATGTTATCCATTTTAAGGTTTATTTTTAATTATGTGCCTGTGAGGAGGGAAGGTGTGTGCACATGAGTGTGGGTGCCTGTGGTAGCCAGCAGGGGGCATGAGATTCCCTGGAACTGCAGTTATAGGCAGTTGTGAGCTTCCTGGCATAGGTGTTGGGGAACTGAGCTCAGGTCCTCCGGAAGAGCAGAAAGCACTACTAACCACTGGGCCACCTCCTCAGCCCCTGTTTCCCATTTTAATGAGCTGCAAATTACCTAAGCATATCATTTTCATGTAACTGAAATGCTTTTGTTTTGCTAAACCAGACCTTTCATGTTGTTAAGCATTTTGTCTTCAGAGATTAACATCACCACCTCACCTTGTATGACCCAGAGTTTCTGAAAAGGTTAAGATGGTGCCTTTAGAGCACAAGATGCTATGGAAAGACTATGACAAGCACAGCATTGCTGCCCTGTCCTAGGAAGGAAGGAATAACAACTGCAAAGGAGGACTCTGGGCTGGAGAGGGAACATGCAGGACTGAATCAAATGCAGTCCTCTAGGGAGATGCACCACGGACAGGCCACGGCAGTCACAATGAGCAAAGGGTAAATCCTGGAGTGGTGGCCATACTGCCCAGGTAACCTCCAAGAAGATCTGGTGTTAGTGCCAGTGTCTCCTGTGAACTGAGAAAGTCCATAAACAATTTCTCAAGAAAGGTCTAGACTCCTACTGGAGTGTCCATGACTGGTGGCTGCTCTCTGGGGTACCAGCTCCTGTTCAGGTTCTGCCAGGCTGGTCCCCCACTTCCTCACCAGGAGTCACACCTGTCAACTCTTCCTGTTTGAAAATTACAATGGCTTTAGCATCCCAAAATGGTTACCTCATAGAAGGTCTAAATGGTGGCTCCAGACAGCAGAGACAGATATCTCTGAATATGTGTGTTTTATGTGTGTTATGTCTGCACACATGTTCATGTATGTATTTATGCATGTGGAGGCCAGAGGTTTGTTGGGTGTCATCCTCAATTGCCTCTCCACCTTAAATTTTTTAATTATGCGTATTCAGAGGAATACCCATGAGTACAAGTACCCTTAAAGGTCAGGCTGTTGGATCCTCCAGAGCTCGCGTTGCAAGTGGTGATGAGTTTGTGAGTCCTTGACAGAATCAGCAAGCACTCTTAACCACTGGGGTCCCTCCAGCCCCTCCACCTCGTTTTTTTTTTTTTTTGAAAACCGGTCCCTCACTAAAACTGGATCTCAGCAAGTCAGCAAGACTAGCTGGCTCACAAGCCCAGGAACCATCCTGTCTTCCACTTTCCCAGAGCTGAGAGTATTGGTATGGACCACCATGCCTGGCTTCTCACATAGGTCCAGGGGATATGAACTCAGGCCCTCATGCTTGTGTGACAAGCACCTCACCAACAGATCCATCTCCCTGGCCACAGGGACAAGTGTTCTTCTCCAATAGACCCAAAAGTCCCTGTGTCATACCAATGCTATGCAGAGAATGTGAGAAGAATGTCCCATGTAGGTCTTCCCAATGGCTGGTGATATGAAACAGGAAGTCCCCATCACCTCTGGAGTCTCTGTGGTCATCTGTGTCCATCTGGGAGAACATTAAATGCATGAGCATGCCTCATGACTCAGCAACTTGTATAAAGTACATTTGAGCCCATCCATGAAAAAAATTGGTGTGGGCTACTATGCTGGCTCATTTTATGTCAACTTGACAAAAGCCATAGTCATCTAAGAGGAGGGGACCGCAATTGAGAAAAGGCCTCCATAAGATCTATCTGTGGGTATTTTCTTAATTAGTGATTGGGATAGAAGGGCCCAGCCCATTGTGGATGGTGTCATCCATGGGTTGATGGTCCTGGGTTCTTTAAGAAAGTAGGTAAGCAAACCATGATAAGCAGTTTAGTAAGCAGCACCCCTCCATGGCCTCTGCATCAGCTCCTGCCTCCAGGTTCCTGCCTTGCTTGAGTTCCTGCCCTCACTGCTTTTGATGGTAAACTGTTATGGGACAGAATGTGAAATAGACCCTTTCCTCCCCAACTTGCTTTTGGTTATGATTTTCATCACAGCAATAGCAACCCTAACTAAGACAGTTACCAAGAAGACAGACCAAGATAGGAGTGTCTAACAGCTATAAAATTAAAGTGTAATTGACCAAAATAATTGCTTCTCATCGACTCAGATAAATCCCATCCCAATCTGTCCCTCAACTCAGTCTCCGCGTGATGAATACTCTGAAGGTGACATTGGTTCCAAAGTGAAATGCATACAATGCATTTAGATGGATTAAAGGAGAGGCTACTACGCAGCTCCAGAGTGAAATGATGTCTGAGCTACCAAACAACAGCCCAAACCATGACTCGAGGGACCTCAACTTCAGAACACATCTGTCTGCTGTCCTTTCCTTTTAGATCAGCCTAAGACAGTGTGGGGGCCAGTAAGATTATTCAGATTGATTCCAATTAAGATACGCTGGTTTGAATAAGATCAGGTCATTTGTTATGATAGCACCCCAATTAAGCCAGCTTTAACACCCCTTATTGAGCCTGCTGTATAAAGCAAGGGAGAAAAGTAAACATCAGGCCTGGCCACCAGCCTTCCTGCTGTCAAGTATAGTGAAATATCAATCAAGTTGGAATTGCTGGCTACAATTTTGTCACCGAGAAAATGACTCAGTAAAATGCCTCTTGAGATCTGGTGATAGAGAAGGAGTGGCGTAGTTAGCTCTCCCCTCTGGCTCCTCAGGATGCGCCAACCCCTCATCTTAGCAGTGTGACTGCACCCATGAGATTGAAGGTCTCTCTGCCTGTTTTCCCATCTGCATCATGAAGCTAATGCTGCTGGTCCAATAGGTCGTCAGAACAAGACAGAAACCAGGGGCTGGAGAGACAGCTCTGTTGGTAGAGTCCTTGCAACACAAGCACAATGGGCGTGGTTTCGATCCCCAGCACCCACGTCAAAAAGCCAGGCGTGGTGATGTGTGCTTCTAATCCCACCACAGCTGTGGTGGTTGACTTCAGGTGGCTGTCAATTTGACACAATCTGAGAGCACCAGAAAGAGGGTCTCAAAGGAATTGCCTCCATTAGGATAGCCTGTCGGCATGTCTGTGGGGGCTTGTCTTGATTATGTAAATTAACATAGAAAGACCCATCTATTGTGTGTGGCACAAGTACCTGGGTTTAGGTTCTGGCCTGTGTAAGAGCAGAGAGAACACATGAATGTATGCTCTTGACTATGGATGTGATGTGACCAGACACTTCAAGTTCCGGCTGCCTTGACCTCCCTACAGTGATGGACTGGGACATGGGTCTGTGAAATAAAATAGGCCTTTTCTCCACTGAGTTGCTTTTGTCAGCGCCGATGATGTCATGTGAGCTCTGACAGCCTCACCACTACACCCTTGCAGGTTGCATCCCATATTTCCCACATAAACAGCCCTACCTTGTACACTGTACCCCATGTAAAACCATTTAACTCATGACTCCCAAGGAATAGCCTATGCTGAATGCCTCCATCATGGTTCTAGACAGAAGTGAGACCAATGACTAGGACAACTTCTGACTTCCCAACACTTCTTGGAGCTAGCTTCTGGGCGTTTTTTCTATGATCCTGACATTTTGAAGTATATGTGAGAGATATATACACTTGTGTGTGCATGTATGTGTGTCTGTGTGCATGCATGCATGTGAGTTGGGCTACATGTAGCCCAGTCTGGCCTTGAATTTGCTATGTAGCTGAGGATGACCTTGAACTTCTATTCCTCCTGCCTCTACCTCCTGAGTGCTGGGATTACAATTTTGCCTTCCATAACTGGTTTTGTTCTGTGTATATGAAACCAGTCCACCCAACTACCCAAGGGGCCCTATTCATCTGAGATGCATTTGGGGTCTAATACACTTAGGATACTGCCCTCATGTGTAAATCTGGTCCCTTGCATGCAGATGTTGAGAGTAGGATTGTTTGTAACAGACAAAAACGAAAAATGTCCATTAGCAGTGAACACATGGACAACACATGGTCAATGCATATAGTGGGGTATGATACAGCCATCAAAAAGGACAAAGTGCTGAGATATAGGTAAGCCTCAGAAGCACATTCAGCAAAAGACCTGAAAAGGTCACACACTTGGGGTAGAGAGATGCTTGGTAGTTAAGAGCAGCAGCTGCTCTTGCAGAGGAATTGGTTTAAGTTCCCGGTACCCACATGGCAGCTCACAATACTCTGGAACTCTAGTTCAATGGGTCTAACACCCTCTTCTGGCTTCCACAGACACTGCACACATGTGGTTAAGAGACATATATGTAGGTTCAAAAAATACACATAAAATAAAATTTTAAGATTGCACACTGCAAATTCTGTTTATATGAAATGTCTGGAATAGTCCATAACAATTGAAAGTACGCTAGCAATTGCTCAGGGCCATCAGTGGGTAATAGAAAGTTAGTGCCGAGAGTCTCTTCTTGGGGAAAATGAAAATCTCTAGGCTCGGAATGGGGTGCTGGTTACATGACTGTAAATTTACTAGAAAATCAATTTGCTGTAAAAATAAGTGAAGGCTGAGAGAAAGGGGAGTCGTGCAGGATTGGAAAAACTATCCTTAATTCCTGTGTCACTTTTGGATCTAGCGTTTCCTTTCTGGCTGTTATAGCCCTCACAGTTATTGTAAAGAAAGGTATTATCTTAATGTTCATTACCTGAGGAGATAATTGCCAATTGGGTTCTAATGTATTCCCTTCTGATCTTTCTCCGGCCATAGATACATTTTTAAATTAGGATCATGCTATGTTTTCAGCTGTGTGTTTCATCTGTGAGGTATAAAGCTTAGACCTGTTCATGAGTAATAGAACTTACCAAATTAAAAAAAATCCTGGCATTTGAGTAGTGAACAAAATCCTGTTTTGCTAAAATTATGAATAAAACAAAGATACATGAGGTTTTTTTTAAGAGCTGGAGATGTCTCTCAGTGGTGAGGCATTTGCCAATCACAAAGAACTTGCTGGGCATGGTGACAGATTCCTGCAATCCCAGCTCCTGGGAGATACAGCCCAAATCATAGTTTACAGATTTTATTTGATTTCCTAGTGGGAATGAGATCCTGTAAAAAATCAAACTACATAATAAATGTTCTGACATAGGAAGTAAAGGATAAAGTCAAGCATAGTGCTGCATGCCTGTAATTTCAGGACTCAGAGGTTGAGGCGGGAGGACCACAAGTTCAAGGCCAGCTTGAGCTGTGTAGTAAGTTCCATGACAACTTGGAATACAAAGTAAAATCTTCTCAAAAGAACAAAACACTATTTGATTAATTAGTTGCTTAATTAACCAAATTTAAACATAAAGGACAACAGCTTATCAAAGAGAAGACACTGTGCACATATGAGACATAGCCTCAACAGGTCCACGTACGGGAGCCCATGCTGAACTCTCTGCTCAGCACTTGAAGCCTCTGTGGCGCCCTCACTGTGTCCACACTGCTCAGTGTGAAAGCAGCCATGTGCTTCTGGATGAGGGTCAGTGACCTTCACTGGGTTCCCTACCACCACAGTGAGGACCAGAATGGCTCATATCTCAGAGATCCTTCCAGTTCTCCACACGATCAATCCTGAAGCCCCTACATACCCAGCCAGAGCCCCACACCACACTCAGGGCTGGAACTTCCTCAGATGGGCTTCCTCCACGAGAGCTACACATGTTTATTCTGATTGGTTAGCTTCTTTCTGGTCTACTATACATGTATTCAGGATTCCAGGGTCGTTGCTGGTCTGCCATACACCTATCCTGGGTAACCGAAATGTTGCTAGTCTGCCATACATATATTCTGGGTGGATTCCTCAAACTGAGGCTTTTTATTTATTGAAATGGAAGGTCCATGAAAAAGAGGCACTGCCCTAACCAAGCTTGAGTTCTTAGATTTGTCATAGAGTTGCCCCACGGGCAGTGGAGGTTGCTGATGAGAAACAGAAGAAATTACAAGGGTTAAACATCTAGAAAATACCCAGAAGCCCCAGGACTTCCAGTTATTCCTGGAGCCAAACAGCCTTGGGGAAAGCATTGCACTTGAGTGTCTCTGAACTTTACATGTAACGTCTCTCCTTCCCAGAAAGAACTAGGCAACCAGTGGCAAGGTGAACAGGTAAAGGCACTTTACCTTTGCCATGCAAGCCTGACCACCGACTTCAGTCCCCTGAAACCGCTCTCAAAAGCTGTCCTCTGACCTCCACATCACACACACACACACACACACACACACACACACACACACACACACTAATAAATAAAACACAGTGAGTTTAAAATCACTTGAACTAGGAGAGCAGGACAGAGCTTACTAAAAGGGTTTTGTCTCACTCAGTATTTTTTTCTCACCCAAGAAACAAACTCCTTCTACTGAGAAAAAGACATCGCCAGCTGGCTGGGCAATAACACATGGGAAATTGAAGGCAGTCCTGTAATTAAGTTCACAAGAGGCCAATTCTTCTGGCCATATTTCAAACACCCACAATGTCTTCTCATCCATTCTACCCAAACGACTTTACTTCATAATATATTCAGAGCGGGGGGAAAATATATATATAATGGATTCTTCTGAGGTATTCAATTAGTTCAATAAAAAGAGAAAAATAATTTTTTCAACACAGAAATTTAGCCAAATGGCTGGAGCTGACAGTGAAAAACTGGCTGTGGAGTAATTATGCATTTCTTTGGAGTTGTTGTTCTAACAAAAGTTAGCACTGTGGCCTGTTAGGAAGAGCCCTCCCTGATGATTAATCACACGTGCTCCTCTTCCATTCGTATTTGTTTGAATGTTCATTCTACATCCATCTTTGGGTGTTAATACATTTCAGTTCCCAGTGGTCCAGGAAGGGCTCTCAGTTCTCGTTGCTCACAACTCCCTCTTCGTCTCCCTTCAAGCTGATTTTACCCCCACTAATGAAAAAAGAGACAAAACAAAGCAGGACATGCCTGGAACATTCTCCTTGCAAAATCCCATTGCTTTTTCCTTATTTATTTTTCAGTTTGGGTTTCGTTTTGATTTTGGTTTCTTTTTCTTATGGATGGGAGGCAAGACTCAGACTCCCCATTGCAGACTCATTTTATGTCAGTTAGACACAAGCTAGAGTCATCTGAGCGGAGGAGGGACTCTCTACTGAGAAAATGCCCCCACCAAACTGGCCTGGGGGTGAGCCTGGGGTGCATTTTTTTATTGATGATTGATGTGGAAGGGATCAGCCCATTGTGGGTGGTGCTGTCCCTGGGCACATGGTCCTGGGTGCTGTCAGAAAGCAGACTGAGCAAATCATAGGAACAAGCCAGTAAACAGCTTCCCTCCATGGCCTCTGGATCAACTCCTGCATCCAGGATCCTGACTTCCCTCAGTGATGGACTATAACTGTAAGATGAAATAACCCTTTCCTTCCCAAGTTGATTCTGGTCATGGTGTTTTATCATAGCAATAAAAACTTTGATCTTCCTGTCCAGATCATTTTCTTCTTTTGCAGTTCATCTCCCCTATGTTTTCTCCAAAGTCACCATCTGTCTATAAGCTTCAGGATCTTTACTATCCGCCCTCTAGCATTCTAATTTTCCAGAAAGGCTTCTAACAGCTCCAGCATTTCCCCTGAGCCCTGACTCTCTGCAGTGTACTGAGTTTGAGGGACCATTAGCATAATAAAAGTTGGACATGTGGTCTGTTAGTAGCTTTTCTCTTCCTCTGATGCCCTCGCTTGAGCCCTATTCACTAAGACAAGGTATTTCCCC
This sequence comes from Mesocricetus auratus, assembly GCF_017639785.1. Lineage (NCBI taxonomy): Eukaryota > Metazoa > Chordata > Mammalia > Rodentia > Cricetidae > Mesocricetus > Mesocricetus auratus. Next base: position 4,537,015 of record NW_024429183.1, on the reverse strand, counting down.
TGTGCAAACTGCCTATGTCAAGCACATCTTAATCCAGTGGAGACTCCCCGCAGACAAGCACCCAGCATCTCCTATCCATACGGCTGTGTTTTCTAATAATGAGTTGGGTCAGGTTGCTCCACGACCCCCATTTTTTTTATTATCTTTGTGTATGGTTGCTTTGCCTGCGTATATCTCTGTACCTCGTGTGCATGCAGTGTCCAAGGAGGGCAGAAAAGGGTGATGGATCACTTGGAAATGGCGTTACAGGTTATGAGTCACCATATGGCTGCTGGGAATAGAACCTGCGTCTTCTGGAAAAGCAGTCAGTGCTCTTAACCAGCCTCATAACTCCCTTTTAAAACCTCTGGTGGTAGACAGAGAGGAGATGGCTGAGAAGTAAAAGGCACGTTCTGCCAAGTCTAATGACCTGAGTTCAATGCCTGGGACCCACAAGGTAGAAGGAAAGAACTGGCCCCCCAAAGTTGTCCTCTGACCTGCACAAGTACATACACATGCATACAGACACGCAAATACACACAGTGTAATAAAAATTATTTTAAATAATTGTCAAACCACCATCATTTGGAGACCATCAGTATTAAAGAAGTGCATCTGATCCTTATGGGAATAGAGGAAATAAATGTACATGCTTACAATTTGTGGTTTGCAAATTGGCTCTAACTTTTCTAAGTGACCATTAGAAACCAAGTTTGGTGGCCCATGTCTATAATCCCAGTACTCAGAAAGATTGTCACTAGGAGGCCAGACTGAGCTACAGAGCAAGACACTGTCTCCAATAGCCAAGGGCTGAGTGGAGATGTACTCGGTTGTAGGGCACTTGCCTCTCATGTGCAGCTAGTCATGCATGCCTGTGATTCCCGCACTCAGGAAGCTGAGGCAGGAGGATCAAAGGTTCAAGGATAGTCCCGGCAAAACTGTCATCTTTTACTGTCAACCCAGTTGTAGCTGTTACTAATTAATGACTGCAGAATGACAGAAAGCATCCTGGCTGGCCAGCCTCCTGCTACACCATTGGCTCACTAATGCTGACTTTTCCCACAGGCAACCCTCCTGCGACAGGCACTGGGACTCTGCTGATAACCCTGGAAGATGTAAACGACAATGCCCCGTTCATTTACCCAACGGTGGCTGAAGTTTGTGATGACGCCAAAAACCTCAGTGTGGTCATTTTGGGAGCTTCTGACAAGGACCTTCACCCTAATACAGACCCCTTCAAGTTCGAGATTCATAAACAGAGTGTCCCTGATAAAGTCTGGAAGATCTCCAAAATCAACAGTAAGTCAGCGACTACAAACAGCCAACCTTGGTTCTTCTGTCTTCAAACATCTGTTCTCCCTCCTCCAAGATGCTCCCTCTCCCACACAGAGGTGCCCATGGGGTTTCTGGTGCCTGTGTGCGTGCATGCATGCATGCCTGCGTGTGTGCGTGCGTGTACGTGTGTGTGTGCATGTGGGTAATGCTGAGTTTTTTGACCGGGTGAGAAAACCATCTGTAGATACTAAATGTCAGTTTCTTACCAGCACAAGCATGGCTGTTCTGCCTTCAGTTTCCTTCCTTTCTCTCGTCTTCACCTTAGTGTGCCCTCACTCTAGTGACTGCTGTGGTCCCAGCATTCCCTGGACCATTCGATGCTCCCTACATTTTTACTAGAGTCTCTAGTTAGAGGCCAGTTCTTTGTCCTTCCTCTTCTTTTTTTTTCCTTTAAACAGCACAGGAGTAGATGGATAGATAGACAGATGACACTCACAGGACTAGATAAGTGACTTAGTGAATAAAAGCACTTCCTGCTCTTGCAGAGGACTCCAGTTCCATTCCCAGCACCCATGTCAAGTGGCTCACAACTACCTATAACTCCAGCTTCAAGGGATCTGATCCCCTCTCTGAACTCTGAGAGCACCTGCACACATACACATAAATAAAAACAAAATAAGTCTTAAGAGAGCTTGAGGAAATGTTCCTGCCATGTAGCCCAAGTTAGCCTTCCTGCTGCCTCAGCCTCTCTGGGGATTACAGGTATTCGTCACAACAGGTAACTCCCATGCATTCTTTCTTTGCAACTGACCTGTGCTGAGCATGGCCCAGAAACCCAGTCTCAGCCTTAGCAAGCTGGGGCTCCCTGTTTCCCAGGCCTCTCCTGGCCCCACTGTCTCATTGAGTTGGAAGCTGTGTTCCCACTGACACTCAGCAGCCCTTTGCATGGTTGCCAGCCTATCTCCTTTCATTAGGGGCTAACGAAGAGAGCACCATAGATCTTAGGAAGCTTGTAAAGCTGCCAGTACTCCATTGCTTCCTGTGGACCTCCTCCTTCTTGACTCAACCATGCTGACCTTGGCTTTGATCGTTGACTTTGATACTACTGCCATGTGCCCCTCTCTCAAGATGACGGTCACAAGCAATCTCTCTTTCTCCCTGCCTTTCCACCTGGGTGGGTAGAGTTGGAAGTGTAACCCAACATTGATCACCAGCCTTACTAACTATGAAACACCCTTAATTCCTGGTTGTCTCACCCACGTCCCTCCCCAGCAACAACTGAGTTTGTCTTGTCTTTATTGATGAACTTATGCTGCTGTAAATGCCTTCAGAGTTCACCTTTCACCAGTGATGGAATAGGGCGGTGAGGGAGTGAGGCTGTATTGTACAATTGAGCATAGACATTTCTATTTAAGAAAGTCTAGACAGAGTTTGTTGTTATAGCACCAAACCACAGAACTGTCATGATGAAGACATTGTCTCCGAGTCATGCATCCCATGCAGCCTGTTGCTACTGTGTCCGTGAAATGTGGCTACTGACACCGAGAAACTGAGTGTGTATCACTTGATGTTAGTTGAACACACCTATAACTGTGTGCACACCAAGGCCCCAGAATCTCACTCTGCCTCTAACAGAGGACTTTTCCTCACTCACAAGGACTTCTTGTCTTCCAGACACCCATGCCCTTGTGAGCCTGCTTCAGAATCTGAACAAAGCAAACTACAACCTGCCCATCATGGTGACAGATTCAGGGAAGCCACCCATGGCAAACATCACAGACCTCAGGGTGCAGGTGTGCTCTTGCAAGAACTCCAAAGTGGACTGCAACGCGGCGGAGACCCTGCACCTCAGCCTCAGCTTGCTGCTGCTCTTCTCTCTCCTCAGCTTATCAGGTGAGTCCACGTGACTCCAGCATGCTTATGTGTGCCCATGAACATCACCACACACCTCTTGTCTCTTCCGTATGTCTTCCCAAGGAAGTCTGTCCCCAGATCTTTAGTTGATGTCTGTATGGTTAAAACTCACATATAAAAGTGTTCCAGCAAATGTCTGGAGGCATCTGAGTGGCCCTCTGACAGCCGAAGGAGATGTTTAAAGAGGAGTTGCTATTTGGCAAACCTGCCAACAAGCAAAACTTTCCATAGATGCCACTTGTCTGGAACTAATAAAAATACACCAAAATTGGCCAACTGGCCTTCCACAGGACACAGTTTTTCCTGTTCTGTTTTGGATGTGAAATATCCTGCACAGGCTCATGTGGTCGAGCACTTGGTTCCCAGCAATTGGCATTGTTTGGGGAAGTTGAGGAACCTTTAGGTGGTAGGACCTATCTGAAAGGAATGGGTTGCTGGAGAGGGGTGGGAGGTGACCTTGGGGGTTGTATCCTGTCCTTGCTTCCAGCAAGAGCCCTCTGCTTTCTGGTTAACCCCTTGTGACAGTGTCTCATGGCTCTGTTGCCTCAGTCTGAGCCATGTGTCATCAGACCTTTCCTGATTGACTATGTGCCCTGAATTGTGAGCCACAATAAGCCCCTCCCTCCTTCCTTAAGTTGTTTCTGGGTGGTATTTGTTCCCAGTGAGGAGAAAGGTAACTCACACACAACACACTTCTAAAAGTTGCCAGTGGTGGAGCTGGAGAGATGGCTCAGCAGTTAAGAGAACCAGCTGCTCCTCTAGAGATGCCAGATTCAATTCCCAGCACCCATATGGCAGCTCGGAACTATGTATAACTCCAGTTCCAGGAGATGTGACACCCTCACTCAGGCATACATACAGGCAAGATACCTATGCACATAAAATAAATAAAAGTTGCCAGCAGACATAGATGGAAGCTGGGCTAAAGGAAAATATGCATTTGGCTAAGTATGATATTGTTTAATCCTTCACTTGACCCAAATCCACAGGAATAGGGTCCTGAATAGTGAAGTGCTGAAGGATGAGAAATAAAGAAGACAAGGCTGGGAGCAGCAGATTGTTACACCAAGCAAATTTATCAAGTACAACATCTTATATACCATTTATAGGGGGAGAAAGTCAAGGTCAGCAGAGAGCTATGTCAGACAATGTTGACAAAGAGAACACCAGAATACCTCAGACACAGCAGCCTTAGGAATGATAACTACATCCCTTGAAAAGAGAAAGTCGAGTTCCCAAGACTGGAAACCTTAACTCCTTTGAGGCCCTGGCCCCAGACCCAGACCCAGACTGGAACTTACCAAATCTGCCCCTAAGCAAGGACAAGGACACAGAACTGGTGTTACCTTTGCCAGTCACCAAGGCCTCTGAAAAAGCTGTCAATCAGTCTGGCTCCCTGCATTTAATGGATTTAATGATGGTGTCTGGCCTTTAATCTCAGCACTCAGAAGACAGAGGCAAGTGGATCTCTCTGAATTTAAGAAAGAGAGAGAGAGAGAGAGAGAGAGAGAGAGAGAGAGAGAGAGAGAGAGAGAGAAGGAAAAGAAAAGAAAGGACACAGTATCTATAACCCATGCCTCCTTTCAGTGACTGGTAGTAACTCTGGAACAATAGCACGCCACTTTGAGCAGAGGAACTACTAGCCTGAGTAATATGAATGAGAGAATGAAGAGGGTGTGTTGCCAGGCTCTCCTATGTGTGGAATGTTAGTCCAGCTCCGACCTTGGCAGTTGTTCACCTCAGCTTCTGCTGCCCAAAAGGCTCTGGGGCCTTGGCATTTAAATTTTGAGAAATCATTGGTGTAATCATGGGATAAATATGATAGAGGGAACACAGCATGTTACATCTTGGTGGGAGGGTGGGTAGGTCAATAGGAGTCACACATTTCAAATCTGACATTGGCAGTGTGTGAAGTTCTGTGTGGGACCAGAGCTCTGTGAGTAGAGCTAAGGGGGAAATTCTGGCAGTGTGTCACTGGCTATCTGTACCCTGCATCTTCCAAAGAGAACGTGCCATCACCCTCCTCCCACCAACCTCTGGTGACTGTGCCATCACCACCCCCACCATCCCACAAGCCTCAAGGCTCCTTCTGAGTCCTCCAGTCCTATTACTGCCCCTCCCTCAGCTTAGGTCCTTCGGCCTTCGCTTGCTGCCATGGTGACCTCATTGTCTTCCTAACCCCATGCCTATATGAGAGTCTGAGGAAGCGATGGATGCTCTCCGAAATCTTCCCTGTCAGTCAGTAGAGGATGGAGGACTGAGGGTGGCACTGGAGATGGATTAGTTAGAAAAGGCTGTAAGAATGTATCCGGCTTTACATGCGATGGAACACCAGAAAGCAAGGACGGGGGGGGGGAGCAGGTCAGCTACCATGAGTGAATAGTGAGGTTACGCACCTGATAGTCCCTTGCTTTGCTGACAGAATCTTAGTCCTGATTCTGGGGATCTGGAAAGTCTCCTCTATGAGCAGACACCCCTGACACCTGTGTACGTGTGGCTGATTTGCTAATAGACACCGTTAGCCATCAGGTCATGTGTCATATGAGCTGTAGAGATGCAGGTGGATCTCACACCAGCTGCATGCAGAACATCAAGGGAACTTTTAATGTGTCTCTCCACACACCCTGACTCTGCTCCATTGGAAACTCTAGCACTGGAGGTGTGGCTCAGAAAGCTACTCACATCAAAGGCTCATGGAGTGGCAGATAATAAATGCACAGGGGGAGTCAGAGCCACTGTAGTGTGTGGACTGTCTTATCATAGTGTTTCCTGGACTTCCTGACAACCCTTTGTTCCATCAATATTATGGGCATATGCAGTCTCTCTGGGTTGATTCTTCAGTAAGAAGGAGGAGGAGAGTGAATTTCAGAATACATAAGAGAAGGTATTTGTGCTGATGATGCTATAAAATTTCTAGTCCATGTCAGTGTTGGTGAGCTACCATAAGCCAGCCTCACGGAATGTTTTTATGGCAACAACCTTGCTAAAAGATATTTAGGAAGTTTATAGAATTAAACCATGGCTAAAACAGGCTTAAACATCCTCAAGACCAAAAAAAAAAAAAGGCCAGGCTGTGGTGGTGCACACTTTTAATCCCAGCACTCGGGAAGCAGAGGCAAGCAGATCTCTGTGAGTTCAAGACCAACCTGGTCAACAGAATGAGTTTCAGGACAGCTATGGCTGTTACACAGAGAAACCCTATCTCAACAAACAAAACAGCAACAACAAAAAGAATAACAAGAGTTCAAGACACTAAATGGGTCAAGATTTGGGGGTAAGGGTATTTCCCAAAAACACAGACATTAGATTGTCAGCTCAGCCATGGGATGTGAAAGAATTTGGGGAAATGAGAAGTCAGCTAGTGAGGTCTGCTTTATGTCTTATGGCTCAGCTGGTGAAGGTGCTTGTCACCAAGCCTGGCAAGCTGAGTTGGACACTCCAGGCTCACGTAGTGGAATGAGAGAGTCAGTTCTGACAAGCTGTTCTCTGATCTCCAAATGCGCGTGCACGCGCACGCACGCGCACACACACACACACACACATGCACACACACACACACACACATGAAAACACAACACACAGGCAAACACCCACAACAAATGTGCTTTTAAAATTTTAAGCATGAACTTCAACCTATATCATCACAGGAGCCAAATCTGGCCTATCACCTATGTGTGCTTTAATAAAGTTTGGTTAGCACACAACCCCATCCCCTTATTCACATGCTGTCTGTGGTCACCTGCTATCACAATGGCAAAGATGAATTTTTCCACAGTGACTGCAAGGCCCACAAAGCTGAAAACATTTACTGCCTGGCCCTTTACAGGAAGAGCTTGCCAATGCCTGCCTTTGAGCATTGTCCACAAACCTTCAGCAGTTGTAAAAGAGGCTGATGCCAGACAGCAAGGGAAGCGAAGCTGCGTCTTCTTCCCTCCAAACAATATTCAGGCTCATATGACCTGGTATCAGCGCCCTGATGTTCGCCACTTTTTCCCCCTGTGCTCTTCACTGGCCTGATGATTTTATTCCACTCCATAGATGAGAAGACGGATGCTCAGAGAGGCCCCCAGGCGAGTCAGTGGGGAAGCCAGCATTGGCCATAGGACTGCCTCCTTTATGGAAGTAGAAGCCAGACATTTGTGTTTATTACAGTATAGATGACTTTCTCCGATGACTGAGAAGTGACGGGATGCCTCTGCATGCCGTGCTCTGACCTCTTTTTTAAAAGGGAAAAAAGCTAATAGCATGGAGAGTGGTTAAAAAATGTAAATGAAATTATCGTTACTGTCAATTTTGCCGTCTAAGTTACGCACTGACGGCACTGAAGCATGAGTGCCCTCCGTATGAAACAAACTGCTGGTTTGCTGCTGTGCTGCTGCTGCTGTTCAAGCACAGCTGTAGTTTGACATGGATAAATTTCTACAAAGAGATCTAAAGGAAGGGACCTGCTCAGACTTTAGGCTTAATTCACCAGAAATGGTAAGAGCATAGCCTGAAGATTAAGTGAAGAATCTTACAGATTCCGAAATTAAATGGTCCTGTGTTTGGAGGAAGCAAGGGGCCACTTAAAAACAACCTCTGTCACTGTCACTATCACTGTAAAAAAAATCTGGGGGCAGGGAAGATGGCTTAGTAGGTAAGTTGCTTGACTTACAAGCATGAGATTATGAGTTCAATTCCCAGAACTCACATTTTTAAAAAAGCCAGAGCAGCATCTGTCACACACCTGTAGTGTTAGGCAGAAGAGACAGGAGGATTCCCCCAAATGTCAGTCAGTCTAGTCTACATGGCAAGCCCCAAGCCAGTGAGAGACCCTATCTCAAAAAGAAAGCTGGGCAGCATCTGAGGATGACACTTGAAGCTGTTTCCTGTCTCCACACACACACACTCCTGTATACAAGGCGACTAAAGAAGACTGGAGAGATGGATCAGTGGTTGAGGAGTTAGGTTCCCGGCTCCCACATCAGGCAACTCACAACCTCCTGGAACTCCAGCTCTAAGGGACCAAGTGCTCCCTGATGGTATCAGTGAGGACACACACACACACCAATTTTTCCTTGAAAATTTTTGTTTTAGAAAGTTTAAAGATGAGTCAAAGACAGCTGTTATTTTTTAATTTACTCTCTATTAAGGTGATGTTTGCACACACACACACACACACACACACACACACACACACACACACAATACCAGCTTCTCAGTCACACCATAATCAAGAGACCTCTCTTTGCTATTGATCCTGCCCTGGAATCCAGGTTTCACCTAAGCTGCTTTCCCTAATGATAGCTTTGCCTTTTTCTGGAATTTCCTAGAGTGTGTTTACACTTTGTTCCCTTCTAATGTGGGATGTGCTGTGGACACAGGGAGAATCCTAAATTACAGAAGCTGCACAGAAAGGCTGTCTTCTGCCAGGAGATGACCCCAGGCAGGCTTTGCACAGACACTGTGCTCCTTTAAAGCCATTTGACTTTAGGGACAATGATTGCTGACCCTTGAGGGATTTCTTTATACCACATGCATGCAAGCAAAATACTTTACATAAATTATATAGATTACCTCATGGAATCGTCTCAGCAGCCCTGGGAAGTGGATCATTTACATGATCATCTAAATTGACTTAAAACAGGGATTGGAGACTCTCATTTAAAAACAAAGGGCTACAGACTAATTTAATGGATTTTATTCAGCCTCCATTTTTTTTATTTTAACCAAGTTGTCCCCTAAGGAACAGCTGGTAATGTCTAGAAATATTTTTCATTATCATGACAAAGAGGATGCTGCTAGTGGCATCTAGTGGAGAAAGGCCAGGGACAGAACTAAATGTCCTCCAGAGCATGAGGTGGATGTCTTACTGCAAAGAGACAGCCTGCCCCAAATGTCGTGAGCGCCAAGGCTGAGAAAGAAGCCTGATGCTGGCCTTGAGCAGGCATGAGATATCAGAGCATGGCAGCACCTGGCGGGATGCACGGCACCTGACCATTTAAAAACCTAAAAGGGAGAGGGGCTAGGGAGATGGCTTAGCTCGTAAGTGCCCACTAAGCAAGCATGAGGACCCGAGTTCAAACTCCTGACACCCCCATAACATGCAAAACATGGTGGTATGTGCCTTTTTCCCAGTGCTGGGATGTGGGGACAATTGGATCCCTGGGACTTGCTGGTCACCCACTATAGCCCAATCAGTAAGATCCAGGTCAGTGAAAGACCCTGGCTCAAAAAATGAGGTGAAGAGTGATTGAGGACAATACCTAACTTTGACCTCTGGCATCCACAGACACATGCAAACACACATACACACACACACACACACACACACACACACACACACACACATACACACACGTATATACACACAGAGAGACATACACACGCTAAAAAGGCTATGTATATAATCTGAGCTGGACATGCTGGCTCACACCTGTTCCCCCAACACTCAGAAGGCAGAGGGAATGAAGGCCACTTGGCCTACATAATAAGTTCCAGGCCAGTCTGGGCTATGAAACACCCTGCCTCAAAACAGCAACATGTAAAGAATAGCCTTACTGCACATCTTTACAACTGTTTATGACTTACAACCATCTGACAGTAGACCTGACCATTGTAAAGAGGGAAAAACCACCTCAGGGGAGAGTGCTGGGCAGAGGGTCCTGTCTTCAGTGGTTGACCAAACCCAAATTAGTAACAGCCTTCCAGGGGGTTCCTTCTCTCCTCAATGGCACTAGACTTTCTGTAACAAACGCCCAAGAGGAAGAGGGCTTCATCACTATCTCTGACTATGAGGTGGTTTCCTAGGCTTGGTGAAATCCAGGGTCTGGGCTGGTATCAGTATAGCACTTACTGGAGTCCCATGGACACAACCATGCTTGCAGGCAGAGAACTAGCAGAAGAAACTGGATCTGGGCATCCTGGGGACAAAGCTTAGATGATTAGAGAGAGCCCTCACAGATGTCATGATGTAGGGACCATGAGCAGGAACTGCTATTCTGTTAAACACACCATTGGACCATGAGCAGGAACTGCTATTCTGTTAAACACACCATTGGACCATGAGCAGGAACTGCTATTCTGTTAAACACACCATTGGGAGGTACCGCCTGTGTGTTGGGTCTTCACAGCCCACTGCATATCTCACTTCCTTTGGGCTATAGAGCTGCACACATGTGGATGGATGAGTAGGAACATATAATGATGTCATCATCCTGATCCCCAGAGCTAGTGAGAAAAAAACATTTTGCAGGTAAAACTAAGTCATATATCTTGAGATGGGGAGATACCCTGGATTGGTAGAGCCAGCCTGATATAACCCCACAGTCTTTACATGGGGACCAAGGAGTAGCGAGTAGCCATGTGATGATAGCAACAGGGAGACAGAGGCAGAGACAAGACACTACATCCCTGGCTTTGAACTTTAAGGAGTCACAGAACACATCGGCCTCTACATTGCAAGCTGGTGAGGAGGTGACTCTTTTCTAAAGCCCTGGGAAGGAATGCAGTCCTGCCCACACATTGGCATTAAATCTATGAGGCTCATTTCAAGTCTGTGACTTCCAGACCTGTCCAGGAGTACATGTGTGTTGTTTAAGGTTAATGGAACTATGGCTGCCTGTTTTGTCAACAATAAGAAATGAATCTGTTGTTTCAAAACCTACCAACAGCTCTTTGCTCTGTGGCAGAATATATATGATCAGATAGCAGATTGATAGATAATAGATAGGTGAATAGATAGATAGATGATAGAGAAATAAATGGTAGACAGTTGTCTGATTCATTGAAGACAGACAAATTGATTAAAAATAGATAGATGATAGGATGTTAGATAGATAGATAGATGATAGGTAGGTAGATAGATGTCTAGTTGATAACAGATCTACCTGCTTGATTGATTGATGATAGATAGATGACTGATTGACTAAATATAGATGAATAGGTGATAGATAGATACATAGATAGATACATAAATACATAGATACATAGATAGATAGATAGATAGATAGATAGATAGATAGATAGATAGATAGATAGATAGGTTGAAAAGGAGAGAGAGAGAGACAGAGAGGAGAAAGAGAGAGAGAGGTGCATCTACATGAGATAATCATTGATTGGTCTCTGGGCTTTGTTCAGTGTATTCCTAGCCCAGCACATCCGTGCTATTGGTCAGAATATGGCTCAGTTGTAGCTGCAGCAACAACTGCTGTCAGTCTCAGTGAAGAACTTTGATTCCTGAAGCCATCAGCACTTTCAGAAGCCGACTTTTATGTTATTGAGGGGTGTGCTGGGCCTCACATACCAAGAAGTCTCGTACCATTGGTCTATAATCATAACCCCAAGTTCAGCTTCCTTAGATGTATCCAGTAAGATAATCCTGTCTTCAAATGCCACACCAAAGAAAAAGATAACGTTCAGGGGAGTGTGGTGCATGTTGCAGCCTGTCAATCACTGGTCTGGTTTAGTTGAGTGTTTTGAAGTAAGTTGTGATATTCCCCCACCTAATTCTGTACCTTCTCTACTCAGGTCTGTGAGAATGCCACGTCTGAAGCTTGACTCCCAAGTTGCCATAGCAACAGGAAAAAGAAAAAATCTATCCAAATCTGAAGATTGCCGTTTACAGCTCTCAAACTTCACAACCAGGCCTCAATTGTTCCACATTCTCCTTTTTCTTTGCAATTTCATTTAGTCTGTACCTCATCATTTGACAGCATCTTTCTTCTTCCTTTGATTAATGGAACCCTATGGATTTTCCCTGAATGTTTAAAGATCATGCAAGTCACTGGACCTTAGGGACTACTTTTTCTGATACGTCCACACGTTGCTAGACAGCACTGCACCCATGCAGCTGTGCAGTGGGTTTGTATCTGTGCGTGGATGGGTACCTGTCTGTGTATATACCCAGTATTTATGTAAAAGATTGCAGGAGCTGCCTGCTTCTGAGATGGTTACACAGAGGAGATGGAAGCTCAGACAACTGAGCTCTCCAGCCAAGGTCAGTCCACTGAGCTGTCACTCATTGTGCAGCTAAGCTGCATCTCCGGGGCCTGCTCAGACTAAACACTAAATGCTGACCAACCAGCCAGGCAGGTCCAAGGGTTGGGGGTGAGGGAAGGTCAAGAGAAAGAAGTTTTCTCTCCTTAGTAGGACCGCCACCACTTCCCACTGCCACCAAACTCCATGGTCCTGACTCCCAGGTGGGGAGCAAGGAATCAGAAGCTAAGGGCTGAACTATTCTCCCATGGGCAAGTATCTGTAATTGTACCACCCCTAGACCCCCAGTCCTTATGATGACACAGATCATGGTGGAGACCCTCTCCCTCCTTGGTATATGTACAAGTACAAATGTCATCGTGGTGTACCTATTAAGAGACCAACAGGTACCATCTTGTATGCACATATATTACCCACACATGTACACGCGCATTACGCATATCCACGCCGTTTGTTTCATATATACAGGCATAAAATAGAGTAAACCCAGGTAGTTTTTAAAGTTCCCTTCCGTGTGACTACCGTCGTTTGCCAAGCTGAGAATAAAAAGTTGTTCATTACGTCTGGAAAGGAATTGAGTTTTGTCCTGTGAGCATGTCAGGCTAAGAAGAACGTGAATGCTCCCACTGAGATTATCTTCTCTTTGACAAACTGTAAATGAACCATCGAAGCTCACACCAAATTTTTTTTCTGTCAAGTGAAGTTAGTGCCAGCCTGTGGCTTTGGAGCTCAGAATGAGCTAGGGGAAGGTAAGGGTCTTAGTATATTTTAATGCTGTTGCTTACAAAAGGTTTTAACCCCACACACACTTGCGCACACATGCTTTCTTATGCAATCTATGTTGGCCCTGTGCTCTTTGAGTTCACCTTCTACGGGCAATAGAGTCTATGTTGTCTTTGTTGTAGTAAGATTAAGCGAGTAGAGGTCCACATACTGCTCTTTGTTGCCATAGTCAATCTTTTTGGACCATATAGAATGCAGAGATTTTTTTTCATTAAAATAAATGGGTATCAGTGGTTAAAACTGCTGGGTAGTAGCTCTCACATGATTTCTACATTGTGTCTAATATGTCTGATTCTGGATTCACATTTTGGACCAATTGGGATTCATTCCCCCGCCTATATTTTAGGTGAATGGGTCTAGAAAGCTGGAAGAGGGCAGCAAAAGAGATGGCTCAGTGGTTAAGAGTGCTTGCTCCTCAACATAAAGACTAGTGCTCAGATCCCAGTAGCACCCCAAACCAAGCATCCCCACAAAAGCCCCAGCTTTAGATTGGGGAGGGAGGTAGATAGTGACAGGAAGATCACCAGGGCTTACTGGGTTCCAGCCTAGCCAAGACAGCCCCATGTTCAGGGAGAGACTCTGCCTCAAAGGAGCTTGTGGAGAATAACAGAGAACAGCTGATTCTCTCTACTATACTCAATGTGTGTACCTACACACACACACACACACACACACACACACACACACACACGAAAGCCAAAAAATCCAGCATACGAGTTGTGCAACAGGCATGCCATGTCTAGCATAAGGATATGGCTTCAGTCATATGTGAAGTTGACTGAAGGCCTCTAACCTTGATTGGATGAGCACATGAAGCACAGTCATTCATAGCTCCACAGATCTCCATAGTTCCCAAACATGGAGATCCTTGAATATGGCATAAAGATTCTCCATAGGCACATGGCCTGGTACATGATGGGGGAGAATCTGAGCCTGCACATTCGCACTTTACAAGATGGTCCTCTTCTGAACCTACCTGGTATACCCCAATGCTTTGCTGTCCTCCTGCAAAGCAGGGGAAGGGGGAATGTTCACCCTTGATCATGGAACAAGAGAAGTCAAGTCCAGGGGCTGGTGGAATAGCTCAACTGACAAAGCACTTGCCTCGAAAAGGTGAGGTCATACATTCACATCCCCAGAGTCCATATAGAAAGCCAAGCATGATGGTACATGCCTATAATCCCAGCAAAGGTGAGATGGGAGACAGAGACAAGTGGAGCCCTAGAAACAAGCCAGCTAGGCTACTTGGTGAGGCAAAGAGGAGACCCTATCTCAAACAAAAGGAGGAAGGTCACCTGATTTTCATGGTTGATACCAAATAAGACTTTGACTCTTAGAACAGAGTGGAATTTGATGATCCAGGAAGACTCTCAAACTGTCATTTCAGTCAGATAAATGGAGGCAGGTCAATTTTTAAGTAAAATAAGTGCATCACATCTCACTCTGAAGATACGAGAAGAACATTGTGAGGGTCCTTTCTACTTTTTTTTTGAGCCAGGGTCTCATATAGCCCAGCTGGCCTCATACTCCCTACGTAGTCAAGGATAACCTTGAATTTTTCCTTCTCCTGCCTCCACCTCTTGAGTGCTGGAATTCAAGTGTGTGCCATCATGCCCAGTTTATGAAGTGCTAGGGACGGAACCCAAGGCTTCATACATGCTAGGCAAGCACCCTCCCAACAGAGCTACAGCTCCTGCCTGCTCATCAAGTCTGTACAGTGTGTTTCAACACGAGTCAGCTCCTAAGTCCAGAGAAAGGAAGGTTAAAGGAGCCACAGCTCAGGTAAGTGGCTGCTAGGACCATTCCCGTTCTCCCTACTGCAGCACAGCATTACAGCTCTCGACTTGACAGCAACAGCAACCCAAAGTGGCGTGAGTGCCTATCCATTGACACCAGTATATGGTTTGGATGTAAAATGTCCCTACATACTCATGTGTTGAATGCTTGGTCCCTGGTCACTTGGTTTTTGTTGTTGTTCTTGTTGTTTGTTTGTTTGTTTGTTTGTTTTGTGGGGAGTGGCATTGTCTTGAAACATTAGAAAATGCCTGAAACGGAGAAAGCAGGCCACTGAGGCCAAATACTTAGCAGGATCTTTTTTTTTCTTTTTTTTCTTTTTCTTTTTTTGTTTATTTTTTGTTTTGCTTTTTGTTTGTTTGTTTGTTTGTTTTTCGAGACAGGGTTTCTCTGTATTGTTTTGGAGACTGTCCTGGAACTCACTCTGTAGACCAGGCTGGCCTCGAACTCACAGAAATCTGCCTGCCTCTGACTCCCGAGTGCTGGGATTAAAGGCAAGCGCCACCAACGCCCAGCTTACTTAGGAGGATCTTGTGCCTAGACACTTCCTATCCTGTCTCTACTTCCTGTCATGCTATGAACTACTTACTATGCTCTGCCACACCCTTCTCATGCAGACAGATGCCTCAGAAGCCACGAGCCAAGAAAAATCCATCCTCAGGTTGTCTCTGTGGTATACTTTAATAGCTGTGTAGCAGTCACTAATACAAGCAACTTACGCTGAGGTGACAGTGCCCTGAACTGCAAGTTACCTTCCCCTAGTCAGCACCTCTTCCTGGCAGTACCATCTGCAACTAAGTTCCTGTGAAAGATTCTGCTAAGGAGTGCTACTGATATGCTAAATTGGTATTGGAACTTAGAAATTTTTCCCATAAAAAAAAACATTGTCATTTCTTAAGTATCCCCAACCCTTTCTGGAAGAAGCCATGGCTCCTTAAAACATACATAAGGGCTTCTACCAGATGTTTTTAGAGATTTATTTGGTTGCTTATGTATATTTTGTATGCCGTGTATATGCAAGTGCTTGCAGAGGTCAGAAGAGGGTGACAGATCCCCTGAAACTAGAGTTAAGGCAGTTGTGAGCCACCCAACACATTTGATGGGATCTGAACTCAGGTCCTGTGCAAGAGTAGCAAGCATCAGTCACTGAGTCATATTCCCAACCTCAGCTAGATTAACTCATATATTAATTATCCAAAAGTCAACCCATATACATCCTCCCAGATCCCACTCACTCCCAAACCAAGAGAGAGAAGATGATGAGGGAAAAGGTAGTGTGAGGTTCCCCAGAGCCTGGCCTGTGCCTGGCTACAATCCCAAGTCAAATAGGCCACATCTACAGGATCTCTGAACACTTTCTGGTTTGTAAATGTAGCCAAGGAATCTCTTTAGGTACAGCTGCCTTAAGTATTCGTGGACAGGTCAATCACACCAAAAAGAAAGGCTGCCCCTTTGATTGACTCCTAAGCCACCATCAACATCATAGAGAGAGAGATCGGGCTGTGCCTTTCAGAGACCCATCTTGTATTATCCTCCCCCCCCCATTGATAGATACAGTTATAATTTGATGGAAAGTGTTCCCCACTGGCTCACATATTTTAGCACCTGGTCCCTAGCTGGTAGTGCTATTTGAGAAAGTTGTCACTGGAGGAAATGGGTCACTAAGGGCATACCTTGAGGCTTTGTAGCCCCGACCTATTTCCTGTTCACTATCTCCTTCCTGAGATAGTGCAACATGCTCAGACAGTTTCCTGCTCCTGCCACCATGCCATCCCTGGCGTAATGGACTGTGTCCCACGGGAACTGTGGCTGTCCGTGTGTCCCAGTGTCATCTGAAAATTCAATGTCCTCTCAAAAATAAAGCCTTTCTCCCTTGATCTGCTTTTGTTAGAGTGGGTGGGTAGATAGATAGATAGATAGATAGATAGATAGATAGATAGATAGAGACAGAGCATGGATATATAGATGATATATAGACAATAGCAAGAGTACTTTAGAGACATCCTTAGGGGGAAAAAAGAGACTAGGATAATGTTTTATAAGTGCCTCTGTGGGCCAAATATTACACTTTTTTAAAGATTTTTTTATTTTATGTGTATGGGTGTTTTGCCTGCCTGTATATCTGTGCACTATGTGAGTGTCTGATATCCCCAGAGGCCAGAAGAGGGCAACTAGTTCCCTGGAACTGGAGTTACAGACAGTTGTAAGCTGCTGTGTGTGTGCTGGGAATTAAACCCTGGTCCTCTGGAAGAGCAATCAGTGTTCTTAACCAATGAGCCCTCTCCCCGACTCCCACACTACATATCTTTATATGGATATATGGATGACATTTCTCAATACATAATGAAACCTATATAATATGCAATTATCTTTGTAGCCTACACAACTCATGGGACATTAAAGGCAGTATTGTCTCCATTACACAGATGAAGTCACTGAGACTCACAAGTCATCTCTAACTAGGTCTTTTTTTTCCTTTTATTGAAAAAAGATTCTTTTCTCATACACTATATCCTGGTTACAGTTTCTCCTCCCTCTGCTACTCCTAGTTCCTCTCCACCTCCCTTCCCCTCCACTCTGGATCCACTCCCTTTCTGTCTCTCATTAAAAAAGAACAGGTTTCTAAGGTCTAACAACAAAACACGGCAAAATACAATATAATAAGATGAAACAAAAACTGTCATATCAAAGTTGGACACGGCAACCCAACAGAAGGAAAAGAGTCCTAAGAGCAGGCAGAAGAGTTAGATACCCACACTTTCTCACAGTTAGGAGTCCCATAAAATACTTAGCTAATAGCTATGATAATACACAGAGGGCCTAGTGCAGACATGTGTAGGCCCTGTGCTTGCTGCCTCAGACTCTGTGAGCTGATGATATGCACCTTGCTTAGTTGATTCAGAAGGCCTTGTTCTCCTGGTGTCCTCCATCCCTCTGACTCATAATCTTTCTGCCTCAATTGTGGGAGTCTTTGAGCTTGAGGGGAGGGATTTGATGGAGACCTCCAATTTAAATTCTCTCTCCATGTAATGACTTGCTGTGGGACTCTGCATCTGTTCCCATCTGCTGCCAGAGGGAGCTTCTCTGATGATGACTAGACAAGGCACTGATCTATTGGCATTGCAGAATATCATTAGGAATCATTTCATTGGTATTTGGTTTCACCATAGTTCTCTGGAATATCTAGTCTCTGGTTCTTAGTTATCCAAGCAGTGTCAGGTATGGGTTTCTTCTCAAGAAGTGGGTCTTAAGTCCAATCAGACAATGGTTGTCCACTCCCACAAATTCTGTGCCACCATTGCCTGAGCACATCTTGCAGGTAGGACAGATTGTAGTCTGAGGGTTCTATGACTGGGTTGGTGTCCTCTTTCTGTAGCCTGCAAGAGTGCCTTCCCACACCAAAGAGACTATAATGTAGGAGTGAAGGCTCATGTGGCACCAGCTCAACTTCTCAATGTTCAATGAGGTTCATGTGGCAATGGGGTCCTGCTGTCAGTTTGCAGAGAGCAACCCTTTGTCTTAGTGACCACCTGGGTTGCTTGGATATTTCCATGGGACTCAATTGAAAGCAACTAGTCCCTCCATTGGAAGTATCTCCTGGTGACAAGTGACAGCCTGTTGAGATTCCATATCTCCCATTACTAGAAACCCTCATTAGGATCACCTTCACAGATTCCAGGAAGTTTCCACTGTGCTAGGCTTCCACACCATCCCCCAAATGTCCTCAGCCATCTCTCTCTCCACCCCATCTCCTCCAGCTCAGGCTGGCCTCAAACTCGTGATCTTCCTGCCTCTGGCTCCTTCAGCAAATCCTACTGGTGTGCACTACCACTACCTGCTCTCTAACCGGGTCTTAGACCTGTTAAGTGTGGTGTCCAAGTCCACCCTGGTACTTTTTCTGCTAAACTTGAAGACACCTCCAGAAATGAGTTAGCATCTCCACAGGGCACATGAAGGCCATCAGCCCTGCAATGACAGTGACAGAGGAAGCTGCACTAGCGGAACCCAAACTTGCAAGTCAGGGGCTGCAGGAACTGTTTGCTGCCTCCTGGACAGTCTGTCTCCAGGAAACTGCTGGTTTGGGTAAATGAGAAGGAAGCTGACTTCCTGGCAGCCAGTCACTGAAATGTTAATTTGGAAAATTGCCTCAAATAAATGTAAGAAGCATAAACTAACACTTCAAACCAAAAGCAAAGCAATTTGAGCCAAATGGGAGACTGATGATCTAGTCATCCTTCCTCAGAAAAGCAATTTTCTGTTCTTTTGCAAACAGTCACAAAGCCGTGACCTCCTCCTGCCTCCAGGCCACAGTCAAGATACACAGTGCACAGGGCACACTGCAAAGTCCAGAAAGTCTTGTCCTTGATAGGGACCTCCCAACCAAGAAGACAGGTCCTAGGATGATGCTTTCTAAATTAAATCTGCCACAGCTGGACAATTTGCTCTCTAACCAGCTGGCCTCTGCTCCTCAGTGAAGCTTGTGCTGGGTGGGTGTGTATGCTCTGCCCTGACCTCTTCTCTGCCAGCAGGGCAGCCTCCAGGAGCAAGATCATTCCCGGAAGATCAAACATCTGGTACCTTCAGGAATTCCACACTGTTTCTCTGAGCTTGTCCCCAAGAGGAAGCAAGCAGATGTTCTGGATCCATCAACTGCCTGCGCTGTCCCTCTGCAGATTGCAAAAGCATTGCTATTCCAAAGGGTGTCCAGCTATCCGCTAGGCTCCCTGTCATCGCTTAAAGCACTGTTTTCTCAAAGTTAACGCCTGTAGAGCTTCAAGATTCAGTCACACTCTGCACACCTCTCACCACCTCTCTCTGCATGACTGAGCAGCCACCCGTAGCATCAGTTCCAGCGACGTTCAAACTATCATTTTAAGCCTGTGGGTTTCCTGGGAAAAAGGTGCTTGCCACCAAACCTGACCATCTGGGTTCAATCACCAGAACCCACCAGGTGGAACAAACTCCCCCAAGTTTTCCTCTGACCTCTCCCCTCAAACTGTGGCTTGTGTACACACATGCACACACACACACACACACACGTAATAAAGTAAAAATAAATTTATAATTTTAATTATATTCATTTTAAAAGAAAACTACCACAAAAGAAAAGCCAGTATCACTTGGGAGAGAAGCCAAAATAAATACAATGGAAGGCAAAACAGTAACAAACCAAAATAAGCAGGAAGATGGGACAATTGTCTTTAGTTGTGTACCAAGAAGTAAAGCCAGTGGGGAGATGCATGCCAATGATCTCAGCACTCAGAAAGCTGAGACAGGAGGGGGCAGCTGAATTTGCTATTATTTTTGGTGTGGTGGTGGTGGTTTTTTGTTCTGGGTTTGTCTCTTGTTTCAGATGGTTGGTTGTCTGGCTGCTGGCTAGCTGTCTGTCTGAGTAACTGGTTGGGTGGGTGGGTGGGTGTTCGGCTGGTTGGTTGTCTGGTTGTTTGGATGTTTGGCTAGCTGGCTAGCTGGCTGGCTGACTGACTGACTGGCTAGCTGGTTGACTTTTTGGGTGGATGGGTGGGTGGGTAGGTGGGTGGGTGGGTGGTTGACTGTTTGGTTAGTTGTGTTGTCTGGATGGCTGGTTGGTTGGTTGGTTGGTTGGTTGGTGGATTAGCTGTCTTGTTGGGTGGTTGACTATTTGGTTAGTTGGTTGGCTGATTGATTGGTTGATTGATTGATTGATTGATTGATTGGGTAGGTGGGTTGGTGGGCAGCTGGTTGGTTATCTGGTTGGATGGATGGATGGATGACTGGCTGGCTGACTAGCTATTGACTGGTTAGCTGGTTGACTGGCTGACTGGTGACAGGATCACACTATAGCCCAGACTGGCATTAACTTGAGATCCTCCTATAGTAACCTCCCCATGTTGAGATAAAAGAAATTCAACACCACATACAGCTTGGATTTTCTATATGTCTGTCACTATTGTTTGCTGAAATGAAGGGTAAGTGGAAAGGAGGGACAGAGGAAGCAAGTTTCTGGAGTGAGTGGCAGACACAAGATGAAAGTCTCTACCAAAACTGTGCACAGCCCTGCATCCCTACTTAGGAGCTGGTGATGGCAAAGAGGATGGGGGTGGAGTTGTGATTGGGAGACTTTATCTTCCACAGGTGATTTTTTCCTCAGAACATAAGGTCACCCTCCAGGAGTAAGAGGGGTAAAACAGCAGATTGGGAAAGTCTGGGAAGGTTTGGAATGGCCAATGAAAGGGCAAGAGCCACCCTGGGTGATAAAAAGATGAGACTTCATGTCCTGTGTATCAGTTTCCTTTATCGTTGCTATGACAAATTACCCAACAAAAGAAGTTTCAGGGGTTTGGGCTCACAGTTTGAGGGTACAGTACAACATGGTAGGTAATGCATGGCAGCAAGAGCATGAGGCAGGCGGTCACATGACATCCACAGTCAGGAAGCAGAAAGAGGTGAATACTAGTGCTCAGTTCACTTTCTCCTGCTCATTTTTTTCTCCTAGTCCATGGGATGGGACTGCCCAAGTCCAGGTAAACCTTCTTGGAATGCCCTTGGAGATATACCAGAGGGCTAGCAAGACAGCTCAGCAGTTAAGAGAGCAAGTGTTCCTTCAGAAGAGCTAGTTCGGTTCCCAACACTCACATCAGATGTCTCACAACCACCTGTAACTCCAGCTTGGGCACCTACAGGAAGACAAGCACATACAGTAGAGGATCTGACACCATCTACTGAACTCTGTAGGCATGCACAAGGTGCCACAGATATACATTCATACAAATACCCATACATATAAAATAAAATAAAAACTTAAACAAATAGAATTTTTTAAAAGGGACTGGGAATATAACTCTGTGATACAGCACTTACCTGTTAGATTCAGTGCTCTAGGTTCAATCCCCATTACTGAAGGGGGAAAAAGCCATTTTGCACAGTAGGATCCTCTTTTGTCTTTTGTGTAGATCCAAGGCAAGAGTGTCAAGAATGGCCCAGCATGAACCAAAGCCATCATAAAAGTACAAGCTCTTATAAAACTCAAGTTGTTCTGGAATGGAGAAGGGAATTACAACTTAAAATTAATCTAGGAAATGCTTTAAAATGCTAAAAGGAGTAAGCCGACTTCAGCATGAACCAAAAGGTTAAAAATGAGATTGATCCAAACTTCAATGCCTTCCATGCAAGATCAATTCCTGGCACTTTGCATATATGTGCAGCAACTTCATTGACAGAACAAAATTCATCTGGGCTACGTGTCAGCCTCTACAAAGAGGGCATCAGCTCAGAATGTAGAGAGTTTTTTGTGAGAAGCAGCTGTTTAACACACCAGAAAGCGCATCCATCTTTCTCTGTAAGTGTAAGAAAGAAAATTAAGCCATCACTCAGAGTGTCACATTTGCTGTTTCGATGAAGAAAAATTCAATCAGGAAAAAGAAAAAAAAACAAAAACCAACAACCACAGGTCTCCTACCAGAAAAAGGAGGAAGGAAAGAAAGGAGGAAGTAGGGGCTGGAGAGATGACCCTACAATTAAGAGCACATGCTGCTCTTGCAGAGGACCTCAATCTGATTCCCAGCACCCATATTGGGCTGTTCACAACTGCCTGTAACTCCAGCTCCAGGGGATCCGACACCCTCTTCTGGATCCTGGGAGCCCTGTGTTAGAGTGTGTGAGCATGCACATGTGCACACACAAGTGCACACACATAATTAAAATAAAATAAACCTTTTTTTTTAAAGAAGCAAGAAGCTCTCGTCTTCCAGTCTGGGAACTAGTTCATAGATGGCTTGAGCTTGCTCATGGTCATAGGCTAGACCTCACTAGAACCCCCAGTACAGACTTCTACACTGAACAGTTGGGTCTGATGTCAGTAGCCAGAGGATGCAGTTGCCTTTGGCCACTGATGCCAGAGGTCAGAGGTTCGTAACAACTCTTTATACAAGAGCATAGTACAAACTAAAGTGATGGTCCAATATTAGTTATTGAGGGAGGATTGTATCCCCAGGCAACATTCATTGAAATCCTAATCTTCATCAGTTCAGAATGTGACATCATTTTGAAATAGAGTAGTTACAAATATAATAGTTAAGGTTCTGTGAGTTTGAGGCCAGCCTTATCTACACAGTGAGTTCCAAGACAGCCAGTGTTACACAGAGAAATCCTGCCTTGAAAAAACAAAATAGATTTTTTTTAAAGGGAGGGGGTCCTTAATCTAAAATGACTGGTAGCTCCCAGCATAGGCCTCTACTCTCCACACTGTCTTGAACATGTGCATACATGTCCACACCTTGTCACACATACATCCACATGTATACATACACACATGGATGTACACACACAAATTGTTTTGCATGCTTAACATGGGAAGGAAGTTCTCTGTGTGAATTGAGTGAGAGCATGAGGGAACTAATAAGGATGTAGTCAGATGCTAGCTGGGAAAGAAAATTGAGCCACACACCTCCCTGGCCAAGTCTGATCCATCTTAGTTACCAATTCTAATGGGATATACCATCTCCCTCCAGCTAAACTCAAACCGGAGTGACCCCGCCCCCACTCCAAAATACAGTCCTCTGAGATCAGATGTGTGAGTTGCTAGATCATATAGACCTAAAGTCAAAGAATTTCTTAGCCCATTGTTGAGACCCAGACCCAAAGCCATCTATAGAGCTGGAAGTCGGGGTCCTAACTCAACTGAAAGCAGAATTCTGGAAACTTTCCTAGATACTGCTTACTTTAGAGAACAAACTGCAGAAAAACACACAGTGAGTATACAACCTATGGAAAGTCACAGACTTGGTCACTTTAGGAGCTGGGCCTCAGCCAGGGTCTGGTGGACTTTGGAGCCCTCTTTCCTCTTCTTTAGTAAACCATCTCCTGTGACCATCCATATGTCTGTACAATTCAGGAATGTGCAGAACTCTGGCTGGTGATGGCTCTGCAGAGAGGATCAGCCACACCTCCTGTCCTGCCCAGTAATATCCCTACTAGGCTAAGCTCTCTATAACAGCCCCAAGGCAGGACCTTATATCCCAGTGAGTACCTTCACTAATTTGCTAGACTCCGAGGCACCTGCAACACCACCTCTGAGCTCAGACCCACCCCCACCCTGGTACATAAATGTAAAGAATCCCTTCGTTCTGTCATTGGATCTCCTATCCCAGCTTCCTCCACTGAGAGGCTTTTACCACTAACAACGATTTCACCTGAGAGCTGTCTCAGCACATCTCTCTATGGAAACTAAGAAGTATTATTTGAACCAGTGCCCTCCCAACTCAGAGCTGCATCTGTGACACAAGTGTTCGGGTTCACTCCCTTCCTGACGCTGCTCCCTCTTGTACACAAATGGAGACCTGCCCCAGTTAGCAGCAGGCAGGCATATCGTTGAAATATGCCAGGTTAGAGTCCACTTACATCACAGTAATACACTGGCAGTGCCTCTCCAGGATGGGGGTGATATCCTGAGCTTTTTTGTTTTGTTTCTACAGCGCTGGTCTCTTTGTGCTAGGCAAGTGTTTTGCCACTCGATACATTCCATTCCACCCTTTTTGCTCGTTAGGTTTTTGTTTTGTTTTGTTTTTGAGACAGAGTCTCAGTAAGCTTTCTCAACCACACCTCGAACTCCGGATCCCTCCTGTTTCAGCCTCCCAAGTAAATAGGATTACGGGCCTCTGCATACTTGTTGGCCCATGTCTTCTAGAATAGGTCTTGGTGAAGAGCAGACATCCAATTAGTGCATTCTCGCCAACTCTAAGGGTTTTTTTAAATTAATTTATTTTGTATATTATATGTATATGTGTATGTCACAGCACACGTGTGCTGGGCAGAGGTCAATTTGTGGGAGCTGGGTCTCTTCTTCTAACATGCAAGATCGAACTCCAGTGTTAGATTTGGTGGCAAACGCCTTCATCAGCTGATTTGTCCTGCAAGGCCTGTGTGTCTGACAACAGGCTCAGAAAAAAAAAAAACAACGTTAATTCCTGTAACCTTAGCCCACTTCCGGTTTTCTCTCCGCTTCCGCTCCGTGCGGCAAGCTGGGTAGAGCTGGGGCGGGGATAGAGGCGGAGCTAAGAGCTGGGAGGCGGAGCCTATCAGGACGCTTTGAAGTTTCCCAGGCCCTTCCGGTGCGTGACGGGAACTACAACGCCCACAATGCCTCGCGGTCCCGTGACTGTGCTGTCGCGAGAACTGGCGGCTTGGGGGCGTCTGCGCCAAGAAACCGAAGTGTAGGTGACGGTTCCGAGACATCGCCGCCAAGCTGGGCACCGGGGAGATGGCCGAGACGGACCCGAAGACCATGCAGGACATCACCTTGGTGGTAAGCGGAAGGCTCACATGGGTTCCGACACTCCGCGGCCGCTCTCGACCCTGGCATGGGGTGTGGCCAGCGGCCTCGGCCGGCGCACCTGCGGGGCTCGCCCTATCGCGGCCCCGGCACGGACCCTCACGACCTGACCAAACCCGACCTAGCAGGGCCTTGCTAAAAGTCTCGCCCACCTGCCGGGACTCCCCTCTCACCTCCCCACCCCCCCCCACTCCACCCCCGCCGGCGTCCTCGCCTCCCCTTCCTCCCAGGAAAGGGGTCTCGGAATAAGCTGGAATCGGCGGACTTGTTCTGTTTTCTCGTAGGTGGAGACGCTCTTGCAGCAGATGCAAGACAAGTTTCAGATCATGTCCGACCAGATCATTGGAAGGAATATCCTTTTGATTCGGAGGCAGCTTCTTAATGGTGGGAATAAGCGGGAGGTTTGCAAACCGACTTAAGGTTTAGAAATTCCTTTTTTTTTTTACAAGAAGTTTGTTTTTCTTATTTTTAATTATGTGTATAATGGGTGCGTGTGAGTGAGGAGACTGGACTAGAGGCATTGGATCCCCTGGAGCTGGAGTTACAGGCCGTTGTGAGCTGCCCAGTGTGGGTACTGGGAACCACACTCAGGTCCTCTGCAAGAGCCTCAAGTGCTCATAATTCTAAGCCATCTCTCCAGCCACACTTAAAAATTTCTTCACTGATTTTAGCCATACTGCGTTCCTGAGGAGGACTGCGCAAGAGCCAGAGACGTGGCCAAACTACCCAAGTTCCCTGTTGGGGGTCCTCTGGAACACCAGTAAAGGAGCTGGGCTATGTGGTGACTGTCGGCTGGGAGTGCTCACTGAGCCCTTCAAGTCTCCAGACCTCTTGTGTCTTTACCAATGGGATATAGAGTCCTCTGGGTTTAATGAATGAGGAAACCAGGGCTTAGGAAAGTAACTTACCGGGGTACCCTGTACCTCTGGCCACCAGGCAGTCAGTGCAGCCAGAAGAAACGGGAAGCGGCTGCTGCTGAAGGCAGGCTTCGGGGGCCTGGAGGATAGGGACAGAGTGGGGTGTTGGCGTGTGGGCTCTTTAACCGTGCCACTCGATGACATGAGCAGTCGCATCGATGACCTGGAGAAAAATATCGCCGACCTCATGACCCAGGCTGGCGTGGAAGAACTGGAAGGGGAAAACAAGATTGCTACTGCACAGAAAAGTTGAAGGTAAGGGAGGGCATCGGCGTGCCAAGGCAAAGCACAGAAAGTGGCCTTCCGTGCAATGTTGATGTCGTTGATGGATTTCACCTGTGTCTTTTCCCAGCCGGCATCTCTCTGCACCCCGCCCAGGAAGTCCATGTTTTCAAACTGTTCCTGCCAAAACTAATTCCTTGGGTAGAATTTACATTTCCACTTTTCTTTACTTAAAACTGTATCACTGCTGGGCATGTCCAAGCTATACACATCATAACAATGCTGCCAACTACAAATTTCACACTTGAAGAGTGAAATTGCTGATAAAAGACAGACCTCGTTTTTTTAAATACTTCTATATGAGTGTTTTGCTTGCATATGCACCTCCTGCAAACCTAGTGTTAGGGGAGACGAAAAGAAAGCATCAGATCCCTTGGGACTGGAGTTACAGACAAGACCTGCCACCGTGTGGGTGCTAGGAACCACACCTAGGTCCTTTCCAAGAACAAAAAGTGCTCTTAACTGCTGAGCCACCTTAGCCCCTTGGTATTGAATTGTAAGTTAGGTTTACGGTTTTGTGATAGGCCTCCTGGTGTCCTGGGCCCTGCATTGGACGCACTGGAACTTGGACACATCTCTTTCTGGGCATGTGTTTTGGTGCCCTACCCTGGAAGATTATTCATTGTTTTCTTTTAGAAACAGCAGAGAATTCAGGTTACCTACATGAGTGTCTATCATAAACTCTAGAGACTTTTGTGGCTTTTATTGTGAACTCGACTCCTTTAGGCTGAATTAAATTTCCACTAAATCATTTCAGATATCAAAAGATGACAAGCACAAAACCACTTAATGTAGTGAATTTCTTTGTAGTTTCGCCTGTGTTTGTGGGGAGAAGGGCATTTACAACACTCAATTTTTATTTTTTATTTTTGACACACTCCCACTATGCATCCCTGGCTGACTGGCCTGGAACTTGCTGTGTAGACCAGGATGGCCTCAGAGACCTACCTGCGTCTGCCTCTGCCTCCTAGATTCTGGGATTAAAGGTTATTTTCTGGCCTTGGCCTGGAAACAGCTTTTCAGTGACTGAAATAAGTTGTTCTGAAATCCAAGAGACTAGATGGGGGTTGAGAGGGTCAAAATACATAAAAAATACACTGGGCTGCTTAACTGCGAGATGCTCATAAGTGCTTGGCATGTGCTGTGTAATCTTCGGTCCTGTTGAGAGATGAGCTTCAGTGGGCCTTGGAAGCTCTAGGGGTTTTTGCTGTGCTGTGGCAGAAAAACCCCATGAATCAAGAACTGAAGATTGTATGATTGAAGATATTCAACTAATAGGGAAACACAAAGAAAGGAATGAAAATAGGAAGTGGATTCAGAGAATTATGTATAAAGATGTCCAAATAAGGGTCTGGAGAGATGGCTCAGGTGTTAAAAGCACATATGCTCTTGTAGAAGACCCTAGTTCAGTTCCCAGCAGTCACATGAGACCTTACTCACCACTGTCTGCAGCTCCACCTCCAGAGGATCCAGCACCCTCTTCTGGCCTCCACAAGGACCTGCCCTCACGTGTACACACCCACACGCAGGGACACACAGACACATAAGTAAACTTCATATTTACAATGGCACTTTCTTAAGACTTGTAATAAATTGAATTTTCTAGAATAGTATGCATGGAGAATTCACAGATGACTAATTGGAAAATGTTCTTGGCTGTTCTGGGAGTGGCTTTGGTTGCCCTCGCTGCTGCTGTTGATGTTTTTTTTTTTTCCTTCACAGGTGCTGACATTCACAATGAGTCCAGAACATCTTTTTCCCAAGCCAAGAGAAAACCAAGTGGCTTTCTGCAACTAACTACTATGTGTCGACAGGTTTATGAAGCGTGCATCCTTATCACAGCCTGCATAGTCCATAGAGTGTCCCTCCCCTGCACCCCAGTTTCTCAAACTTGGTATCTTCACATCTTGGTCAGTTGTCTTAATTATTAAACACTAAAACTTTGGCGGTTTCTGCATAAAATTGTCAAACTTTTTAGTGAATTTTGAAGTCCTTTCCTGCTGTTCCTCTTGTGGTAGTTACTGTTTGATGACGTGACAGAGTACTTCCCAATTAGGTGACTAGTAACTCCTCCCCTTGGCAGAAGCCGTGATGTGAGACGTGTACGTTTAGGGTTCCTTCATTTTCAGCACAAACTGGCTGTTGAGCCGACACTAGAGTGTCAGAAATACTTTTCCAAATGCCAGGAACATTTAACAAGTGTTTGTGTCGAGGCGTCTGTCAGAGTTTTGCATGAGATTCTAGTAGCATTGGTAGGGCCTACAGTGCTCATCTGACAGGATGTCAGAACCCGGTGACCCTGGCCTCCCTCGAGCTACTGTCTAAAAGGGAAGAGATCAAAAGACAAAAGACCCGAGTAAGTTCACTGCAGGTCACATGGCTGAAAAATGCCAGTGACTGGTGGGAGGCTCTGGTTTTTAAGAAATACTATTTTACTTGAACTATTTCTTGTCTAAATTCTTGCACAGTGAGTTCTATTATTGATTAAAGAAGAGAGATGAATTCTTTACATTTGGAATTCCAGTGTCTGTAGGCTTAGCCTCCAGGCCACTTTTAATGACCTGGAAGGCAATCCATGTCACTGTCCCAACAAAGTGATTTAATACAATAAAAAATACAATAATTGGAAAAGTTGAAAAATGGTGTGGTCTTTCCTAGAGGAAACCCTGACCAAGTAGGACATTCTGTTTTCTCATTTGTGTTGCAGACGGCTAAGAACAACTTCTGAATTATGGGATGGGATGGGATGGGATGGGGAGTGGGGTGACACAGGCTCCTGAAAGTGTGTTGCTGGGCTTGCTCTCAGGCAGCAGGAGTTCCTGTCATCAGACCCAAACCAGTGAGCAGCACTGCAGGTTGAGTCCCTCAAGCTGCCCTCCGTTAGGCTGGGACAGACCAGCTGCAACCTGCATGCAGGACTTTCTTGATGCTTATAAATGAAAACTCCAGGTCTGCTTGTCACCAGGAGACAGTAGTGGGATGGGATGGTTCAGGAAGGAGTTTGTGACCTAAGGAATCGGCTTCGGAGACAGATCCCTGAACCAGAAATGCCTCTCGTGATAAAAGTGCTGGGACCCCTGTTGCTGGGATGACCTTGTGTCTAGTGTGTTTGTTACCACAGTTTTCACATAGAAAAGGGGGTGCCATGTTATATTATCAACTGAAGCCTCTGGAAAAACAAGCACAGAGTAGGAGGGGATGGGTACTTGAGAAGAGTGACCTGGGAAGACTTCCACAGGGGAACTTGTCACTGTAGGATGCCCAAGAAGAAAGGTTATGATCCTGTTGGGTTTCACACTAGGTTAGAGTCCTGCCTATTCACAGTGCAAGCCAATCAGAACCTCTGAAAGCCCTCGAGCAGGGAAGTCAAACCTGATCCTCACCTGACTCCCATCTCTCTGAACTATCTGCAGGTAACTAGGCACAGGAAGATACCTGTCTGTGTTAACCTCAGTTCACAGGTGCCATAGGCTACCTATGTAAATACAGATCTCAAGTGTCCGGCTGTTGTTCCAAGCTTTGGAGTAAAGCCTTGACCTTACATATAAAACAGGTTTTGCAGCCTGTTCAGCCTTCACGGGAGACTGGACCTGCATGGAGAACAGGCGTGGGACTTGAGCTCTGAGTATACTACAGATATCCACTGCAGCCCTCCTAGTCAACCAGACGGCTGCCTTCCTGGCACCACCTGGGCCACTGGAGAAACTCCTGCATTGGGATCCCCTGTTCTCCAAGGAGCAGCCTCCAAATGTTGCAGGCAACCTCATTTTCTCAGCCCTGCTCATCAAACTCCCTTGTCAGTCAGCTCCAGTCTCTCACCCAGGGAGAGCTAACCCTGTTCTCCTGGGTCATTCACAGACCAAGAAACAGCCCAGAGTCCCCATCAACCTTGTCATTTGTCCCCTAATGTATGCACCCTGCTTTCCTTGAGCTACAGGGTTTTAAACTGACTAGGGTATTGAGCAATGGCATCCTCCAAGGCTTGCAGTCCCTTGGAAATGAACTTGATAGACATGTTTGCAAGCTACAGGCTGCCCATAAAGATAAGTGTGTTCCACTCTTACTTTGTGTTATGTGTTTTTAATTGGGCCAAACTAGAAGAATTTGTATAGTATGTTGGTATATAGCCCCTAAAATGACCTGGAAACAGCACTGGTTACCCCTTGCCTAGAAAGCACTTGTGGGCAGGATTACTGTTTTTTATTTTGTGTGTGGTGTGTGGGTGTGGGTGTGTGTGTTGCAAGTGAAGGTGTCGTTGCAGGTGTGTGGGTGTGGGTGTGGGGTGGGTGTGTGTTGCAAGTGAAGGTGCTGTTGCAGGTGCAGACACCTGGGGATATCTGCAAGTCCATTGACCTCCACTGTGGGTTTGGGTTCCGGGCATCAAACCCATGTCACTGGGCCTCTCTGGCAGGGGCTTTTACCCACTGACCACCTGGCCAGCCTGCAGGGCTTATTTAGAGATGCTGTGATGTGCCGAGGGCTTCCTTTGCACTGTTTGCTTTAATCCCCATGATGACATTAGGTTTTTATGTGACCCTTCTCCTTTGAAAAACTAATCCAAGGGTCTGAGTTATATGAGGTCAAAGCAATGTGTCACAGCAGCTATCTGATCATACAGCACCCTTTCTGCTGTCTCTTGCCTCTCTGAGCTGAGATGTCAGTCTGTCCTCTGGGCCATCCCAGAGTCAACTCCACAGCCAGAGTAGCTCTTAAGATTTAGATTCAAAGGGCCAGTTGTTCATTTTTCAATTGAGCATGGCCTAAAATTAAGTAACAAACACACCAGACTTGAGTTGTCTAATTACTTAGGGGTCAGGCATTGACTAAACAGCACCACCACCCTCATCTATCTTTTTTAGAATTCTTTTTTTACAGTTTTGTGCATGTATACAATGTATCTTGGTTATATCATACACACACACACACACACACACACACTTTCCCCTCCTACTCCATCCTAGCCCTCCAACACATCCTTCTTCACTGTGTAATCCATTAGCTCCAGCTTCATAGGCATGGACAACCTACCAGTAGCCACATCCCCAAAGAAAAATGACTCCCCTTCCCCCGGCAGCCATCAGTGGCCAGTAGCTCCTCCATTCATGATGTGGAATCACACGAGTGCCACTCCCACTGTGCCAGATCTTATGCAGCTCGCCGCAGCTGCTGTGAGCCCTTGAGTGTGAAGGCATCCTACAGCACTAACCCCACCCTCTGACTCTTAAACCATCTCTCCCCTCCCCTTGATGTCCCAGGAGCCCCAGGCCCATCTTTATAGTTACTGATGCAGAACACATGAGACGGGCTGGGTGTCTGCGTATGTATTTTTAAATGCCTTAATTACATTTTATTTACCATGTGTATATGTGTGTGGGCACCGACACCATGGCAGAGTCAGTTCTCTCCTTCCTGGGGTGCATCTCGGGTGATCAGGCATGACAAGCCAGGTGCCTTTACTTGCTGAACCATCTTGCCGCTCTCATATTCTGTTAAAATCTGTTTGACAGGTGTGAAGATAACCTCGGGTGTGAGACCTCACCTTCCACCTCGTTTGAAACAGGCCCTTCTCAGCTGCATAAGCCAGGCTAGCTGGTGGTGGTAGGGTGTCTCCTTAGATCCAACACAACTAAGCACCAGATCAATGCAGAAAACAGAAAGGACATTGTAATCAAGCCACTACTGATCCACCAGGATCACGGAATAGACCTGGGAGCTAAACTGTGACCTGGAACCAGAACTTTTTTTTTTTTTTTTTTTTGGTTTTTATGAGACAGGGTTTCTCTGTATTGTTTTTGAGGCTGTCGGTCCAGCCCAGACTCGAACTCACAGAGATCAGCCTGCCTCTGCATCCCGAGTGCTGGGATTAAAGGCGTGCGCCACCACCTCCCGGCTTCTGGAACCAGAACTTTTAAGCATGGAAACTATGAACATCTGTGCCAAGTTACAGGTACACTTTTCACCAATCAGGATTTAGGGACTTAGCTCAGAACATTCTCTGTGATACTCTTAACTTGTTCTCACTGGTCAGTCTACTCAAGTGTGGTGGGGTGGCTTGCCCGCCATTCTTGTCTCAACTTCCTAACCAGGGTGACAGTGATGTCAGTTATCCAGTGAGGTCTGGGGAACTTACACTTTATTTGATCCTGCTTTTAAAATGGAGTCTAGGGACAAGATGTAAGTACTTAGAGCAAGCACCTTTTGCTTGTTCCAAACATTCTGAAGATTTGAACTCAGGGCCTCATGTTTCATGGCAAGAGCCATCATCTCAGCCCAAGTATCCATACTGGACATCCATAAATTCCCCCAGTTTATTATTTCTAATGTTACTTCCTCAGCATAGAAGGGAGGACAGTTCTCCCCACACCCACTCATGTTAATCTCTCTGGTCCAGACTAGTCTGAGGTTATTGAAAAGAAACTGATTCTTAATTACCAGGAACAGCAGAGCCCTGGGCTTGACCTCACTAGCCCTCTGAACCCACAGTTTGCCCCCCAGCCCAAGGAGCTGAGGGCCAAGAAGCCTCAACCTGCCAAAGTGAAAGTCACACCAATTCAATTTACCTCTTACTAAAACACTCCACTAAAAACCTTAAAACAAAGCCGGGCAGTGGTGGCGTACACCTTTAATCCCAGCACTCAGGAGACAAAGGCGGGTGGATCTCTGAGTACAAGGCCAGCCTGGTCTACAGAGTGAATTCCAATACAGCCAGGACTACACAAAAAAACCATGTCTCCAAAACACACACACCCCTTGGGGGAACTAACCCTGTAGACCTCCTCTGGGGGAGCCTCAGTGCTTCCACCCCAGATCAAGACATGGGTTCTTGATACGCAGTCTGGCTTTTTTTTTTTTTTCTATAGTGAAAAATTAGAATCCTGTCAGCTACCAGTGGTGACAAAAAGCGGCTTAAACAGTGAGAGTATGTGGTGTGGTCGCCTTGGGAGTCT
Organism: Mesocricetus auratus; assembly: GCF_017639785.1. NCBI lineage: Eukaryota > Metazoa > Chordata > Mammalia > Rodentia > Cricetidae > Mesocricetus > Mesocricetus auratus. The sequence goes on along the minus strand of NW_024429183.1, from coordinate 4,503,839 downwards.
AGCGGTGGGTAATTCTGGGTGTTTGCTGGGTTAGTCCTGGCTGGCAACCCATACTGGTCTTGGCCTCTCATGGTAACTCAGTGTCTCCAAGACATCAGGATTAACTCAAGCTCCTCTCCCAAACCCCACCTTGCGGTCTACCTCAGGTGTGGGTGGAATTATGTCCTGAGTGCTGGTGCCCATGAGTGTGACCTTATGTAGAAATCTAGTCCATGCAGACATTGTCACTTCCAAGTGAGCTCCTTTTAGAGGAGGCTCAGGTCAGCAGAGTCAGAAAAGGAGTGCTGGCTACAAATCAAGGCTACCAGCATCTGGGAGAGGTTGGAAGCAAGCTCTCCATAGATCATCCAAGAGGAACTGGACTTAATTAATGGGCCCTTGACCTACGGTCTGAAGTCACCCAGATTGTGCTAACCGGTTACCACAGCCGAGGACACAGAAGCAGAAGTTACCTCTTCACATGTGCTCTCCTCACTCCCTACAGCTAAATGGGCCACTGAGAGCACCAGCTCTGAGGAATTGCTGCTGGTCTGTGAGCAGCTCAGGGACACCCAAGCTTGGCCCTGGGGTCGGGTGTGTCAGTTTTCCTCATTGAGTGCTTCTTGAACATAGCTCCACCTGTCCGTAAGGTGACAAGCGAGAGCTTGCAGTGGACAGATGGGAAGATGTGGCCATATCTGCCCAGTTCTCCAGCTGAATCCCAGTCAGTTCAGTGGTTGCTTCCCTTCAAGAAATAGGAGCATGGAAATAAAGGGATCTGGGTTTTGCCACCGAAGTGATGGCAGCATTGCCACAGCCCAAGCTTACACACACACACACACACACACACACACACACACACACACACACACACACACACACACGGCTTCCACCATCACTGAGTCTTAGCATGGTACCATTCCCTCCTTGTCCCTGAACAACAGGGCAGAATGGTCTTGTCTCCAGGCCCTGAAACCAGAAGTCAGAAGCCAGAAGCCAGGGTGTCTGGGGGAAGATCCTGGCAGCCATTCTGGGCCATTGTTGGCTTACAGCTAGCTGCCTTGCTTGGTGGCATCCCTATCACATGACCAGCCTTTACATGTGGTTGTCTCTAAGTGATGTTCTCCTGCATCTGCTTCTGCATCAACCTCTTTAGGAAAGCAGGTGATAGATTCAGTCCACCCAGGCCCCAGGACCTCAACGAAGCTAATCATATCTACAAAGACCTTATTTCAGTTCATATTCACAGATCCTAGGACTAAATGAGTAAGATTATCTTGGGGAGGAAGAGACTTCAACGTCAACACCATGCCTCTGTTTCCCCAACTCCCATGCCTGGTGTTAGGCACAGAGAGAGATCCCATAGGTCCTTCATTGTGAGTTTCTGCCTGGGTCCAAGAGACTGGTGAAAGCTCCTGAGGAGGAGCAATGGGTTGGCCACCTGTGATATCCATGAAGACATCTGTCTGTCCCTGAGGTCTTAGAGGCATCAACAAAACCTCTGCAGGTCACCTATCTGTGGTCCAGGGCGGTATCTATCCACTTTTTGCAAGGCCTTCCTTACAGATTGTCTCATCAAGGGAAATGCATTCACAGTCATTTCTTCATCTGCTTTGCCTTGTGGCACATGCTACGACCCAGTCACAAACCAGGCCTCCCATCTGCTGGTGCAGCTAGCCTGTCTGCACGCACACCACCTGCTGACTCACCAACTCTGTCCCCAGGACACTGGCTTGGCATTTGACAGCCTGCTATTTAAAGAACTTGTATCCCCAGTATATCAAGGGTTGATTTGGTTTGCAGAAATTAAGTTTTTTTTTTCCCTAAGCAAGAAAATGGAGAATTAAATTAGGTCTAAAATTCTGCAAGGCTTCTGACAACTTGTTTGCAGAAAGTAATTGCTCTGGAGCTGGCAACTTTAGTAATCAAAGAGAAGCTTAAGAAATATGGAAAATTGCAAGAGAAGGAAGGAAATAAAAATGTGAATTAAGAGTTCTTTTAAACGCCCCCTCCCAACAGTTTATCATGAACGTTTTCAAACACAGCAATGCTGAAAGATTTTTTTTTTTGGTTTTTTTGAGACAGGGTCTCACTATGTAGCCCTGGCTGGCCTGGAACTCACAGAGATTCCCCTACCTCTGTTTCCTATGTATTGGGTCTAAAGGCAAGCTACACCATGTTTTTGTTTACAGTGAACAACTGTATGCCCACTTCCTGAATCCGGCAAACAACTGTGTTGGCTCCATCATGTCTCGGTTTCCTGCCCATCTGAGGGAGCTGTTCTCATTCCGTGACAATCAGACGTCAGGATTCTTACAGAAAGCACAAAGAAGACTCAGTTTACAATCCAGAAGGGGGGCCCTTCACCTTCACCCAAGCCCAAATTTACATCTTGAACTCTCACAGAGCCTTAAGAATACTGTCCCTGGACCCTGGACTGTCCCTATCACCTCATCTGCCTGAACCTTCCAGAATGAACTATCCCTTCTCAGCCATAAAAGAGCAGTAACCACCTCCTCTTGGAGTCCCTAGGTGTGGTGTGGACTTTTCCTAGGAAGACAAATATCTCAAAACAAAAGTCCCAGATAGAGAATCAATGGCAGACAGGAAAGTGCATCCAGGTCCAACTTGGTCCAGTGAGTTGGACCATGGCATCTGGGACAGTGATGCAGAGTGACAGGGAGGTATGTGCTTTCTAAAGAGGGAAGAGGTCGTGTGTGTGTGTGTGTGTGTGTGTGTGTGTGTGTGTGTATGCGCACACGCACACGTGGGGGAGGATACATTGCTCATGGATGAGAGGCCAATGTCCCACCTTTATTTATTTTTTTGAGACAGGGTCTCTGACTTGAACCTGAAGTTCATCCCTTGACAGGGCTGCCTGGCTTACAGCCTAGATGGCATCCTGAACAGCTTGTCTCTCCTGTCACTGAAACCGCACACCTTCAGTGGTGTCACTCTGGGGTGGTTGTCTGACACAGCTATCTGTGTATGTAGATACCAGATCATCAATGTTTGCCATGAGTTCTGTGTCTCAGGCCACCTGCATCTGAGACCCTTTGCCCCATGAACGTGCCTTCTCTCTCTCTCTGGATCCCATATTTAACTCCTACAAATCCCTGTGAGGTGGGTCAGGAGCCAAGGGAGAGGGAATTTAGTTCAGGGTGGTCACAGCCCTTGTCACCAGTCTGCCTTCAGCTGCCAGTGACAGGAAACATACTGGGCTCCATGAAGAAGATGGTATGTGGCAGCTAAAGAGGGAGCTGGGGCAGGGGCAGGGGTCAAACTCAACAGGAACTGGCCGTGGGCTCAGCTGGCCTAAGTGTGGGCTCTGGCTAGTGTAATAACACCAGGCTTCCTCAGACAGGCTCCTGCACAGCTCATACAATCGTCCCAAGGGTGTACACCATGGATTGGCCTGGCACAGGGTGCTTATCCATCACTGAGCTAGCTGAAGTAGCCAGGAGGGATGGGGTGCTCCGATTGATAGCCCCTAACCAGTCAGTGCTGCTTCCAGATGGACCTCTAGCCAGAGGCTCATTGTGTACCAAAGGCTCAGTGAGGAGGGTGCGTCTAGTTGCCTGGTCCTTCTGGCTCTCTCCAGACTTGCTCCCACAGATTCCCCAGTCCTCTGTCCCTCTCAGCCAACTCTTAGACTACTGGCTAGTGCCTGATTGTCTGAACAGCTGTTCTGATGCAAGCATGGAACCTGGAGAGGAATCTTGCTCCCAACTTTGTGTCCTTCTCAGCCTGAGATTTCCAGCCAAGTGCATGTCTCTGAAAAGTGGGAGACATTTATTAAACGCCCTCTGAATACTGGGAACTGCACCAGGCTCTACATCAGTCCTGCTATGTTCTGCTTACTTATTGGAACTATCTGGGAAACTTTTCCCCTCACTTATGCTTGAAGGCCTTGTAGCAGAAATCCTGTGTCTACTGTACTGGACCAGAAAGTAAGTATATTTCAGATGTCCTCTCCCAGGGCAAGAGATGAACCAGCCTGCCTCCATCTTAGGTTTGAAAGCCATCTTATAGTAAAGACAAACTAGGCTCATTCCTGTTTATGACTAAACCTCTGTTTCTCAAGGATTGGGCTATGCCCTACCTGTAACCTAACTACATCCCTGTTCCAGGAATGACAATAATGTCTTTGTTTAAAAAGTTATGACCATCTTGAAACCTTACCTTTGTTTCAAAGGGTTATTGTAACCACCTGTTGTTATGACTAACTTGTTATGACCAGTGTTATGTTCTAATTCTGTAACCCCGCCTATTTGCCTGCCAAACCCCCCATTTGGGACCCCTCTACCCCTGAGCTATGAAAGTTCTTATCTTCTCCATGTCCAAGGCTGATCTCTTGAACCCCATCTCTAGGGAGAGAAGCCAATGTACACTAGCAAAAATGCATACTTTAATTAATTGTTTGCTTGCTTTAATTAATCTGGCCATGATGATTTGGGTCAATGGTCTTTCTCCTGGAATCTCTGGGATTAATACAAGTCCAGGAAGCAAACAAGATACTGGATCCCATTACTGGAGAACATCTTGTGGGGGCATAAATGAGGAGACGAGAGGAGAAACAGTTCTAGAGCCACCGATGGGAGCTCTCCACAATCCAGACAGCCATAGAGGGCTGGCTTAGGGAGAAAGGAGCTCTGGTGTGGACGCCTAGTTCTGGAATTGTCAGCACTTGGAGGCCTAGAGCAAAATGAAAATTGAGGGTCTTTGTTTAAGAACTAAGAATGTCAAGATGGCAACAGCAGAGATTCAAACCCACCACTACCCTACAGGAGCCACCCCACAGGGTTCTGTGTGCCTACTGCATGCCAAGCTCCCCACCCCAGGCCATGCCATCCTGTCTCCCGGTTTTACTGCACATCGCTATGGAAGGTCATTTTATCACTCTAAGGCTGCAGACTCATTGCTGCAGAGGGCATTGGGTGCAGTGTTCAGAGTAATGCTTGATTTCCCAGCTAGAGAGGGAAAGGGACTGGAATGTCATTGACTGACCATTGCCTGTGAGCAGACACCCCTTCTCCGCCCACAATTTGGTGGCTGGTATGCAACCGCCCTCCCCCCCACACACACATTGCACAGAATCCCACGTCTGCTTTGACGTGGCCCCTGACCTCCAACTGTGGCCAGCAGAGGGCAGCATTACACAGTCCAAGACCCAGAAATACTTTTCAAGAGGCCAAGCAGGGAAGCTAGGACCGACAACTAATTCCCAAGCTGCAGTAAAGGAAGCCCCAATGGATACTTTAAAGGCACGTGACCGGCCTGCAGATAACTAAACAGTAAGAAGTGACCCCTTTCCCAAGGTCTGTAAAATGTCTTTCTTTTTCCAGGGTGGAAAAACTTCAAAGTAGTAAGTAGCTTTCCCAAGGCAGGCCCTTTCCCATGCAGTATTTCATTTGATATTTGTGTTATCTTAGAGAGGTAAACATTTTTATAAGTCCCTCTATATACAAGTAGAAGAATAAGGGCTGGGGAGATGGCTCAATGGTTAAGAGCCCTGGCTGCTCTTCCAGAGGACCAAGGTTCAAGTCCCAGCACCCACAGGGCAGCTCGCAACTGTTTGTTAATTCCAGCTCCAGGGGACTTGACACCATACATGCACTTATGCAGACAAGACATCAGTGCACATAAAATGATAAATCATTTTTTAAAATAGAAGAATAGATAATGTCCCGAGAGCTACAGTGGAGATTAACTGGGCTTCCCTCCCCTCCCCCCGGGCGTCTTCGTGTGCACTGTTCTCCTGCCTGATATCCTATCCTGCACCGGCGCTATGCACTTGACTGATGTCTGCTCGGCTCTGACACAATGACACCAGGAGAGTTGTTCCGATTCCACAGACCTGCTTCTCTGTCTGTGGGCTCTCACCTCTCAGATTCCTGAGGCTACATGTCTGTTACCACGTGATTGACAGGTTTCTCCCTCACTTTTTTCAAACATTTGTTTCTGTAATATTTTTGTGTGTAGATAGATGTACACGCCACAGCATGCTTGCGGAGGTCAGGACTTGTAGAAATCCATTTTCTCCTTCCACCAGTTGGTCCTGGGCATCGAACTTATGTTTTCGGGCTTGACTGCAAGTGCTTTTACCCACTGAGCCATCCTGCCTGTCCATCTCCCCTAGTATTCTCCAAGCACTAAGGAGGTAACTTTTTTGTTTCTGCTCCCCGAAGGGTCTTCGCTTTTCCAAGTTTGCCAGAGGTGGCGAAGCTGCTGAGGGGACCAGGAGCACCCCTGCCAGCCCCTCTGACCCCTCAGTCACTCCTACTCCTATTTCTGGTGCCAGGTGTGAGAATGTCAGCTACAAAGAGGTTAAAACACAGTGATTTTTTTCCTCTTGGCAATTGAGCTTGGTGTTACTGTGAGGTTTCTGAACCCATACAAAAAACCACACCCTGACTCTCCTCATGTCTGCCTTTGAGAGCATTAATAAATAAAAAACATTCTAGTACATAGATGCCACTAATTCTTCTTGAAAGTGTCCAGTGAGGAGAAGCAGGTTGCAGGAGTTGTGGTCCCAAAAGCACAAAGGCTTTCCAAGAGGTCAACTACTTCCCGGCTGTGATTTGAACCGGAAAATGCAAGCACATGCAGAGAGGTTAAGTGAGCAGCCCCAAACCACACAGCTCCATCTCTGTAGGCTCCAGGAGCCGAGGTTGAGGAAGTGTTACTCTGGCTTGTCCAATCACACATCCTGGCTGGGCCCCTCCTCCTGGCTGGGCCCCTCCTCTCTTTCTGACACAGGTGTTGTCTTTCAGCCTCCTGTTTTGTTTCACGAAGATCCACCTGCCTCTGCCTCTGCCTCTGGAGCGCTGGGCGTAAAAGCAGGCACCAGTTGGTCGTCTCTGAGCCTAGCTTTTTTACGTTGGTTCTACATATGCAACTCATGCATGCACAGCAAATACCCTGAACCATCTCCCCAGCCCCCAATAACTGGGATTGATTCTAAATCCCAAGCCATTGATTCTAAAATTTACATCCTTGGACAACACGTGGTACTGCTGTTTCTGGCTGCCAGGCTGGGGCAAAAGGTGCTTCTCCTGGGGATGGGCACAGAGATGATGCAGGAATGTCCTGAGGCTAAGACCAGGGCACTCTGTACCCTTGCCCCCTCTCATCCTCCCTCCTTCTCTTCCAGTCTTCGTCTTTCATCCTCCTCCCCCTGAAGAAGCCCTCACTTAAAGCCACAAACATTCAGATATCCTCTGTGCCCTTGTCACCATACTGTCCTTGACTGTCACTAACTCGCTTCTGACTCTTTGGCTCACATAACAATGACTTTTGCAATGTCAGCCATAAATAGATTATGAGAAGAAAATCTTTTGTTTAAACAGAAATCTTAATTTCCTAGAGGTGGTGAATAAGCACTGCTGGAGATGAGCAGCTGTGTTTGCATAGAGCGGGGCTTCAGTTCTTTCTAGAAGTCACAAAAGGCCACTCTAGTGTCCTTGCGAGGACCTCGTCATGCCAGAGACTCAGTCTCCCCATACCAGTGTGTTTTCATGGGCAGGGCAGCCCCAAATTCCCAGCCAGGTGGGAGGATACCAAACTGAATCAAATGACCTAAAACTTGCTGCTGAGATCCCGGGCAGCTGTGTCTTCCCGCCCGGTCTACTGCAAAGAGATGTGGCTTCAGGTAAGAGATGGGAAAGAGGGGCAAGAGTCACTTTGCAGTAGAGAAAGGTGACCCCAAACAGATGATCAAAGTCAACATTAGTGGGTGACAAGTCTCCCCACAGGTCATGATGTGTGTTAGGAAGGGACAACTGTCCAGCACCATTGAGGTCCCAGGTTCAATCTCCCACAGTGAAAAACACAAGAGTTGGCTGGAGTATCACATTTGTCAGGACTCTAGCACAGCAGCACCAATAGAGTGGATGTATACTGAACAGTTTGTTTAATTAGCTGATACTGTATGGGCTGGATAGTCTAATAATGGCCATCTGCATCCTGGAGAGGTTGAGAACTTGGTAGTTTGTCAGTCAGTGAAGCTGTATGCAGAAGGGGGTGGCAGGGACGAGATGCAGGACACCTGCAGAGGGGGACTGTGGCCAGGACACAGCTGACCACTAAAGAAGTAGGGAGGGGTGACCCTAACATGTCCATGTGCTATCATGAGGGATTACGGCTTCTAGAAGCTGGAAGAAGAACCCCAGGACTGGATCCCAGAAGGAGGTGGAAGCCTAAGAAGCATGGACACCTCTCAGAGGGCAGGTGACAGGGTGTGACCACCTTCTGAGAGAGTTTGGGCACCACTGAAGTTAAGGGCTGAGAAGGAAAACTGTCTCTACCGTGGGCCCTAGACCAACACTCTTGAGTTTTGTGGACTCTAATTTCAACCTGCCTCCAACCTATTGTCCTCATTCTTGGGCTGGTGACAGGTATCACATGTAGGTTTCAGGAATGAGGGGACTGTGCTTGGAGTTCCCCGGAGGACCTGTGTGCATACCCCAAGCCAATCATGGCACACAAGGTCACTCTAGTAGCTCATACTTCCCCAAGACTTCCGTGGGTTGGTGAAAGAACACTTTCCCTTGCTTCCCAACGTTTCCACAGTGTCTGCCATCCAGAGCCAGCAGGACCGGAGGCCAGCTTTTGCTGGCTCCTGCAGCCCAGGCCCCTGCAGGGTCGGCTTGGCCATGTACATGCCTTGGGCTATGGGGAGACATTGAGAGACCTGGATGAATCAGATGCATATTCAATAACAAGAACTAATTGGACTGAAGGGTGGATTAGCAAGCTTGTGTGGATGTTAGTTCTTCATATGGTGAAGTGTCACAGGACTCTTCTCCCATATCCATCTTCCAATGAGCATACCCCAAATCTGCCACAGAAAACACTATTCTCCTAGAGGCATGAGCCTTAAAAGAGGGAGCCCAACCTTCCCTATCAAGAGTATAATAAATCACAGAAGATTAAGGACCAGGCTGGGAAGAGGGTTCAGTGGGTAAAGTGCTTGCCATGCTAGCATGAGAAACTGAGTTCAAATTCCCAGCAGTCACATAAAGTCAGGTGATAATGCATATACCTGGAACCCCCATACTTTGAACACATGAAGGACCACACTAGGAATCAAGGAGAGGCTGAGGATCCCTGAGATTCACTGGCCAGACAGCCTAGCCAAAGAGAGAGGCCCTGTCCTAAAACAATAAGCTGGGGAACAACAGAGACAGACACTTGACAGTAGGCCCCGACCACAATATGCATGCACATACATGGGTATACATTTGTGCATGCACGCGCGCACGTGTGCACGCGCGCGCACACACACATACACACACACACACCCAAAGACCTAATTTATCAGGGTCTATTTTGTTTTTGAGATAGTCTCATTATGCAGGCCCAAACACACAATTCTCCTGCCTCAGCCTATTACAGGTGTGAGTCATCACATCCAGTTTCCCAGAAACATTTGCTATCCTTGCTAATAAATTTAACCAGCATCCCAATCCTAAGAATTTAGAATCAATTCAGCCCAATTTGGAGTCATTTTTAAAGCAAAAGAAAACAAACACTGCTTACAATCAATCTCATCTTTAATAAAATTATGCCTCTTAGGATTCTGATATGATGAGAGTTAAAATATCAACATCTTGGAAGACATAAAAGGGGCCTTTATTAAATCAACTCCCATCAAAAGCCCAGTTCTGACTTCCTGGGGCTTTCTGTTTGCATTCCCTGTGGAGCGGCTGCTGTTGGGAACAGCTCTGAAATAATAAAGCCGGCCATTCTCAACACAGACGCCACCATCCTGTCCTGTGCAAGATGCTATTACATTTATTCTGCTCAGAAGGGAAGTTAGCTTTCCAATGTGTATGATTACCTGAAAAAGAAGCCTATGAGAGACAAATCATGAAGTCGCTGTTCATTCAGGCTCTCTGAGAGTGACCAGAGAGCGCTACATTTCTCATTGAACCTTTCACTTCATTTGAATGCAATTTAGCCCTCAATCTATACAAACTATTGAAGAACACAAAGACGTTTTCCAATGCAGATCACTCTGCAGCTGAAATGTGTTCTCTAAGGTGACCACTTTGAAGACATGAAGGATTACCCTAGAAATCAAAGACATTCAAGTTCACACTGACTCAAATCTGATGTGTTTGCCCTTCAGATTGTTAAAAAAATCACTAATTGATAATATGAGGTCTTAGACAATGTGGGAATACTTGTAATATTTTAATGAGATGCAAATTAACTCAGCCTTATTGGTTGGCCTCCTGTCAGGAGCTATTGACACCTTTAGAATATACAAACCCTTTGTCGCAACAATTTCATGTCTGGAGATTAAACTACAAGAAGACTTAGCCTCATACCAAGAGATGGTAACAACACTGGTTACAAGTGGAGAAAGCCAAAAACAACCCAGAGTCCATCAGTATTTAAGGAAACACAGCTGGTGCCGGAGAACCTGGGTTAAGTTCCCAGAACCCATGTTGAGCAGCTCACAACTGTCTGTAACACCAGGTCCAGATCTGGAGCCCTCTTCTAGACTCCTTGGGTACCTGTATTCAAGTGCACATATACATAATCACAAATAAATCTTTTCAAAAATTAAATAGATAGAGTTGGGGAGATAGCTAAGTGGGTAAAGCACTTACCACACAAGTTTGAGGACCTGAGTTCAAATCTCCAGAACCCATGTAAAAGCCAGATGTAGAATGTGAGTATTTATAACCCCAGACGTCCTACAGGGAGATGGGTGGTAGAGACAGGAGAATTCCCAGGAGCTTATGGGCCAGCTGCCCTGGCATATTCAGCAGGAAAACAACAAAGGACCCTGTCTCAAACGAGGTGAAAAGTGAGGACTGACACCCAAGAGTGTCCTCCAGTGTTTACATGTGCACTGTGGCATGCTCGCGGCAGCGCGCGCGCGCGCACACACACACACACACACACACACACACACACACACAGATTTAAATAAACAGAAGGGCATGTATGTTCCTGAAACATGATCAAGGTCTCCCAAAGTGGTGGTGATGACCAGGACAGGGTTAAGAGAACAGAGAGTAGTAAGAAAGGGACTTCAGCTCCTGATGGACAGGCCTGTAGCCAGTGTTCTGTATGTGTGCGCATGAAAGTAAGAGTCCAGAGAAGAGCCGGAGCCATGGAATCTATTCAATGCTTGCTCAACAGCTGAAATAAATGATTGAATTAATGTATATGGTCAATGTTTTATCCTTTGGCATCTACTGTTCTAATTTCATGCATGGAATTTTGAATTTTTCATTTATCTATTTGTATGTGAGAGGAGGGGCATGTGCATGCCATGGTGCCTATGGAGACCAGAAGACAACTTGTGGAAGTCAGTTCTTTCCTTCCACTATGTGGGTGTGGATGGAACCAAAGTAGTGGGACTTGGTGGCAAGCACCTTTATCTGCTGAGCCATCTTGATAGCCATGAAAGGTGTGGTGGTTGGAGGAATGGTCCCCACAGATTCATGTGTGGAATGTTTGACCCATAGGGATTGGCACTAATAGGAAGTGTGGCCTTGTTGAAGTAGGTGTGGCCTTGTTGGAGGAAATGAGTCACTGTAGGGGCAGGCTTTGAGGTGACATATGCTTAGGCTATACTCAGTACGATACACAGCGTGGTACACAAGATGTAGAACTCTCAGCTCCTTCTGAAGTGTCCTGTCTGCCTGCATGTTGCCATGCTTCCCGCCATGACAATGGACTAAACCTCTGAACTGTAAGCCAGCCCCAATTAAATGTTTTTATTTTATAAGAGTTCCCATGGTCATGATGTCTCTTCCGAGAATCAAAACCCTAACCAAGATAAATGGTTTTAAGCAATAACACTTGTTTTCAAAGTCTGTGAGTGATCACCCCACAGCAGGGAGATACCTATCATTACAAAGCCACATCTTTTTTCTGCTTGGGTTGCCAAAAAACAAAAGCAAAACAAAACCAGGATCTCATGTAGCTCAGGCTAGGCTTGAACCTGCTGCCTGGCCAAGGATGACTTTGAACCTCCGATTCCTTTGTCTCCTAAGTACTGAGATTGCAGGCATGCACCACCACCCCTAGTTTATACAGTCCTGGAGGTGGAATCCAGGGCTGTGTGTATACTAGAGAAGCACTCTACAGCTGAACTGCACCCCCAGTATTCCCCATGTGTCTGTCTGTCTGTTTCTGGGGGGTCTGTCTGTCTGTGTATCTGTCTGTGTGTCTGTCTCTGTCTGCCAGTGTGTGTGTGTGTGTGTGTGTGTATCTGTCTGTGTGTCTTCTGTGTCTGCCTACCTGTGTGTGTGTGTGTCTGTCTGTCTGTCTGCCTGCCTGTCTGTGTGTGTGTGTGTGTCTGTCTGTGTATCTGTCTGACTGTGTGTCTGTCTCTCTCTCTGCCTGCGCGCGCGCGTGTGTGTGTGTGTGTGTGTGTGTGTATCTGTGTGTCTTCTGTGTCTGCATACCTGTGTGTGTGTGTCTGTCTGTCTGCCTGCCTGTCTGTCTCTGTGTGTGTGTCTGTCTGTCTGTGTATGTCTCTCTGTGTCTGTCTCTCTCTGCCTCCCTACCTGTCTGTCTCTCTGTGTCTGTGTGTGTATGTGTGTCTTTTTCTGTCTCTCTCTCTCTGTCTGTCTGTGTCTGTGTATTTCTCTCTGTGTCTGTCTGTCTGAGTGTCTCTGTGTATATGTTCTCATGTATGCTCAGGTACATGTACATATGTACATGTGGAGGCCGGAGCTTAACGTCAGACGTTGTTCCCCAGGCACCATTCACATTGGTTTTTTTTGAGTCAGAGTCTCTCACTGCCTGGAATTCACCAACTACACTAGACTGGCTGTCCAGCGAACCCCAGGGTCCTCCTGTCTTTTCTCCCCAAACCTTTCACTCTTCTGGGATAGACCAATGCCACAGAGTAGGACAGTCCACTTACAACAACCATGAGCTTTTCATCTCCGATTTCATAGATTGTTAGGGGTTAGGACCACTCTGTATCCAGTATTTGTTACTTTTCTTGTTGCTATAAACCAAATACCTGACAAGGAGCAACTTCATGGAGGAATTTGTTTCAGCTCATGGTTTGAGAGTACAACCATCATGGTGTGGCCAGCATGGAGGTAGAATGAGCTGCTGAGAGTCTTTATCTCACATACTGAGGGAACAGGAAACAGGTGGGCCTGGCAGAGCTAGACTACAAACCTCTAGGCCCACCCTCAGTGACTCACTTCCTGTGACGGGGCTGCTTCTCCAAAAGGTTCCATTATCTCCCAAAACAGTGCCACCAGCTGGTGTTCAAACGCCTTGTTAGGTTTTGAGTAGGGCCCAGGAGAGGTTCAAGGGGACAGGGAGATGAATGGGGAGGGGATGAGGAGCTTATTAGAAGAGTGATTAATTTTATGGACCGAGTAGCGGAGGGGCAACAGCATGGAGGGACTCCAAGGAGAGTTCAGGCCCCAGTACCAGGTCTCTGAAGAAAATCAAAGCCCATGTGGATGGGGCAAGCCCCCTTCTTACAGTTAGTTCTCTGAGGGTGGGGAAGGTACCTCAACAAAAGCCTGCAGCCAGGCTCTCTGATTCCTAAGCCAGAGGTTGGGAAGTGGGCGGGCAGCAGAATGTGTAGCCGCAGCACCCCCCTTGATGAAAATTCACTTCTCAGGTGAAAGGTTGGTTTGTCTGTTAGCTAAAGACTCACACTAAAGTGACTCGATGGGGTACCTGTCCCGGTCAGTGTCCGTCAAATGCTGCAGCCGAGCATCACAATCACACGCATTAGCCTGTGGCTGGCATTCCACATTCAAAACATGAATGGCCAAGTTTCAGATCGAAGTCCCCAGACTGCTGTAAGACTAAAACACCCATTACTACATTTTGGGAAATTACACCCAAACTCGCAATCTTACTTATTGCTAAGGTTGGTAGTTCCTCCCTCCTGGACAGCGGATAATCACGGATTCAGAACCCTCCAGATAATTTGAACTCTGTGAAATTCTTTTCATTTATCTTTATCGTGTCTGGCAGAAATCTTAATTTTCCAGTTGTGTTAAGCTCATCTCATTCCTGAGGCAAAAAAAAAAAAAAAAAGGAAAATCTTCAAAGCCATTGACTGGTACGCCCGTCTCCTCCGATTGCAGCTTAACATGGAGCTTAGAAGAGAAAGCAAGTTAATTAACTCACATGTCACAACTGTGGTCATCTCATTTGTTTTACTCCCCCAGACTTTCAGTCTTGTAAATCCAGCCAATAGTTAAGTCTGGCGGATTTATACAGCACAAACTGTTTGTTAATCAGCCTCTGTAAAGTGAAAGGTTTTTGGATTTTAGTGATTTCCTGAGGCAGGAAGGGAAGAAAAAATAGAAAGTAAAACTAAGTGGTCAGTTTTCTCACGTTTCAAACCAGGGGTCAAAGTGTACAATCCAGAGGAAAAATACACTTTAATAAGAAGGGTTGGTGACTTCCATTTTCATGGTTTTTAATCATCTTTTTTTTTCTTAATTCTAAATGGACAGAGAACTCATTTCTGGCCCATGGGTGTGTTTGCACATATCTTGGGTATTTGTCTCCGAGTGTGTGTGTGTGTGTATGTGTGTGTGTGTGTGTGTGTGTGCACATGGATAGGTGCACAGGTGTAAGTGTCACAGGACGCATGTGGACACAGAGGACAACTGATGCAGTCAGTTTTTGTCTTCCACCATATGGTCCCAGGGATTGAACTCAGGCAGTCAGTCAGGTTTGGCGGCAAGCTCCTTTATCAACCAAGCCATCTTGCAGGTCTATGACTCAAAAGGTCAGCAATTCCATTAACTCTGGAGTCTGAGAATCTCTGAATCTAAAGAACCTGTGGAGCCCGGACAGGTGCTAGCCAGACAAGGGACCTAGTCCTGGCTCAGGTTCCCAAGTCTTCCAGTAGAGCTAGACAGCAATTGGAAGGTAACCCTCTGCGGGGTGCTGGGAGCATTTTATATCACCTGGGGAAAAGAAGGCAGGGCTATTTATTACTTTGAAGTAGTGAGTCTTGAGCGCCTCCATTTAGAAAGATCTAGGATGCCCCAGACTGTCTCTAACCTTGCCTATGGGTGGAGTCTTCACCTGCCTGGACTTTTGAGTTCAAGATGACACTGCAGACTCCTCAAGTACATCCAGGAGAATCAAGGGGCCGGCTTATCAGTTTCCTAGAGGGACTGGATCAATATGACATAGGCGATAAATAGACAGACAGATGATAGGTAGATAGATAGACAGATATCTACAAGGGAAATTACTAGATTATCTTAAACAATGGACCCTTGGTAATCTTACAGTTGCCATCTGTAGACTAGAGATCTAGTCTGGTAGCTTCTCTATCCAGTCTGGAAGCCTCAGAACAAGAAGGATGGATGATGCCACCCCACTTCAGCCTGAAAGTCTTTGATAACCTCCTGCCAAGTCATGAGAGTGATTCTGGGTTGAAAGACAAAGAAACTGGAGTCCTAAGCACAGATGATGGCCACAACAGCAGAGGCTTCTCATACTAGCTGGCTTCCATTTATCCTCCATCTAGGATCCCAGATTACTGGATTGGAACCACTGCACATCTTCAGGGCAGGTCTTCCCCACTCTGTTCTCTCCACATGTCGGTCATCTCTGGGAATACTGACACAAATGTACCAGAAGTGTGCTTTGTTAATCTCCCAGGTATCTCCCAATCCAGTCAAGGTGACAGTTAAGATCAACATCCCTGGCAAAGCCAGGTATAACTCCCCGTCCCAGTTCGTGGAACACGGCAGCACGTGAGATCAAAGGCAAATAGAACCACGAGCTGGCGCTTGAGAGTCTTGTCAAGTGCTGGCTTCCGGAAAGTGCATCTAAGAATAACATGACACTTGGACAGCATGAAAGCAAAAGCTGATGCCTTTGACGAGAAAATTAAGCTGCCCTGACTGGAAGTGGGCACTATAAACAAATCAAATGACATGACAGACTGGCAAGCACTGTGTATCTCCAAGGGGATGATTGGTTTCTTTAATATCAGAAGAGCACCTGTGAATTGGTAGGGCTCAGGACACAAAACCCCAAAATAAGATCATAGGAGTCCAGGTCCACTGAAATCAGCCTCTTCCAGGATGGCCTCCACCAAGTGTTAACCCCAAAGGTGGAATATGAAAGACCACTGGTCCAAATCATCAAGACCAAATTCACCAAAGCAAGCAATTAATTGAAGCAAGCTTTTTTATTTGTGTACATGGCCTGCCGGAGTTTGAGAGGTCAGCATTGGATGTGAGGAAGACAAGTTTTTTTTGTTTTGTTTTGTTTTTTTACAGCTAAGGGGTTTCCGAATGGGAGATTTTGTGGGCAAAATAGGCAGGATTACAGGAGCAATACATAACGATAACAAGTTAGACATAACAACCTCCTGAAGCAAAGGCATGGTTGCAAGGTGGTTGTAACAACAGGTAGTCATAACAACCCTTTTGAAACAAAGATAAGGCTGTAAGATGGTTATAACCTTTTCGAAACAAAGGCATGGTTGCTGTTTCCTGGAACAGGCAGTACAGAACCAAATGTAGTTAAGATTACAGGTGGGGCATAGCCCACTCCTTGGTAGATAAAAGTTTAATCATAAACAGAA
This sequence comes from Mesocricetus auratus, assembly GCF_017639785.1. Taxonomy (NCBI): domain Eukaryota; kingdom Metazoa; phylum Chordata; class Mammalia; order Rodentia; family Cricetidae; genus Mesocricetus; species Mesocricetus auratus. The sequence continues at coordinate 4,487,293 of NW_024429183.1, read as the reverse complement.
ACGAACCTGGTTTGTCTGTATTATAAGATAGCTTTTAAGCATAAGACAGAGGCAGGCTGGTTCTTCACTAGCTATGCTGAGGAACTGTAAACACAGAAACTCAAAGTTACCCATTTTAGGAAACTTAAAAAAAAATGTACCTCTGGAGGGGAAATCTGCATTTGGACCCTGTACATGCTCTGTCAAAAAGCATTGCATCTGACTCTTTTCCTGTGAGTTTCTGTCTCAGGAGACTTTCTCCACATGCCTCTGTCATTATTTCAGGTGACAGTGACATTCAAGGCTGAGACTCATTTCTCTGAGTCATCACCCATGGGTGTGGGAGGGTTAGGGTCACCTGACAGCAGGAGACACAGTTTGGCGTCTCTCTGGCTGTGTGGGTGGAGGCATTTTCCTCAGAGATTCCCACTCAGGTGCAGCCTGGATGTTGTCTTCCACTGCAGAAAAACATTTCAGGGCTGGCCCGGAGAAAGCAAAGTGAGCATTTATTAAAAAAAAAAAAACACACACACACACGGTGAGAGAGTCACGTGCATGTATCAGGGGGAGCACTCACTGGCCACTCTTCTTGTTGCTGTGACAAACAGCATTTGTCTCCAAGGACAGAGTGAGGCTGGCTAGCACCCTGGGAGCAGCACCCGGCACAGAGGTCCACTGCAAAATAACTGTTGGACTCGAACCTCAACTATGATGTGTCATTGTGTTAATGAAACTGTTCAACCCATTTTCCAGTGTTTCATGAAATGGAAGGAGAATCATTTTTTAAGTTTTCCTTCTTCAATTATTACAGTTTTTCAGCAATTTTTCTCATTTAGTGATAAATGACCACAAAACAAAGCCTTTGGCCTTGTCACCTTTAGTCTACTGAGTTGTTCTACAATGGTCAGCAAAATGTCCCCAAAGACGCCTGCATCTGTCATCACGACGCGTATTGATCTGTGGCATTCAGAAATAGATTTTTTCATGGCTCTAAAATAGTATTTTGTAAGGCAAGATGGTACTATGGAAGGGTTGAGTACTGAGGAGCATTTTGCTTTAATAGTCTCCCCACCTCTCCTGCACACACACGCATGCATGCATGCACGAACACACGGGTAAAGACAGACACTACAGACAGACACACACACGGGGCGTTCCCACCTTCTGCATCTGCTCGTCATTTCCTGCTTTCCTACGGGCCCTGTCTGGCCTTGTGCTCAGAGCCCATGTGAGGAATGGCTGCATGAATTAGCTTTGGTCCTGGCTAGCTGAAGCAAGTGACACTCAGCCGTGCCCCCTCCCTCTATTTCTGCCTGCCAACCCCTCTCAGAGATCAGGTCAAGAGTGGAGGTGATTCTCTATGGTGGCGATCGGCCAAAGGAAATTGTCCCTCTGCCATGAGGATCGGGAGTTCCACTGGCCATCTCCCTGTAAAATACCACTAGGATAACTTCAGAGGGCTTGTTTAGGACTCTGACTGGGCTTTCCCTGAACCCTCTTACACCCTGAAAGTGCCTCTGTCTGCCTAACTGCCCCAGATGGTCCATGACCAGTTAGCTTGGACATTTCCAGCAGCCTCTCTACCTGGGAATAGAGTCAGCAAGGCTTAATCAGTGTGCTGGATGACCATCTGCCTCCCCAAATCTCCCCTCCTCTGCCCACCCTGGACTCAGCGCTCCTGGGGGACTTTGCTTCTGGCTGCAGTGGACTTGCCAAGCGGGCACTACCCACCAAGGCCAATGGGAGGGAAGTAAGTGACTGGGGTGTTACCCTACACCTGCCAGGCCCTCCCCAGTATCCCAGCTGCCTCGCCGGCTGCCCTCCCTTGCAAGGCCAGCAGGCTGAGGACTGCTGGCTCTGCTGGCAGTGTTCCTCCTAAGTTTTATATGCCCTGCTTTTATGTCTCAGGCTCTTGCTTGAGCAGCCTTGTTTCCTACCAGGAGCCTGCACAGGTTTGGGGACTTCCTGGTATCACCACAGCTCCCCCTGGTGTGGCCAGGGCAACAAACCCCACCCTCAGATTCCCTCCTATTTCCCTGAGGAGACCCTCCCATAAAAGACCCAGAAGGACTCTCTGGACAGCCCCTCCCAACTGTTCCCTGCCTGTCTCCTGCTCTCCCCATCAAGTTCTGAAGTCAGCAGAGACCCTCTCCAGAGAGCACTTGGCTGGACAGCATCTGGCTACAACATACAGTGATGTGCCTCTCCCTCAGATACATCGCCCTGACCTGACAGAAAATTGCTATAATATACTTATTTTGGATCAGAAAACTGTCAGAATAAATCTACATTGTCTGCTAGGAATGACAGCCCTCTGCGAAGTACACAGCCTGGACTCCAGGGCTTTCCCAGATAAATCATGCGTTTTCTTCCCCTCTCTACACTCATGACTAAAACCTAAGCATTTGGGGACACACCTAGGGAGGAACTCTGGGGCCAAACGGCTAAAGCCAGCGTCTTGTTAGAAAGATGGAGTACCCACTCTCTCCGCTTCTGGGGTGACACCTTCCTCATTTAGCTTAGGAGTCAAGCTGCCTCGAGGAAGCTGTGCTAAAGGGGAATGGACAAGTTTACCTAGATATTCATGAATGTGTTCTCCTTTACACAGGTGGACCCCTTCATCACCACAGACCCCAGAGGCCTGAGAACTCATTCTTTCCCCTGTATTTTAAAAGACAGGATCTAAGGGAGCCAAAGTTGTCCGCAAACTCATTATTTAGCCGGGGGTTGACCTTGAGCTCCCGATCTTCCTGCCTCCACTTCCCTAGCGATGAGATGATAGGCGTGCACCACCACATCTGGCTTGTGCAGTGCTGGGGGTGCAACCAGGGCCTTACGCATCCTAGGCGAGCCACACCCCAGCCCCTTTCCACATTTGATGGATATAGAAACGAGCTGCCTCCTGGCTCAGGGGCCCCTTCGAGTGAAACCCACCTTCAACAGCTCACAGGCAAGAGTCTAGGAGCTTTGGAGACTAGAGACCTATGTTACAGCATGTCCTTCACTCTAATTTTTAAAAAAAGCTGCAGTAACAGGCACTTTGGTCACCTGGGTCCTCAGGTTCTGAGCTTGGACATCAGTTGTCACTTAGAAATATTTTTTACGTTGTGGTCTACAACTAAGACTGGATCCAAGATGCTTTTGTCAGAACCTCATCAGCTTCTGCAGTGAGCATTAACAAGACACACCAACGGCAGTGAGCAAAACACAGCAAAGGTTAACAGCTCTCTCAGCCCAGGGGATCCAGCTCCATCTCCCTCCGGCTCCTCCTCCGAGGGTGCCTGAGCTAATAGTTGGCTTTTTTCTTTTTTCTTTTTGCTAATCAGAAGAAAAATTGATTACCAAAATTATAATTAAGAGCTGGGAAAATATGCAACAATTTAGCTGCTTCGTTTAACACGTATTTCAGGTTAATTGCGTGATTTCGCTAATGAAGATATTTGCATGAGTATTTTCGGTGGCTATATTCAACTCATTGTGTTGTGAAGACTCGGTGAGGCAGCTGACTTCACTGGTGTTGGATTTAGAACAGGAAAAAGAGGGGGGGACCAGAAAAGGATGCTGGTGAGACACCTGAGAGACTGCCTCAAGAAGCCTGCTGTGTAGCCGAGGGTGACCTTGAGAAGTTCCATTACAGGCGGACTCTGAGATTACAGGAGTACATAACCACTCTCACCCCAGACAGTGCTAGGATTAAACCCAGGGCCTCACACCTAACACATACTCTGCCAACTGAGCTACAGGCTCTGCCTTGTTTATTAGTTGTTCTTGAGACAGGGTCTCACAATATAGCCTGGGCTTGCTTTGAATGTGAGCCTTTGAGTTAAGCATGAAGGTTAGCAATGGAAGTTGGACAAGCAGTCCCACTGCAGAAGTGGGCAGGTTAGGGGTGACGAGCTTCAGAAGAAGTGTGAGAAAGCCCAGAGTGTCCAGAAGATATGGTCAGACTGTGACCAGATTCTTGCTTGTTTTTTTGGTTAGTTGGTTGGTTGGTTGGTTGGTTGGTTTGGTTTGGTTTTCAAGACAGGGTTTCTCTGTGTAACCCAGGCTGTCCTGGAACTTGCTCTGTAGACCAGGCTGGCCTCAAACTCAGAGATCTGCCTACCTCTGCCTCCTGAGTGCTGGGATTAAAGGCCATCCCCAAGGAGGGATTGGTGTTTGCACTAGAGTTTCAATTCGATGGTTACATATGGCCTCCAGCCAGGGGACTCATTGAGAGAAGGTAAGAAATCAGCATTTGGGCAGAGAAAGGAGGACATTCCTGGAACAGAGCTGTGGGTCCCTGACCTGAGCTTCCTGTCCAGTTTCTTCCTCCTGTTATCATCACTTCCGTCCTCCAGTGAGGACTCCACCTTTATGTGTAGGCTCTCACACTTTTAATGCATGCTCCTGCATCGGTAAACAAGTGGAGGGGCTTCTCCTTTCTATAATGCTGCCATTCAGAACACATGGGTCCACAGCTTGCTTTTCTGGCTCCATGTGGCTTAGGAAATGCTCCCACCAGCCTAGACTTGGTTCTGACCTATTCAGTTTATTGCACACGGCACACTCTACTGGGTCAGTAGACTGGTACATTAAGTCTTTTCTCCCACAGGTGGACATGTAAGCCAGTCATGCTACACCCACAGCCAAGAAGTAGACAGCAGGGATTGCATGCTCTCAGCTCAGAGAAACCCTGTCTCAGGAAGGAAAACAAAACAAAACAAAAACAAACAAAAAGCCAGCATCCACTAGTCCCAAGCCGTAAGGAAGGAGAGGAAGGAAGTCCCTGCAGTAGAAGCTCTCTTTAAAATAGGGGACTGTTTTTCGCTTCTTGGGCGAGAACTCCACCACCAATAATCAAAGACAAGCTCTCACCCCTTGCTATGGCCAGAGAATTAAAACATAAGATAGTGCACTTCTTACCATTTGCAAATTCCACCCTGTGTATAGTGATCTAGAAGAACTAATCACTGGGGATCTAAGACACAGAGAAAATGCAAGTTATCAATGCCACTCCCAGGTCAGAAAGCCCCTGCTCCACCCAGAGAGCTATGACAGTACATGAGTTATCAATGTCATCCCCAAGTCAGGAAGCTGCTGCTCCACCCAGAGAGCTATGACAAGGCCCCTCCCACCAACCTACCAACATAATTAATGGCCAAGGTAGAAAGCCAGCCTGGAACTGTGGTCTGTTAAATTAGAAGAACTTCAGAGAGTCCTGTGGTGGTTTGGATAGGAATGGCCCCCACAGACTCGCGTGTTTGAATGCTTTGTCCATAAGAAGTGGCACTACTAGGGGGTGTGACCTTGTTGGAGTAGGTGTGGACTTGTTGGAGGAAGTGTGTCACTGTGGGGCTGACTTTGAGGATTTAGATGCAGAACCATCAGCTCCTTCTCCAGCACCATGTCTGCCTGCACACCACCATGTTTCCCTGACATGACAATGATAAACTAAACCTCTAAACCCATAAGCCAGACCCAGTTAAATGCTTTCCTTTATAAGAGTTGCCATGGTCATGGTGTCTCTTCACAGCAATTGCAATTGAATACCTAAGACAGGACCCAATTCCCAATTTCTGCTTTTTTTTTAATGAGGGAAGGGAGGAGGATGTAATTCTAGGGAATTACTGGGAAGGCAGAATCAGGATCTCCACAGAAAGCTAGCTAAGCAAGACTGGCCATATGGATGAGTTCTACTTTGACTGAGAGACCCTGCTTCAATTAGTGTGGTGGAAGAGCAATGGAGGATGACCCAACATCAACCTGAGACCCAGCACATGCAGAAGTGCACACACAGACACACACACACACACAGACACACACACAGACACACACACACAGACACACACAGACACACACACAGACACACACACACAGACACACACACACAGACACACACACACACACACAGACACACAGACACACACACACACAGACACACACAGACACACACACAGACACACACACACAGACACACACACAGACACACACACAGACACACACACACAGACACACACACAGACACAGACACACAGACACACACACAGACACACACACAGACACACACACACACAGACACACACACAGACACACACAGGCACACACACACAGAAACACACAGAAACACACAGACACACACACACAGACACACACACAGACACACACAGACACACACACACAGACACACACACAGACACACACACAGACACACACAGACACACACACACAGACACACACACAGACACACACAGACACAGACACACACACACAGACACACACACAGACACAGACACACACACACAGACACACACAGACACACACACACAGACACACACACAGACACACACAGGCACACACAGGCATACACACACACAGACACACACACACAGACACACAGACACACACACACACAGACACACACAGACACACACACAGACACACACACACAGACACACACACAGACACACACAGACACACACAGGCATACACACACACAGACACACACAGACACACACAGGCATACACACACACAGACACACACACAGACACACACACAGACACACAGAGACACACACACACAGACACACACACAGAGACACACACACAGACAGACACACACACAGAGACAGACACACACACAGACACACACAGACACACACACAGACACACACACACAGAGACAGACACACACACAGACACACACAGACACACACACAGACACACACACACAGACACACACACACAGACAGACACACACACAGACACACACACAGACACACACACACAGACACACACACAGACACACAGACACAGACACACACACACCTGATTGGGGGGGAGTTACTTTCTTTTTTTTTTAAAGATTTATTTATTTATTTATTTATTATGAATACAACATCCTGCCTCCATGTCTGTCTGTAAGCCAAGAGGGGACACAAGATCTCATTATAGATGGTTGTGAGCCACCATGTGATTGCTGGGAATTGAACTCAGGACCTCTGGAAGAGCAGTCAGTGCTCTTAACCTCTGAGCCATCTCTCCAGTCCGGGGAGTTACTTTCTTACTATTCTATTTTATTCCAGATCCTCCTCAAGCCTCCTTGTCTTCATGGCATCGAGATGCTTGCAGAATTGGGACACCAAAAATGGGAGACATGGGGCAGTGGTAACAGTGTGGTTTGTAAGTGAAATGTACAAGAAGTCAAGAACAGCGGTCTCTCTGGCAGACCTGTCCCCTCCCTGCATCTGGGGACCCGGTACCTTACTTCATATAACCAGTGGATGAAGGGAGTCACTTTACCACTTCTAAGTCCCATCAAGGCTCTGGAAAGACTATATGTCCCACACATACTGTTCACATGAACTTTTCTTCAGCTAGGTCTCATGGAAGAAGGAGATGAGGCAGTGAAGGCCAGGCTGCCCTACTCCGTGTGGTCTTGTTACCCCAACAGCCATCTGTGCAGGTGGAACACTCCCCATGTAATCCAAGGCATCTTCAGAGGGCTCCCATACACAGAACATGCTCTCCCACATCCTCAGGTGGCGAGTGCAGAGGTGATCAGTGAAAACGTCAAGGAAATGGGCTGGCAGGCACCGTGTAGTGAGACAACAAGAAAGGAGCCTGGGAAGTGGTGAGGAGAAGCCTCAGAAAGGCGTCAGCTGAGTCAGCTGGGAAGGCAGAGTGAGCCAGGCAAGGAAGAAAGCATGTGCAAAGGTCTGGGGAAGCAGGAGAGACAGACATCCTGTCATAACTTTCTGGTTAATTTGTTCTCATATCTTATCTTCACGTTGGACTGAACATTTCCTGAGAGTCAAGGATGTAGGGAGAGATTTTACATACCTGCAGCACTGACCACGCCCGTTTGGGCATGGTCACAGGTACATGGGAGAAGGCAGGGGTACAAAGATCTAGGAGGAAGGGGACACTCCTCTCTTGAGGTTCTGGTCAAGTCTCGGAGACCAGCAGAGCACTGACCTCAAGGTCTCGGCTGCTCATGTAAGTGACTTCTCCCTAGTAAAGTAACATATGACATCCCTTCCCAGTATACTTTATGTAGCTTAATATTCCTCTTCACAAGGACATATCTTAGTTCATCTCTCTAGGCTTCCAGCACCTAGAAACCCAACACACTTGAAAATCCTTAGTGATAGTTGGTCAAGAATGACTAGAAAACCCAGTCACACACTAGGAGCTCTTGGGAGCCCTGCTCCGTCCATCACTGCTTCTCATTTATCATCTATCTATCTATCATTTGTGTGTGTGTGTGTGTGTGTGTGTGTGTGTGTGTGTGTGTGCATGTTCGTGTATCTGTGTGCATGTGGAAACCAGAAGACAATTCCTAAAAGTCAGCTCTCTGAGTTTGAAGGTCTACCTACTCCTTCTTCATGTTAATGACTCCTTCCCTTTCATTGGAACTCTGGGTCTCCTGTAAAACACAAGTGTGAGATCAGCGGGTCAAGAAGCTATTTCTGAACACTTCATAGAACTTCAGGGCCCAGCAGTACAGGAAGCACCCAATGCTTGTGTGCTCAGTCTCCATGTCTCTCTGCTGCTGCTGGGAATTGAACACAGGACCTTGAACATGCTAAGCACATACTGTACCACTGAGCTCCAGCCCAGCCCCACAAAACCGGTAATGACTCTAACACATCAGCACACTCAACAGACCCAGCATCCACTTTGGAGTGGCATGAAGGGAAGAAGAGGGTGACAATGGGTGGCCAAGACCAGTCTGCTCTGTTGGGGCTTCACCGCCGGTGTCCTGCTCTCCATAAGTGAAGCAACTGGCTGGATGGGGTGCAGGAAGAACTGCCTAAGGTGGGGAAAGTGCCCTGGGGTTCTCTGTGCGCCCCCACATTGCACTGTTCGCTGTCACAGGCCTCTTGCCACCGCATCCGTGACTGTCATGGCAGAGGTGGTATCTGCATTTGAGTGACAGCGCCCAGGTTTAACTGCTTTGGAGTCAAGCTAACAAATTTGTAGCTATTAAGCAGCACAAATCACTCTGGTGGGTTTTAAATTCTGTAAGTGCAAGGGCTTCCCTGTTAAGAGCAAGGCTACAACCCAGAGCAATTAGTGTCTAATAGCGTGTTAGTGGGGCAATGCACAGAGAGATACAGGCCCCAGCCTCTACCCCAAGATCCTAGGTGAGAAAGAAGTGTGTTAGGATGCTGTCGCAGATCTGTTTTATTCATGACTGCCTAGTTTGCAAAATTAGGGGGAAAAAATAAACAACTCTGCAGCTGAGACTAGCAAACTCTGAGGCACGATGCTGTAAGGCATCAGCTAGATCCAGAAAGCTGCTGCAATCAAGGGTACCACAGGTTGTCTTCTGCCCTGAACCTTTCTCTTCTGGAAGGAGCCGCCACCTAGGGCTTCTCCCAGCTGAAGGTGCAGCCAACAACTGGGGGAGGCACCTTAGCTACATCTTGAAATCAGCACCTCTGAGGCAGGGCCCATAAACAATGGGAGGAATCCCTGATTCACTGTTTGACCAAGTTGGTCTTTGGTGCGATCATTTCATTGGTCTGTTGTGGGCTCCCCTGCTGGGCTGAGTTGACCTGAGTGTTCCTCTCCCTAGAACAAGTCTGTTACCCAACAGAACCCTGGGGTGGAGTCTCCTAGGTCTGGCCTGGGTTCTTAGTCCATCCTCCAGGCAGCTGAGACCAGGAGGGTAGAACAGGCTGATTGACTAGGCCTGGGTCATATGCTCATCTCTGGCTCAGAGGATTGCTGTAGGTTGTATCCATTGCTTTGCTGTTGCTGTGTTAAAATACCAAGACCAAAACACAACTGGAGAAACAAAGAGCTTGTTTTAGCGTACAGTCAGTCCATCATGGCAGCAGGCAGAGAAGGCATGGTGGCAGGAGCAGGAGGCTGATCACATCTTCTTCCACATACAGGAAGCAGACTATAAGTGGGTGAGGCTATAACCAGTGACATAATTCCCCCAGCTCTACCTCTTAAAGGTTCCATAACCTCCCCAAACCATGCCAGCAACCGGGGACCATGTGTTTAACTATATGAATCTCTGAGGGACATTTCTCACTCAAACCACAACAGCTGAACGAAGAACTCCATGTAGCAGAGGTGAAGATGTGACTTCACCAAGTTCAGCAAAGGAGCTGAGCTGTCACACATTAACCCCACATGTCAACCAAGTGTCCATCTCCACACACCTGCCATTATGTCAGAATGTGCTAGCTTTGAGCATCAGTTCTGTCATGATCAACAGGACTTGTACAAAGTAAGCACCCAGGACATGGCGTCAAACACCCTCAGATTTGTCTGCTGTATGTAAACATTTGCAATACTCGGGGCATTGCTTTACGTGGCCCGGCTTTTTGTTTGTTTGTTTTTCGAGACAGAGTTTCTCTGTATTGTTTTGGAGGCTGTCCTGGAACTCGCTCTGTAGACCAGGCTGGCCTCGAACTCACAGAGATCCACCTGCCTCTGCCTCCAGAGTGCTGGGATTAAAGGCGTGTGCCACCAATGCCCGGCTTACAGGGCCCTACTTAAATGTTGAAAATGTGGGAAAGCCCCTCAGACTTCTTAGTAAAGGACAAACAAGACAGGCGTCATTGGTGGATGCTGGAGCTCCCTGCTGTGGGGGAAACTGGGTGGAGAGTGTGGAGAGGGGGAGTGGAAAATGTATTTTTCTTGCCAGCTTTGCCGCTGGAAAAGACCCGGGAAGCACCAGATGCCTGGAAAAGTAGGAGTGGGAGTGCCACAGTGCGTGGGAGTTCTTCTACACAACTCCTCGAGTGTGCTAGGCTTTTTCTTTTTACAGAAGAAAACATGCCACAGCTAATAGTATTTGCTAGACTTTGTCTCACTCAAGAAATATGCAAAAGACACACTTTGTGAGCCATTAAGTGAAATGTATCTGAGGGAATATGTATTCTCAATAGTACATTACGTCTTTAATAAGAGTAGGATGGCAGGAACGTTGTCTAAGTTAACTCGCGATAGACTAAAATATGAAGCTTAAAAGAGTGTGTGTGTGTGTGTGTGTGCATATGCACATGTGAGCACGCATGTGTGAGCATCTCACGACGTGGTGGAGAAAAGGCAGGTTGTTTAATAAATGGTATTAGACCACCTAACCAAGATGAGATTCCTGCCTAACCATCTTACAGGAAAGTGACCTTCGATGAGATGCTAATAAAAGAAACGGGGACATTTTTTGTGCTCCAGAGAAATTCTTAAAAATATTTTTTCCCAAAGCATAAGCTGAAAGGCGAGAGGACAAGCACTGAATCAATGTGGCACCTCACAAGGAAAACTATTTTTAGAATGCAGTACCTGGGGTTAGAGATGGCTCAGTGGTGAAAAACACTGGCTGCTCTTCTAGAGGACCTGGGTTCAATTCCCTGTACCCACAAGGTAGCTAACAACCTCAGCTCCAAGGTAGATGACAACCTCTTCAGGCCTCAGAGGGTACTGCATACATATATACACACATAAATTAATTCATTAATTCTAAACAAACCGTTAGAAGGGCAAGAGAATAGAAGACTGACAAACTGTCTGAAAGGGCCATGGCTCCAATGCCTACACATTCACTCTTCACTGGAGATGGATTCAAAGTGAGCCATCATGCTGTGTTTGCAGCAATGACTTCGCATTTCCAGAGCTGATTCATCCTGCATGACCGACACTAATCAAAGTCCTCATTCCTGTCTGCCCAGCCCCTGCCAACCACTATTCTATTCCCTGTGGCTGTGTATGTGGTTTCTTTACATCCACATGTCAGTGAGTTTAGACAGTGTTTGTCTTTTTGTGTCTGGATAATTTAACCTAGCATAATGTTTTCCCACATTAATGCAAATGTAAGCTTTTCTTTTTCAGGTTAAATAATATTCCTCTGTGTGGATGTGTGTACCACAGTGTATTTGTCCAATGTTGATAAAAAAATGAGTGGCTTCCTTGTCTTGGCTGTTGTGAATAATGTGCCAGTAGACTCAAGAGTAGATATCGCCCAGGTGAGTTGATTTTGATCCATCTGGATGGAGAACATTGCCGAGTCACACGGTAGTCATGGTTTTCCATGATGGCTGCACAAATGCATTTTTACCAACGCTTTTCAAGAGTTCTCTTTTCTCCACATCCTCACCAACCTGGGAGTTTTGTTCTTTTCTTTTTTTTTAATTGTGGCAATTCTAACAAATGGGGCATGCCACCTTACAGCAGCATGAGGGTGTGTTGGCGTGTGTGAATGTATGTACACCATATGTGCGCCATGCTTGTGGAGGCCAGAAAGAGGCGTTTCATTCCTTGGAGCTGGCGTCCCAGATGGTTGTGAGCCACCAAGTGGGTTCTGAAGACTGAACCCAGGTCCTCTGCAAGAGCAGCCAGTGCTCTCAACCACTGAGCCATCTCTACAGCCTGATGACTTTTATTTTCGTGGGGGGGGGGGGTTTGAACCCAGTGTATGTCACATGCTAGGCAAGGCAAGTGTTCTATCACTGAACCATCTTGGACCATACTGTGACCCAAGACGCTTTACTATTATCTTTAAAAAGATCTCCAAGTTGCCCAGGCTGGCTTTGAACTCACTTTAGCCCAGGAAGCCCTTGACCTTGCAGTTCTTCTGCCTCAGTATCCCAACTAGCTAGGCTCACGAGCCTGCCGTCACGTGGTGTCATCTTAGTTTTGTTTGCTGCCAGTAGTTTTTGGTAAAAAGAACCAAAAAATTAAAAATGCCAAGAGCAAAGTCAAGGTGCTGTCCCCTTATGCTTCCATCTAATGGTTTTGTGGCTTCAGACTGAACATTTAAGGTTTTTTTGGATTTATTTTTGTGAGGCAAGGGCCCAGTTTCACTCTACTGCGTGAATATCAAGTTCCTGTAGTCCCAGCGCTCCCTGCTCTGCTCTTGGTCCGTGCGCGTCTCTTTCAATGCGGTTGCTGTGCTGTGTGCTCACTGTAGCTTTTTATTATGGGGTGGGGGCGGCACAGGTGCAATGGTGCGTGTGTGGCAGTCAGCAGACAATTATGTCCAATCAGTTCCCCTCCCGCCCTCGTGTGGGTCCCAGATAGGAAGCTCAGTTCTATGGGATTTTGCAGGAAGTGTCATTGAACCGTCTCACCAACCCCAACTCTGAAATTTTTGAAATGATGAAATACAGCTCTTTCCATTTTATTTTACTTACTCAGAATTGCTTTGGCTTTTCATGGTATATTATTTCCATATAAATTTTAGGACTCCTTTATTTCTACAAAGAATGTCTTTGGGGTTTCAGTACAGATTGCATTGATCTGTGAATCACTTTGGGTCTGATGGGCATTTTAACAGTATTAAGTCCAATCCGCATACACATAACATCTCTCCATTTATCTGCGTCCTTTGCTATGGCCTTTATTGACATTTTCTAATTTTTATTGTGCAAGATTTCCATCTCTTTAGTCAAATTTATTCCTAAAAATTTTATTCTTTTGTTGCAATTGTAAATGGAACTATTTTCTTAATTTCCTTTCTGGAAAGTTCACTGCCTGTATAAAGGAACCATACATTTTTGTATATTGATGTGTAGCCTGCAACTTCATTGTATGTATTAATCAGGACAATTTTTGTTAAGCAAGAGTGTGTGTGTGTGCACATATTTGTGTGTGTTAGTGTTATACAAATCATGTTATCTGCAAATGTCCTTGTTTCATATCTATTGCTATGACAAACACCCTGACAATAAAGTAGCTTGGGGAGGAAATAGAAGACAACGCCTCACATCTTGCTATGGCTTCCACATGTGCACAACACACACACACACAGAGGCACACACACAACACAGACATTATAACACACACCAAGACACACAACACACAGAGAGACACACAACACACATATATGCACAAGCACACGCACGTGCGTGCATGCACACACACACAGAAGCACACACACAACACAGACATTATAACACACACCAAGACACACAACACACACATATGCACAAGCACACGCACATGCATGCATGCACACACACACACACACACACACACAGATACACCCAGAGGCATACACAGACTTACAGACACAGAGACAGACAGACACACACACACACACACACGCACACACTTCGGGGCTTCTGGACCTCAAGTTCAGTCATTACATGTGTTATCACATTTCCACCCTTGTGCTGATTAGCTTTAATTTTTACTGCCAGGCCCAAAGGAAACTCCATTTCCCCAAATTCCAAACAGCAGTCCAGATGTACAGAAAATGGGCTCAACCTGGACTACGGAGGATTGCTGTTGGTTAGATAAAAGTCATCATTCCTCCCTCCAGAACTTGTGAGGCTGCTTCTCCTCTGCCCAAAACAGCTATTTCTCTTGTTGCTGACAGAAGAGACAAATGACCACCACTGGTACCTCTATCGCATACCAAAGCCCATTCTGACCTCCAGGCTCCCTCAGTATCACAAGTACCTCGTACACTTTCCAAAGTCCATACTAGCATCCTAGCCTAAATGAACATGGCACTATTCCTGGCTTCATCAGGAGTGCCAAGCCTGACCATGGACATAAAAATCAACCAACAAACAAAAAACACCCAGCAAGAGGGTATGGTGGGCCATGTGCAAAATAATCCACCCAAGGCCCTCAGAGACAAAGGTCTTTGTGACATAGCCACACTGTGCTTGCATGTCTCTCCAACTCCTCAGGATGCGAACAAAACCAGGCAGCCTCCTACCCTACCCTAAACTCCCTCCAGCTTATGCTTATGGGCTTCCCTTCCCCCAGCTACTCAGTCTCCTTATAACCCTGCGCCTCTCTCTCTCTCTCTCTCTCTCTCTCTCTCTCTCTCTCTCTCTCTCTCTCTCTCTCTCTCTCTCTCTCTCTCTCTCATCTACAAAAAAACCTTAACCATACCAAAGAGCGGTCATGTCATCAGTTTATACAGATACAGCCTAGAATCGCCTGGGCAAGTCAGAGAGGGGTTAGCTTGATTGTTGCTGGCAGCTGTGGGTGGCACCCTTCCCTAGGCACCTCGTTGTGAATAATGAAACCAATCTGAGCACAAGCAAGTTCAGTGAGCATGCGTAGACGTATTCACCTCTTTCTGCTCTTGTCTTTGGGTGTGCTATGACCAGCTTCTTCCAGGCCCCGCTGGTGCTGACTCCCCACAGTGAACTGGAACTAGAACTGTGAGCTAAAATAAACCCTCAGTTTCCCTCCTAGTTGTTTTTTGTCAGTGAATTTCATCGCAGCAACAGAAATGAAACTAAGCAATTTCTTAAACCTCCATTATTTTTAGGAACTAAGACAAGGGTGCTTTCTACTAAGCTAGTGAGGATGGAAGCCCAGGTCTCAGCTCAGCACTTTCTATCCCAACTGAATCTGTCCCAGTTTTGCGGTTTGAATCTGAAACACCACAGGAAGGCTAGAAGGTTGGAGGCTTGGCTGCCAGATGATGAATTTTGGGGCAGGATTGGGCCTTCAGGGCTCTGGCTTCATCAGCATTTAAATGCCCTGGTGGGCTCTGCAAGGGGTTTGCCAAGTTCCTGAGACCTGCAACTGTCAGGATGGAGTCCTCTCCCCAGGGACAGTCTTCCCTGGGGTGGTCTCTTCGACTCCCTGCTCAGGGATGGGACACTCAGAGCACACTTTTCCAGGCAGTGTTTTTTCATGTGACAATACTGCCCTCTACTGGAGCTTGCTACAAATTTGTATTAAGCAAAAATATAACATGGGCTCTTAAGCACTCTTAGATGTAAGAATATGCCAGAGTGATGTTAGGTGTTTGTTGTTTTTTTTTTTAACAGATATATGGGTCCCATGTCCGCTAGATGTTGTTTGGCATTGTCGGAACACCATCCCGAACTCTGCCACCATCTGTGTCCTCTTGCAAAGGATTATCACAACTGGGCTATTGACCACTGCCACTTCCTCACAGAAGTCAGGGGAGGGGGACAGGATAGTTATGGGACCCTCACCTGTGTACCCACATATTCCTCCCAGCCAGTTTTATGTGATTCTGTCACAATTGCACATGGCTTCAAAGTCTCAAGGAGGGCCTAGAATATATAAGCTGGGAAAGCCTGAAGGATGGGGTCCCATCTACACAGCCATGGTGAGTCATCATCCATGCAGGATGCAGTCCTTCCTGTGTGGCTGCTTTAAGGCAACCTACACTTCCTGCCTGTAAACCCCTCACCCATTGTGTGTAAGTAAACCTAATAAACTCATTGGCTACTCCAGGTGAACTTTGGTGGAATCAAACTGTGGTTTGTTGCTGGGACCTGTGGGAAGTGTAGCTGTTGCCTAGTGTCACCTAGTCTCCCCTATTGTGAATAGTCTCACAACAACACGACAACTAACAGACACTCACCAAATGTCACAGAGGATGACCAATAAATACCATCCTCTCCATCACTCTCCACCCTACATATGACTCTCAAATATTGCTCTCACTTGAACCCAGAGCTCACTGACACAGCTGGTTAGCTAGCCTGCTTTGGGAGTCCCATCTCTGCATTGCAAGCACTGGAATCACAAGGGGCCACCATACCCACCCAGCATTTGTGTGAGCTGGGGGGGGTCAGAACTGTGGTCCTCAGGCTCACACGGTAAGAGCTTTATCTACACCAGCCCTGCAGCCTGTTATACTCTCAACAGGAACAGTTTCTTCTCTTCTGCATCCTGTGAGATGGGAATTCACACCATTTTCTTCTCCTGAAACAGGTGACCCGGGGCCAGGCATGGTAGCACACACCTTTAATCCCAGCTCTCCAGAGGCAGAGGCAGAGGCAGGTAGATCTCTGGGTTCGAGGCCAGCCTGATCTACAGAGCTAGTTCCAGGACAGCCAGGGCGACACAGGAAAACTGGGTCTCAAAAGAAAAAAATAAATAAAAAGAAGGTGGCCAGACATATTCAAGATCACAGAGACCATTTGCAACAGGCACTGTGCACACCCAGAGCCATCTGGTGATTTCCTTGTTAAACAGTGCCAGCATGCATGCTTAAGCCACCTCTACACAAGTGTCTGTTCCAACCAAGTTCCTTCATCTCCTTCTTTCTATTTCCTGTTAGACAAGGAACACCCTGGAAGAGGGTCTTTATGTCTATGCCTGTCTGTGGGCCACCTATGTCACGGGGTATCTTAGGTTTCCTCCAAGGCATCATGAGCCCATGCAGCAGAACAGATATTTTTAAAAAATAGCTGTGTGAATTAGCAATTTTGACAGAAACCACAAAAAAATACAACCTCCACGGGGGACTGTACCGCTTTAGATCCTACTAGCATTGCTTCCCCCACAGGCTCCTAAGCGCAGAATATTATCCACTGTTTCATTTTGCTTTGTTTCCATAGTGTTGGAGCTCAAACCCCTCTCCCATGCTGGACAAACACTACCCACCGAGCTACAGCCCCAGCCTGGCTTCTTAATCATTACAATCAGATGCATAAAATGAATCGTCCACTTGAGTTCTCATTTGCATTTTTATTATAGGTCAAGTAAAACACTGAAGATGGAAATAACGCTATCTGAAGAAGAGGTCTAATATATTTTATTAAATATACTTACAAGATAAACAGGGAGAGAAGCTCTGGGAATGTGGCCCACTCCCAAGAGAGACAGTGCTTTTTCTTTTGCTTCGTTTTATCCTCACTAGTCTAAATAAAAGATTTAAACTTGGTTCAAAACCCGAACCTATACAACATATATACATAGAAGGTGATAAACAAGTTATAATCTACTTATATCCTAAACTAAGCATATCTATCCCATCTAAATCCTAAACTTATCTAAAAGGGGTGCCCAAGTCTGAACACCTCCTTCCAAGCCCAACCCTAAAATAATTGAAAACTAACATTAACAGGTGTAAACTATCCTGTAATATCAACAGTAGGGAAAGGGGGTGTGGAATTCTCAAAATTACTTCCTGCTGAAATGGGATGATGACAATATCATGGGGGACCTGTGGGAAGAAATCGTTAGTGTAACAAGAGTGTCAAGTAGGTTAAATAGTCTCTGTTTGGCAGGAGATGCTTGATTGAAGTTCTTGACTGAAGTTCTAATGTTGAGTGAAGCTCTTGTCTAAAGCTCTGGCCAGATTGTAGAGTAGTTCCAAACTGGTTTCAGGATGGTACTTGTCAGGTGGAGTCGATGATGTGGGGTAGTTCAGATGCATCACATCGAATTAGGTGGAGTCAATGATGTGGGGCCCCATTTTCTTTCCGAGGTGTTTGAAGATTGCTGTCAGGAAATTCCTTGTTCTCTGGAAAACTCAAACATTAAAGTTAACAAAGAAATTTTCAACTTTTATATGTACTCATACTGGGAAAGGCAACAATAAGGAAGATAGTAAAATGAGAGAGACTAGACTTTCAGAAAAGGAACTGAGTATACAGATGACAGTCCCTAATTTTGTTTTCTTCTGTATTATATCAATGGCTCTTTGATAGAATACAGAAATTCTGAATTTTATTTTAACAATATGCTTGGATTTAGAGTAGGAGAGCCAATCCAACTCCAAAGCCAGCTTCAGTTAAATGAATTGGGACTAAAGCATATTAAGAAGCAAAGAGAAATGGATATTATAAGAACAATATAGAAAGATTTAGACATTGATACCACACAGTGAATTATTGTTTATTTGGTGGTCCTTCAGAGTAGCTAGCCTTTCTTCTTCAGGTATCCATATGTCCAGTATTTTTTCACTGTTTGGAGCTGAGTTTTCCTGTAAAGACAAAAACAAAACACTTCTCTTTTTTCCATATTTTTTATTTAACTTTTTACACATGTCACTCTCAGTTCCCTCTCCCTCCCCTCCTCCCCCACCCCCAGTCCTCCCAACCCCTTACCCGGACTCCATCCCCCCCTCCACTCCCCAGGGAGGGATTTTTCAGAGTCTGTGACATCATCCCGGGAAGAGCCTAGGTTCTTCCCCATGTGTCCAGGCTGAGAGAGCATCCCTCCACATGGTATGGGTTCCCAGAGTCCATCTGTATGCCAGGAATAAATACTGCTCTACTCTCCCAGGTCCCACAGATTACCAAGGCCTCCTTCTGTCACCCAGGTTCGGTGGGAGGGAGGTCTGGATCAGTCCCATGCTGGCCCCTCAGTCATCAGACTGGGGTCCATGTGTTCCCCCTTGTTTAGGTCAGCTGCCTCTGTGGGTTTCGCCAGCCTGATCTTGATTCCTTTGGTCATCACTCCTCTTTGCAACTGGGTTCCAGGAGTTCGGAACTTCTCTTTCCT
Organism: Mesocricetus auratus; assembly: GCF_017639785.1. NCBI lineage: Eukaryota > Metazoa > Chordata > Mammalia > Rodentia > Cricetidae > Mesocricetus > Mesocricetus auratus. Next base: position 4,468,135 of record NW_024429183.1, on the reverse strand, counting down.
TTTCTGAGGTCTCCTTACACATAGTAGAATATGACCTTGTAGATGAGCTGTCATCTTTCCTCCTCCTGAGGTTTCCTCTGTTCGGATTGAATCTTGATTAATTTTGAATCCAAAGTGTTTCTTCTTCTGTGGAAACAAAGGCAAAACCCGTTCCCCAACGTAACAATTATCCTGGTTTCCACACTGAGGTCATAACATCCTTGAAATACACCGGTTAGTTCAGTTCAGAAGTTTTTTCTGTAGTCCAGTGTCTTTCTGCAGCTGTTTATCCTTTTTCATTAGCATTAAGAAAGTTCAACGTTAGTAAAGCATTATGTAATCTGTGTTTGGGGGTCTTTGTTCCCCCTGGCTGTTTATGAAGCATCTCTTTTAAGGTGCGGTTAGATCTCTCAACCACTGCTTGTCCTGTAGGATTGTAAGGTATACCAGTTACATGCTATATATTATAATATTTGAAAAACTCTTCCAGTTTGCTGGAGACGTATGCTGGAGCATTGTCAGTTTTTATTTGTGCAGGTATACCCATAACAGCCATCGCCTCTAAGAGGTGTGTGATAACAGAATCAGCCTTTTCAGAGCTGAGGGCAGTAGTCCACTGGAAGCCTGAGAATGTGTCTATGGTATGGTGTACATATTTCAAACTACCAAATTCTGGAAAGTGAAATACGTCCATCTGCCAAATTTCATTTCTGTGAATACCTTTGGGATTACTGCCTGCTGGTAATGGAGTTTGATTACAGAATGAACAGGTGGGGCAGTTTCTTTCTATTTCATTGGCTTGTTGCCTTTGCTGTTGATATGGTGTTTCTTATGAAATTCTGAAGCTTCCAACACACTTCCTATTAATAAATGATCAATCTCATCATTGCCTTGTGCTAGAGGACCTGGCAGACCCGTTTGGGATCTGATGTGTGTTGTATGTATGTATGTATGTATGTATGTATGTATGTATGTATGTATATATAAAACAATGAGCTTGCTTAATTCCTTTCAGATCTTTCATAGGGATAGGCTCCCACTGGTAAGTGGTGGATCCGTTTAGATTCCTCCATGGTGCTGGCCTTTCTGTCACAGTTACAGGAAAGGCCACCTTAGAAAGGTCTCCTGGGGTCCTGGGGTCTAGTAGGTATACCTCTTTCATTGCCTGGTGGCCTAGTGGCTAGTGCCTCAGTGTTTGATGTTTCAGACGGTGAATCTTCTAAAGATTGAAATTTTGTGACCATGTCATCTCTGAGGGCTTGGATTTCCTGCATCTAAAATTGTTCCAGTGAGTTAATACTATCCTTGGACTGGTCAGTCAAGCATGATTCCAAGCTTTTCATACTATCATCCCTAGAGGCTCTAAAGGCGCCTATTTTGCCTTCTAGAAAAATTATTCTGTCTGCTAGATGATCATTGTCTTCAGACACCGAGTGAATTTTCTCTGTTAATTTTGTAAGTTCCTCCTGGCTGGATTCTACCTTGGCCATAAATGCAGTGGACATTGAATTAAATGTGTCTCGAAGGTTGTTCTGATTAAGTTCCAAATTATCCGTTTTGGTAACTAAGTCCCCTTTTTCCTGAATTTTTTACTCTAATTTTTGAATCATTTGTACAATTTGTCTATTATCTGTTTACTCAGCCTCTTCCACATGATTACATGTATTAGTACACTAACCGTGTGCATGAGACACAAATACATTTGAAATATATCATAATCCATGACATTGGTAATGAGATCTCTAACGTTCTGCAGTGTTAAATTATCTGCCATGGTATAATTAGATTGTAGAAATCACCTCTAGTTGGTTTTGGTCGGTGAGAATAATCTTGCCTGTAGTTACTGTGCTTGGCCAGCAGATGGAGAAGGTGTACCACCAAACACGGCTTCTCTGCGGAAAATCGATTGTTTTCAAAAGAACCTGTGAATGCTTAGCGAACAGATTTGGGGACGAAAAGGCTTGGGGAAGTTGAGGGATAGACGACTATAAATAGCCGTGAAATCCTATGGGTAGAAAGGGGGTGGGCAGCCGCCCGGCTTGTAGCAGGGCTGCAACATGCACCATACACCCGGGGCTTTGTGTCTGGCGGGCTGAGCACTCGGGACTGGCTGGGCCCGATTCTGACTTCTGTGCTGGTCCACAGCGCTGCTCCCAGCCCAAGGGAACTCTCCCCAGGCTTCAGCGGCGCTGCAGCAGAGCTCGCCATGGCTGTAGGAGCTGATAAGCCAGTGGGAAGGAGAAGCGGGCAAATGCAGGTTTTGGTTTGCTGATGGCCGAGTGTGGGCGCGCTGGGTCCCGGGTGAGAGAGAGCAGTACGGCTTTCTGGCAGGGTGCACGTGGTCCTGCTCTTGCAGATGAGGTGGCCGCGTTCCCGGAAAATGGGATTTGGGAGCCTTGCGGGCGGGTCTCCCGGGACAAGGGAAGAGGGCTGGGATCCGCAGATGTCCGGTCACTTCGGGGCTGCGGCAGCACAAGCGGGACCAGAAGCTGCTGTTTTGCACAGGCTGTGAGTTTCCGTTCTGCCCGCAATGGGAAGTGGGTACCGTGCACCGCGTTCCAAGGGCTGGAGTTCTTTGGCACGGCCGTGGCGCAGTGTGCCAGGCAGGCGGCAGTGGGGTCGCCTGGGTCTCGTCTACCCAAGCCAGTTTTGGGAGCTGGGTAAACGCTTCTGACACCAAATGAAAATGGAAATAACGCTATCTGAAAAAGAGGTCTAATATATCTTATTAAATATACTTACAAAATAAACAGGGAGAGAAGCTCTGGGAACGTGGCCCACTCCCAAGAGAGAGTGCTTTTTCTCTTTTATCCTCACCTGTGCCCATCCCTTATCCACGCCCCTTTGGGCGTGGACTCTATTGTGGGCTCCCCCTACAAAACACGTTTAGCATTTTATCTCTATTTAGTGTGGCTGTCTGTGCAGATGTTGAACGTGCATGGTGTGTGCGCCATGGCACACGTGTGGCGGTCAGAGGACAACTTGCAGGAGCTTTCTCCTTCCACTCAGGACCAGGAGTTCAAATTCTGGTTGGCAGGTTGGCAGAAATGCTTTTACCAGCTGAGTCCTCTTGCCAGTCCAGCTCTTCCATTTTTAAGCACCATTCTTATGTCTTCCTCTGAGAACGCTCTGGTCATCTCCTTTCCCGTTTTCCTATTGTTCAGAGTCCTTTCCTTTAGGCCCATCACCTTCTATGTACTAGGGGAAGTCAGTTCTAGATATGTCATGGATGCCGAGATTTGTGTTTTAACAATAAAGTTTTATTTAAAAAATATTGTATTATATACCTAGTGGTTTTCCGATGGAGACAGGGTTTCTCTGTGTAGTCCTGGCTGTCCTGGAGCTCACTCTGTAGACCAGGCTGCCCTCAAACTCGGAGATCTGGCTGCCTCTGCCTCCTGAGTGCTGGAACCAAAGGCAATCAAGATTGCCACCACTGCCCAGCTTGCTTATCTTTTCTTTTTAACTTTTATTGATTCTTTGTGGATCTCACATCATGCATCCCCAATCGCACTTCTCTCCCTGTCCCTCACTTCTGCCCATGCAACCTCCCCTAAAACAAAATTTAGAAGAGAAACCAAAAACCAAACAAAAAAGGGCCCATTGAGTCACACAGTTTACCCTTGAGTCCATTCATCTTCCCTTGTAAGTATTCATTGCTAGGAGTCATTGGTCTGGTTTGAGGCCTCTGGTTTCTGCTACACTATCGATAATGGGTTCTTCCTAAGGCTCCTCTTAGATATCCTGTTCTTGTCCTGTGTGTAGAGATCCTGCAGTTTGGGGTTTGGAGGTTCAACCCCTTTTACATTCTCCCTTTACATGATGTGGTGTTGTTGAGCCCCAGCCCCCACGGGGTCTCTGTGAGTTGCTTGTCAGCCAATAACCACAGGTGCATCCTGTTTTCTAGTCCTGGCTTACCGCCCGGGCCTTGCCCCACAGGCATCAACCTCTAATTATGAAAACACGAACTCTTACGCCTGGGGTTTCTCCACTGTGCTGTAAGTCTGTATACAAGGCTGCTCCCTCCTTGCAATGAAGACATGCAAACACACACACACACACACACATTTTCTTAGCACAAACAGCCAGACATGTTGTCTTTCATTTAAATCTCCAGGCTTTCCCTGATACGTTAGACTTGCTCGTGGCACAGGTGTCACGAGGTGGGTGTTGGGGTGGGCTAACTCTTCGCCTTGGTTCTGGGCCTGGGTGGTGCTGGGTTGGTCAGCCTGCCAGCTTTCCCTCATCATTACTCAGCACTGCCCTAGCCAGCTCACCCAATGCAGCCTGCAGCAAGAGGTGAGGGTTCTCAGATCCACCTTCTCACACTCGCACCACCAGGGACCAAGTTTTGCCCAGGAGAGGTGTAAGGCTGATTGCTCTATCGGGGATACAATGATGTTGGGGATGGGGGAGGGGGAGCCGGCTCTCCTGTTCTCAGGCTCCCGTGGCTGGCTCACCTGAGCACCTGACAGCGTCAGCTCTAGTGTGCTGCCCTGTCAGGGTTCAGGGCCGCCTGGTCTGTGTACTGCAGTAGGGGGTGGGGGGCGGGGCCAGCTCTCTCACCTGACACAGGTAGCAAGGGGTGGGGGGCGAGGCATCGTCCCCCACTCATGACACCACGTGGCAGACGGGGGAGGTGGTGGGGTCAGCTCTGCCACTCTCAGGACCTCGGGGCTGGCTCACCTGGGCCCCACCCCCCACAACAGGGCCAGGGCCAGCTCTAGTGCACTGTTTAGGCAGGGTGCCTGGCCTGCTCTCCTATGTGCTGCAGCCGGTGAGGGATGGGGCTAGCTCTCCCATTCTCATGACCCGAGGGACCAGCTCTCTCACCTGCTGCAGGTGGCCATGGGCGAGTGGCAGAGAGCATCTTTCTCTCACCCATGCCACCACATGGCAGATGAAGGTGGGCAGGGTCAGTTTTCCTGCTCTCGTGCCCTCAGAACCGGCTCTAGTGTGCTGTCCAGGTGAATTGTACACCCGTGGTGAGGGGTGGGGCCTTCTTTCCCACGTTTGTGTATGTGGAGGGGGGGCAGTTTTCCCCTGAGAAACTGGGCCAGCTGCTCTCCTGCTGTAGTTTTCAGCCAGGGGCAGGGGGCAGGACCATTGATATCAGGACCAGTGAACGGCAAGGCTGGCTGAGAGCAGCCCTCAGATCTCCAGATATGTGGGTCCTATGATCTCCTCACCCTAGTGCTACCACCAGCCACGGACATCATTACAGACCCCAGCTGCAGCAGAACCACAGACCCAGACATGGCCCTGGTTGGTGGCAGCACAGGACGCCTAGATCAGTATGGCCCTGGTGGCAGCATGCATCAACCACCTCCAGCAAGGCCTGCAGGATTGTGTGTTTCTCACTTGGAGACAGTGCTCCATTTATTACTTTTAAACCACTGAAAGCTTCAAGCATCTGAGTTTTAGTGTGTACAGTCCGAGGCTGTCACACAGCTGTGCCCTTTCTCCCAAGAGACACAGTCATCCCACCCCTCCCCGCCCGCGGTAACATGCAAGGCTCTGTAACCATGAACCTGAGGCCTTACAGCTATTTAGGAAATAGAGTGATTGTGGGAAGGGAAAGCCCATTCACTCTTGGTTATGATTTCTGTGTTCATACCCTGAATTTCAACATAACTGGCCAGATCAGCTGTAAAAAGAACTAAGCCCCTTCTCCCATTCCTGAGAAACTTCACACAAGATTTCTCTGATGGCTAATGACCCAGGCCTTCAACCCAGTTTTCTCTTGACCCCTGTGTAAGCAAACATCCTGGAACGGGTGTTTTCTCTCTCTCACGCTTTCCTCTGTAGCAACAAGCTTGCGTCCTGTGCCTAGAGGCTCATCTTCATGGGCAGAACCCTGAGGATAAGGAACAAGATTGCACCTGCTCATAGCTTCCCTGACATCTAAGCTCAGCCCTGAGTCACAGAGAGAGCTACAACTGAGGCACTCAGGTGCGTTGAGAGGGTTCTCCTCACGAGCTCCTTGTCTCTCTGCCTCGTCAGTAAACTTGCTAACTGCTTCTCTCTGATGGGGTCTGAAATTCTTTTCTGTGGTGAATATTAAAGGTTGAAAGTTATCCTCAGGCTACACTGACAGCAAAATTGAATTCCATTTCCTACTGCTAGTAACAAACCCTCCTTCACTGCCCGCCCCCCAACCAAGTCAATGACTCAAGGACTAGTCAGTGTAGGAAAATGACATAATTGCAAAGTTAGAAAACCAAAGAGTCAGGCTAACACTAGCAGAGACCATCTTGCCTCAGGGTTCCTAGTTCAAGGTCTACATATGGAAGTGTGGGGAGGGAGACTGGGGGTGTGTGGCTGCTTTTCTGGTGCACTGATCACTGTTTCTGCAAGTCACTGGTTGTTGTGTGTTCTGTGAATGGAAGACACATTACTGGTGAGAAAAGTCTTATGACATACATCATCTTAGTTCCTCTTCTGTCAGAAAGAGTTGATTCTGCAGTTATTAAGATGCAAAAGGCAGAGGTTGGAGAGAGAGCCCAGTGTAGGTGCCAGATGTTTCAGTTGTGTAGCTTGGTCTTCTTAGGGGAGTCCTAACAGTGGGAGCAGGGCTATCTCTGACTCTGTTGCTTTTAGGACCCTTTCCTCCTGCTGGGTTGCCTTGTCCAGCTTTAATGGGAGAGAAGGTGCCTGCAATTTGATAGACCAGGGCTGGTTGATATCCATGGGAGGCCTGCCCTTTTCTGAAGAGAAACAGGAAGAGAAATGAATAGGGGGTGAGCAGGGACTGGGAGGAGAGGAGGAAGGGGAAACCGGTAGGGATGTAAAATCAAAACAAATAAATAAATGCTGTGAGTTTTTATCATTTATTACAGAAGTAGCAATTAATATTCCAGGTATCAACTCCAGAATGTTTGTAAATTTGAATGGGTGCTTTGTATTCTCAAATAGGTCCCAGAGAAAGGAATTACTTCTCACTGGGGCATCAGCAGTAAGAGCTGCAGCCTCCGGATCTCACTCTACATAGCCTTAGTTTTTCTCTTTGATATAGGCTGAGAAGTGGCCTTTAATCAGTTAACAGCAAGTGTTGCAAGTCACATCCCCCCTGAGACTTAAGTTTGCCAGGAAGTTTTGCAAGTCACTTCCAGGGGGGAGACATGAGGCACCTGCTTTTCTCAAGACCCCACCAGCCTTCTTGGTTCTGAGAGATATGCATGCACTATTATCAGAGAGTGGTTAAATGTGCCTGTGGACATAAAAACTAGAAGCCTTGTGGGATAGAAGGAATTTTTGGAGACTGTTTAGGAGGAACTTTTGGAAACTTTTTAGAAGGGACTTTTAGAGAATTCTTAGAAAGAACTCTAGGAGAATTTTTAAGGAGAACTTCTAGAGAGAATTTTAAGAGAGCTTTTAGAAAGAAATCTTAAAGAGAGCTTTTTAGAGAGAACTTTTGAGAAGAACTTTTTTTTTGAAGACTAAATAACTATGAGAGGAACCGGTGTGTGAACAGATTTATTTACTTTTGGCCCTCAGATAGTAACTTTTTAACAAATCCCTATCCACCTGCTGTAAGCCTCTTCTCTGAACCTGTGATAAATAAATAAATAAGAGCACTTGCTGCTCTTGTGGAGGAGCCGAGTTCAACCACCTGTAACTCTAGTTCCAGAGGATCTGATGCCTTCTTCTGGCCTCTGGGCTCACTTCAGCAAAGCCGGCGAGGAGAGACAGAAGATGGGCAGGGTACAGTGGGGACATAGAAGCCAGCTCTGCATGTTAGACCACAGTGCCTGGTTGCTGAGCAAGTGAACAGCAAGTGTGCATAAGTGGATAAGGAAAAAACCACACTCAGCAGCTGGAGCCCACAGTGGGCTTCAGGGAGCAAGCCCGGGTGACAAGAGTGCTCCAGTGAGATGTGACAAGAGCCACAGGAGCAGTGGGCCGGAAAGAGAGATGGATGACCTTCGGATATGGCAGTGGAGGGCAGGGCAGGAGTTATGAGGCATGTATTGGAGCTAGAAGAATAGACTGGATAGCTCTCTTTGTGCCTGTTCCATAACCAGTGTCTGCTCTGGACTTGAATGTCATCTCCTCTGATAGGCCTTCCCCGGGCTATCCTGTCCCTGATAGCAAACTCTTCCAAAACAGCAGGTCCTCGTGTGCACAGACCAGCCTGAGGTACTGTGAGATCGAAGGAAGATGCAGGCAGATGAGGGACTGGAGAGCACAGGGTTTTTTGTTTTGTTTTGTTTTTGGCAGGCTAATAAATGTATTAGTTTTGGGAGACAGCAAAACCAACTGGATCCCACTATATGGGCTAGAAAGGGAGTCACATGTATGGGTTAGGATGAAGTGACTTGACCCTGGTTGGAATGCACATGGTTCATCTTAAGTTCTTATCAAAGAGTTGGGCACAGGTTGGAGCCTGGATCTGGTTTGTAAGGCCCCATGCATCCTTCTCCAGATTCGACCTACCTATAGTTTGAGGTGAAACCATACACGGAAAATGGACTGTGGTTTTTCTAGGACAGTCAGGACCTAAGAAAGAAAAATTTAAACCTAACTTTGTTCTCTACTCTGCTAACATCTTGCCAGATCTACAGAGGCACCAGTCAGTCCCATACACCCTGGACTACAATAGAACAACCAGCATGGCAACACCCCAACTTTCTCAGGTTCCCCCAAAGATGATCGACGCCCCAAGGTCAGCAGGAAGCAGTCTTAAGAACTCAACGTCCTTGATCCTGAACCTGCCACGTCTAACACCCCCATCTCTTTTTAATCATAAATAAAGGTGGGAATGAAAGGTTCAGGCATTACTCTGGCCTTCCCTGTTACCTGGCAGGATGCACTCAGGCAACACTCTGGCCAGCCCAGAGTCCGGGGAGAACCAGGCAAGTGCAAAGGACCCCTTTAAAAGGACTGACCCTGCCCGCTTACGCTCTCTTACTCTCTTACTCTCTTGCTCCTCTCTTGCTCTTGCTCTCTTGTTCTTACTCTCTCTCATCTCTCTCTCTCTGCTCTGCACGGGTTGGTTACCTCTCACCCCACTTTTCCCTCCCTGTCCACCAATAAACACGTGGGATCGTTGAGTCGCAGTCTGTGTCTCCTTACTGGATAAACCTAAACATTTTAACAACACAGGACAGTCTGGATTCAAGATGACTGTGATCATATTAAGCTGAAGCATTCTGCTTCCTTTTCGTAGTTATTTTAATGTGTCTCTCCCTCAGACTGTAAACTGAATGAGAACAGGGCCAGGACCATTTTAAATGCAACACACCAGGCAGATGAGAAACATTCTGATGAATGAATGAATGACTGTGGCCCAACAAGGAGGCTGGTAGGGAAAAGATTTGTAGGATATTCACTTGCGGCATGGCCACAAGCTCTCCAGGGTGCCATAGGAGACATGGGCTGGGTCTCTGGCAGTCCTCTTTGGATGGGACCCTTGACCAGAGCCGGAGAGTGCCTAGGGAGGGTCAAACAAAATGTCTTGCCAGAGAACTACCCTGAGCACTTTGTGCGTGCATGTACATATTTTCGTGTACACACTCGTGGGCGTGCACAAATGTACACACGTGGTTGTGGAAGCCAGAGGATGCCTCGGGTGTCAGGCGCTAACCACTTCGTTTTTCGTTTGTTTTGGTATGGCTTTGGAGATAGGGTCTCTGGCTGGCTTGTATTCACCATGTAAACTGAACTGGCAGGCCAGCCAGCCCCAGGGATCCCCCTGTCTCCACCTCACCAATGCTGGAGTTAAATCGTTTTCCCACGGGTTCTAGACATGAACTCAAATCCAAAGCTTTACCAACTGAACTATGCCCAGCCCTAAGAATCCTTGTTCAGAATGCAAACTCAAATTCCTCAGCGCTTTGCCCAAGCTGAATCCGAACAAACGCCCAGGAATCTGCGTGCACAAACGCGGTCCCTACAGGAGCAGAGATCAAGAGAAGCGCGTGCGTAGTGGAGAAAGCGGCAAGGGGCTGAGAGGGTGACTCTCAGGACAAGTGTCAGGATGCAGGCCAGAGAGGGGTGGTGAGTCAGGTGCCCAGAGTCTACTCCCAGCCCCGGGACCTTTAGCTGCACTTGGCATCCAGCCTGAGGGATCTCCTTCGTCCCGCCCCACAGCTCCGCCTCCTGATTGGCTGATGCCCCGTCCGTCGTCCCGCCTCAACCAATAGGACCGGCGAGACACCGGAGCCGGAACAGGAAGTGAGGAAGGGTCCGGCGGCGTCGCGGTTAGCAGCTGTTGCGGGCTATCATGAGAGCCTTTGGGCCAGGTCTCAAGGCTCGGCGCCTGTTCCCACCCCGGTACTCGCCGCGGCCGCCGGGGCCCCAGGCACCTAGGCTGTGCAGCGGGTTCACGGCTGGCGCCATGGACGAGCTGCTGCGGCGAGCCGTGCCACCCACGCCGGCCTATGAGCTGCGTGAGAAGACGCCGGCGCCCGCCGAGGGTCAGTGCGCCGACTTCGTGAGCTTCTACGGCGGCTTGGCCGAGACGGCACAGCGCGCCGAGCTGCTCGGCCGCTTAGCGCAGGGCTTCGGCGTGGACCACAGCCAGGTGGCGGAGCAGAGCGCCGGAGTGCTGCAGCTGCGCCAGCAGTCGCGCGAGGTGGCCGTACTGCTGCAGGCAGAGGACCGGCTACGCTATGCGCTCGTGCCGCGCTACCGCGGCCTCTTCCACCACATCAGCAAGCTGGACGGCGGCGTGCGCTTCCTGGTGCAGCTGCGCGCCGATCTGCTGGAGGCGCAGGCCCTGAAGCTAGTGGAGGGGCCACACGTCCGGGTAAGGCCCCGCCCGGGCCCCCGCGACTCCCGGGCCCCTGCCACCACCCCGGGGCCCTGCCCCTTCCTCCCCGCTTCCCAGGTCCTTATCCATGCCCACGCAGCCCTCCAGCCCCACCTTGCCAACCCCGGGTACACAGTGCTCACTGCGTGATGCGTAGCACCCGACTGTCAGGTGCGGTACCCGTTGTGCTTACTCTAAAATAGCTCTCGTTTTAACTGCGCTGTACCTATACTAGGATGGAGCACGGCCTTGGGCAAAGTTTGAGCGTCATCCGCTACCGTGCCATTGCCCTAACAGGTTACCTGAAATGCACAAAAATGGCCAGAAGTGAAGGTCACCACCGTCTGAGTCTCCGAAGGAAGTCTCCAGTATTCCTTCTGCAGTGCGACTCCGGATAGGAGATTTGACTCCGAGCTCAGCCCTAGACGCAGTGATTCTAAGTTTACATTTTAGTACTTGAACTAGTCAGCTCCTTACCCAGCGAGCTCACGTAGCTTACAAATAACGGAGGTTTACATAGTTGTGACCCAAAAGATTGTCTAGGGTTGCTTCCAGCCCTTTACCATTAATATTCTATAGAGGGCAACACTGGCGTGACAATGAGTTCATGCACAGTGACACCAGCATTTCAGAAGTTCCTGGCATTCAAAGCTTCATCTGCTTTTTCAAAGCCAAACACTGGACTGACTCTGCCTTGATTAGCTTGAGAACTCTAGACCAGGCACGGCAGTTTTTTACTTCTAGTCTCTCGTTTTGGATGTCAGGTATCTCCTTTACAGTGAAGGGCATACACGCAGAGGTGATGAGTTGCCCCAAACCCCAGAGCAAATACATACATCTGATACATGTCCCCAAGTCAGGTTTCTTTGCATTGCCAGCACCATGCTCTGTGTGGGTTAACCCTGGAATTTGTTCTCATTTTGGTTGCTTTATCTTGGGTAGAGTGTTAATATGAGCGACAACGATGCATAGGACCAGGTTTTTCAAGACAGCTGGTTCATTTCTAAGGCTAAGTGTTATCCAGGGCTGTAAGCTTTCATCCATAGAGTCCCAGACTGAGAACCCCAGATGTTCATTGGGTATTGCAGAATCTGTGTTCGTTTCTGTGATACCTTGTTCCAGACTCTGCGGTGATCTGAGTGGGTGAACTTTTGTAATCCACACTCTGTAACATTTGAAATGTCCCCACGGCTGTATGATCCTTCTTTGAAAACTGGAGCCTTGTTTTAAGTCTCCTGCATAGTGAAATGATGACTGAAGCCTGGATATAGGCTCCAGAGAGGCAGACATTAACCCGCCGTTTGTTTTTGAGGTCAGACTGCTCCATGTTTGACCCCAGGGTTCAGAACTAGGAAGGAGGTCAGGAAGGGCCTGAAAGACTCCCTCCCTCCTGGGCATAAGGCAAAATCAGCAGCCCTTCGATAGCTTCTAATGCCCCTATACAATTCCAGATTCCCTTGATTCTGGGAGTTCCTTTACCGGCCAAGCTCATCGTCTCATTGAGACTGACTTTGGGGAGGAGCTTGCATCTGGCAATCAGAAGCAAGCCATGCTTAGACATTTTACATACAAGTCCCCTTGTTTATTACCTTGGCTGTCTCCCATGTAAGGGAGGCTCCTGTAGCCAGCCAGAAGTCATGGATGAGGCTTAGAGGTGTTTGTTAGCAAAGAAAGAATAGCCTGACCTTTGCCTTTCTACATGCTGCACACTTTGGAGAACCCTGTGTATTTTTCCACCTAGATCCTAGGGTAATTGCCCTGTTTAACTACACAGTTAAGCTGGTGAATTGATTTATCCTTTACATGGTTCTATAACATTTTATCAGTTAAGTCATTTTGAAAGTAGAGATTTTATTCCTCTCCCTAGCATTTGTCAGTCAGTATTGGCATTGTCACCTATCACCCGAAGAACTAGAGTGTGGATACATACATGCATGAGCCAGAGGTCAACTTTGAGTGCCATCCTCAGAAGCTTTTTGAGACAGGGTCTCTCACTGAGACTTGGGACTCACCGGCTAGATTAGGTGGACTGCTCAGTAAGTCCCAGAAATGCTCCTTTGCCACCTTCCCAGTGCCAGCTAACAAAGTGCACCACTATACTGCTGCTTCTTTTATGTGTACCAGTGTTTTGCTTGCACATGTGTGTGTGTACCATGAACATACAGTGTCTGCAGAGGCCAGAAGAGGGCATCAGATCCTCCTGGAAGTTCAGCCAGTTGAGAGATGCCATGTGGATGCTGGGAACAAAACCAGCTCCTCTGCAAGGTCAGTTAGGGCTCTTGGCCTTTGAGATATCTCTCCAGGCACCTCCCCACCTCAACCCCAGCTTTTAAAACACTAGTGCCAGGGATCAAATTCAGGAACGCTATTAATTGGTTGAGTTATCTCCTCAGCCCTGCACAGTCCATTTTTAAGAACAGACTATGTTTAGAGAAGTTTTAGGATCACAGACACCCCCACCTGCCGCCCAGTCTCCTCTGCACCGCACAGCCTCTCCATTATCGCCAGACCCAGAGAGTTGTACTGTTGTCTGTGTGCAGGTAACCTGTGCTCACAAGGCTGCTCAGATAAGGACAAAACCACCAATTTGACTCACAAGGCTTTAGAACTGACTGCAGACCCCCAGGCCTTTTGGGTTTTGTTTTTTTTTTTGTTTTGTTTTGTTTTTTGAGACAGGATTTCTCTGTGTGTCTCTGGCTGTCCTGGAACTCACTCTATAGACCAGGCTGGCCTTAAACTCAGACATCTGCCTGCCTCTACCACCCAAGTACTGTGATTAAAGGTGTGCCAACACCACCTGACTCCCAGGCTTCCTTAAATACAGCATTTTATTAGGAAGTGTCCCAGTTGGCTTTCCTTTTCTGTGACAACACCCTGACCAAAGCAACTTGAGGAGAAAAGTGTTTATTTGGCTTCCAGGTTACAGTCCATCATGGAGGGAGCCAGTAACTGAAGCAGAGACCATGGAGGGATGCTGCTTACTGGCTTGCTCAACCACTTTTGTTATACTGCCCAGGCTCAGCCTGCCCAGAGGTAACGCCACTCACAGTAGGCTGGGTGCTCCCAAACAGTTGACATTGATAATGTCAATTATCAATTCAGAAAATGCCTCCCACAGGCAGTCTGATGGAGGCAGCTCCTCCAGGGAGGTTCCCTCTTCCAGAGTATGTCAGGTTGACAACTGAAGCTAACTAGGACAGGAATGTGCCCACCGCTGAGTGTCCCCCAGTCTTAGAACTACTTGTTGACAGGCTTGCAGCTTGCCTGGCCCATGTGACCTTTGTATTTTCTGGACACTTGGTCACAGACAGAAAGTTACTCTGAGCTTGCTTCCAAGGTCTCCCATCATGTGGGATCAGGTCTCTGTGTGTTGACCCTTGGGTGGTGCTGTCACTTTAGAATAAGTGGCAAATGGCAGCCCCTAATGCGGATTCTGTGTTTTCCAGGGCAGAGTAGAAGCTCTGAGTGAGGACATAAGCCTGTTCTTGTCACCTGTCTTGCCATGTGTGGCGTGGTCTAGATGATGTAGCTAATCCTTAACTCCCGTGGGATTCTAGGGCTGTCCATTGAGGTGAGCTGTTAGCTCTAGGCCAGCTACATAATAAGAAGCCAAGCTGGGCTACATAAACCCCTGGTTCATGAATGGTTTATTCAGTGTGTGGACCAACACAAAATCCTAAAAGCAGTGTTACCATGCCAGGAAAGACTCCCTTTGGATACAAGTTAAACAGTGTTGTTTGGGGAAAAAAAGAAAACTGCTGAGTTCAAAGGCTCTTTGCTGTGCTTGATGGCCTTTCTGGAGCACCCAGGGCTTTGGGCTTAGAGAGGAACCAGTTCAGATCTGAGCCGGCTGGGCTTGAGCTCCTGTGTTCAGTTTGTCTCTAATATGCCCTCAGATGACCAGGGAGCATGTGAGAGGTAATAGTCAATGTCAGCCAGCCAGGGCTCCCTCAGTATCCGAGTCCTCTCCAGAGGACAATGGCCACTTCTGGTCCTGCCCTACATGGTGGCCCCTGCCTCAGGCTGTGGCTGTGGGTGTATGGGAGGGTGCCAGGGAAGTACCCATTGGGTAGAGTTGGCAGGCTTTGGGTTCCTCTCCACACACTTGCAGCAGCCCATGTGGTTATCAGTTACATTCTTAAGGTAAAAATGCAGTGAAGGGGAAGGATAGTCTGTTTAGTAGTTGGCAGGCACCCCACCAAAGTTGGCTGTTACAGCCCTAAAAGATTCATAGTGAGGTAGGAGATAGTGACCCTTGCCAGCATGAGAGTCAGAAGACTGCCCCTCCACCCACCGCTACCCCGCACAGCCACCCTGCTTGAGGTTGCTGGACAGCCTCTCTGCCTGTTAGGCAGTGGAGCACTTCCTGAGTGCTCTAGAAAATTCTGTGTTAATTTTGTGCTTTTCTGTGTTAGACTGAAGTGTAGTTTTTGATAGGGACGGAGATCCCAGTGCTTCTCCCCCTCCCCGTGACTAGTGAGCTGTAACTGTACTCTTTCTGGCCCCACCCTTTTTTTCTCTGACAGTAGCTCTTCCTCCATCCCAGCAATGGATTCTGCACAAGGCAAAGCAACTTTTCCTCACAAACCCCAAAGCGGTCACTCTAGAAAGCCAAGCACCTCAGGAGAGAGACCGGAGAGCTTTCTACTGAGAGAAGAGCGGCCTCCACAAGCACCAAGCAGGCCCAGGGAAGGCTGGCAGCCTGACAGGGTTCCTGGGGCTCTCAGGCTCCTCAGCTTTTGCTGTGGTTCACAACTGCTGTGTTAATGAGCAGAAAGCACAGGAGACTGTATTTGTTGCTTATTGTGTGTGACCTGGTGACCTGGCCACTCTCTGTGGTCACTTCCTACTGGAACATCAATTATAGAACCAGACAGACTTCTCACCTTTAGCCTACATTCCATGCTCTTCTGTCTAGCATCACATGTCGCAGCTGTCAGCAGCCCAAAATAGAAGAGGTTTCCAGAGGAGAGGCATGATCAATGGAGCCAGGGTTCCTGGCCTTTTCCTGCCGTGAGTGTCAAAATGTAGCCCATCATGCCTGCACAGCCAGCCTGTTCTTTTTTTTTTTTTTTTTTTTTTTTTTTGGTTTTTCGAGACAGGGTTTCTCTGTGGCTTTGGAGGCTGTCCTGGAACTCGCTTGGTAGTCCAGGCTGGTCTCGAACTTACCGAGATCCGCCTGCCTCTGCCTCCAGAGTGCTGGGATTAAAGGCGTGCGCCACCAGCGCCCGGCTCAACCAGCCTGTTCTAGCCCTACTTACAGTTAGGGGCACAGAAGCAAAGGCACAAGCACCAAAGACTGGGTGTAGGATGTGTTTGCATTTTTCCTAGGAATGGTTAGTGATTCTTACGTATGCTTTAAAAATGGAGATCTCAGGACCATGAAGAACCATCATAGTCAGGTGCAGAGTATGCAAAGCTTGCTTGCTTGTTTGTTTGTTTGTTTGTTTTGGAGACCGGGTCTCACTATGTAGACCAGGCTGGCCTACCTCCTGAGTGCTGGTGTGTACCACCACTATACCTTTTTTTTTAATCGTTGTGTATGTGTTGTAAGTACAAACGCACAGACCATCAGAGGACAGCTGTGGACAGCCTTGTCTTCCAGCTTGTTTGAGATAGGTCTCTTGTTTACTGCTGCGAATGCTCCAGGCCTGCAGCTTCCAGATGTTCCCTTGAATCCACCTCCCATCTCCCTAGGAGTGTTGCACTTGCAGTCACATGGACCATGCGTCCGTCCGGCTTCATCCTTGTACTTAGGAGTGGGAGGCACTTTGCCCATTGAGCCATCTTCAGCCAGAGCATGAGGTTTCATAGGAAGCTGCCCTGTGTTGCCAGCCTGCAGCTCCCCAGCCACCATTCCATCACCTTCTCTTTCCTCTTGGGGGCTAGTGTGGGGGTGGATGCTTTGACTAAGGTGGACTTGGTCCTGCCAAGCCTTCAGCCGAGTAAAGAATGAGATTGAGAGCATAAAGTAAAGAACCTGCAAAGTTCCCAGCCAGCCACTTTCCCAGGCCTACATCCTTCCCAGAACAGCTCCACTGAGCTCTCATGCACCCTCAAATAGTCCCTTCCGGCTCTTTCACACTCTCCCAAAGCCTGAGAGCTGTGTGCAGCCCAGTCATTCAAAACACCTTTCTCACATTAAACAAGGCTCGTCAGTCCTGGCTTTGTAGTCCCCACCCTATAAAGCCACGCAGGACAAAACCGTGCCTCTTCTGTGTTCTGGTTCTTAAGTGCATGAATGGCGAAGTCATATTTATGTGGAGGCTTTTCTTTAGAACCACACCTACCTCTTACCTGCAGCTTATGCCTAGATTACCCAAGTTGGAGACCTTTCATCTTTTATTAAGAATTAAGATGCATTGTAAAATTTCTACAGCTGTGATAAAACTAATCTTCATAAATACAGGTCACACATGTATTGAACCTTACAGGGTATGTGGACGGTCACCTCAGTGCACCTGGATGCACTGGGATGTTTACCATTCCATCTGTCAGTGTAGACCCAGAGTCACAGAGGTCTGTATAGCAGAGAAGTTGGTCTCTTGGGTCAAAGTCTGGAGAGAAACAGCCCCAAGTTAAACCTGCTCTTTGGTGTCCTGGACTGGAGGCATGCTGTTCTGCCCTAAAAACACCATCACAGTCACCTCCTGGTCCAGTGTGGCTGTTTCAAAATTATCTATCCTAGCAACTACCAGCTCATGATGGAGAAGACAAAAGAAAAAGGTCAGCAAAAGCCATGTCCCTAATGTCATTAAGACTCCAAAAGCCATTACAAGACTCCTCTGCTTACAGCTCCTTAACCAGAAGTCAGGCCCATGGTCACTGCGACACATAGGACAAACTTGATTCTACAGCCATGAGCCCAGCTGGAGCATGGGCATGGCCTTCAAGACCTTGGGACATGTGTGTGTCTGTGGGTGGACAGACTCCCGCATGGACACTTGCAGAGTCTCTGAGGCTGCCTTCCTCTCTTTTGCCCAGGAAATGAATGGAGTACTAAAAAGCATGCTGTCCGAGTGGTTCTCCTCTGGCTTCCTGAGCCTGGAGCGGGTCACCTGGCACTCACCCTGTGAGGTGCTTCAGAAGATCAGTGAGTGAGTATGGCAACCGTGGCCTGCATGGTTTTTATTTCATCTGAGACATGAACATATTGTATGTGTGGGTGCTGGGCTCCTATCACAGGGAGAGTGGAGATTGGGGTGTACCCCAGAAAGACCCTGACCAGTCTGTTAGTCACCCAAGGTTATTTAAAGCAAATGGCCCCATCACCAAAGC
The DNA here is from genome assembly GCF_017639785.1 of Mesocricetus auratus. NCBI lineage: Eukaryota > Metazoa > Chordata > Mammalia > Rodentia > Cricetidae > Mesocricetus > Mesocricetus auratus. The sequence continues at coordinate 4,450,125 of NW_024429183.1, read as the reverse complement.
CATAGGGACTAGTTGGAGCAGGTGTTGGTGTGAGAAGTCAGAATGGTGCTATTTCATCCAGTTGTTAAAATACCCTGTTGGTATAATCACACACATCATGCTCAGGACACAATGTAGCACATGGCCTGCTGTCCTGCCCACACACGGGCACACACACACACACACACACACACACACACACACACACACACGGCCTGCTGTCCTGCCCACACACGCGCACACACACACACACACACACACATGGCCTGCTGTCCTGACCACACACGCGCGCACACACACACACACACACTCACACGCACGCACACACGCACGCACTGACTCCGCACTGGCCCATATATGTAGCACATGGCCTGCTGTCCTACACACGCACACACACACACACACACACACACTGACTCTGCACTGGCCCATATATGTAGCACGTGGCCTGCTGTCCTGCCCACACTCCGCACTGACTCACATAACCGAGTGCTGGAAAGCATCCTGGGATGTAAACCTTAGCAGTGTCTACTATTCTTCCCCACACTGGAAGCAGGAACATGTGGGATAAGGTCAGAGATAGGTGTAACCACCAGTGTTTGCAGCATGGACATCTGCTTCCAAACCACAGGAACACAAAGCAAGAAGCAGTGTTCAATAGCCAGAAATTCCAGTAGGTTTGCATGAAACTGCTGCATAAGTGCACATGAAAGCCTCACAGAGTTCTCTGAAAACAGGTGTTGCGTGAGGCAGTACCTGTCATCACCGTACTTGGGAGGCTGGGGAGAAGGATCCCCAAAAGCTCTGTCAAGGTCAGCCTGGGTTATAGTATCAGACTAGCCAAGACTATAAAGCAAGACACTGTCTCAGAACAGACAAACTGGTGTTAAGATACAGAGCAGAAATGGCTAACAGGAATAGAACTTGGCACTGGCAGTTGTAATTCTCACATCTGTCTAATCTCTGTATTGCTTGGTCAGGTATGAGGCTGTGCATCCTGTGAAAAACTGGATGGACATGAAGCGGCGTGTGGGGCCGTACCGGAGGTGTTACTTCTTCTCCCATTGTTCCACCCCTGGAGAGCCCCTGGTTGTTCTGCATGTAGCTCTGACCAGTGACATTTCCAACAACATCCAGGTACTTACAGTGATCCTTTCAAGACAGGATGGGCCTATCATTGTGTCTGTGTGTAGAACAATGTGTGTAGAAGTCTTCTACTACGTAAGTTCCAGTGATTAAATTTAGGTCATAAAGCTTGGCAGCAAATGCCTTTACCACTGATCCTTTTTGTTTGACCCAAGTGTATTTTAGTTTTGTTTTTCAAATAGGTCTCACTATGTAGCCCTGGCTGACCTGGAATTCACTATGTAGATCAGGCTAGCTTCAAACTCAGAGAGTTCTGCCTACTTCTGCCTCCCAAAAATCCTATGTGACCACGCCCAGGTTCCAAGTATTTTTTTAAATGGTGATTTTTAGTATGGTTTTACCCCTTTTTAAAAGAGTCTGCTTTAAGCCCTCATGGATAGTGTGACTGGGTAGGTAGACTTTCCTGGTGTGTAGTCTCAGGCCAGCAGAGGTAAGCACTCACCTAACTGGTGATTTGAGTTGAAAAGAGCTGAAGTCTGTTAACAGGACCTGTGTGATGGAAGAGGAGGGCAGGACAGGTTGCTGTGGCACTCGAGAGGCAGCTTGACAGGCCAAGAGATGAACTTGGCTCTGTTGCTGCTACAAACTAGGAGCCACCAGGGATCTCAGGTTGTGAGGACTTGACTTGTCCCTCCCCTGAAAGCTGGTCCTCTGCAGGATTCTGGCAGGAAGGCATGGACAATTATGTGACTCTTGAGACAGTAGGTCAGTGGCCACATGACAGAACCACGAGCAGATGAAGGGAGTGAGATCCCCGGGGAGAGCAGGTTTTCTCAGTGCTAGAGATGTGGGGAGGACTCTGAGGTCTGGATAGAAATTACAGAGTAAATGGATGATGAAACATCGTGAGATAGGCTCCCTGGCCCCGGCTTCCCAGCTGGGAACTCAAAGGATGAACATCAGGCAAATGGACACATGTTCTTGATGAGCAGAGACAAAGTTCCCATGCCTTCGAGCTGGCATGGGGACCAGTGTTGCTGGTGGCTTCTCTGGGGGCAGCTTGGCATGTATGTTAAAGTTCAGAATGTATTCCTTCTTATTGGGAAACTCGACTCTTTAGGATTTTCCAGTCGTGAAAGCCCAGATGTTCCTGTGTGCAGCTCACTTGTATAACTAGAAGGCAGCAGCTGCATGTACATGGCCTTCAGAGAGTGGCTTCAGGGACCTTTGACCTGCACACTGTGTATTGAAATGTTGCTGTGGGTCCATGTTTTGCATGGAAGGCTGACCTTGACTTCTAAGGATTGGACTCCAAGCTCCAGAAGGATGTGTGTGGCATGGCCTTATTTGTGATCTTCATAACACCTGTTAAATGTGTGTATGTCAGTCCACAGAACACCTCATTACCATAGGCCTCATCTAGACAGTGCTGACGTTAAAGGGGCCTTGGTCTCTTGCCCATGAGCACAGCCCACATCTGGTACCCTTCAGGGGCTCTGGGCTGATCAGCCCTGCTCCAAAAATCACATGCTGGTAGGCACTCAAATGATGCAAACCTGTTTGTTCATCCAAGACAAGCTGTGCCTGCTTCAGCACCAAGAGTATCACCTGCTAGTCTAGTGCCACGAAGTGACCTTCAGAGTATCAGCTTAAAAACACTGTAGTGAGCTGAGCATGGTGGCACACACCTTTAATCCCAGCACTTAGGAAGCAGAGACAGGCAGATCTCTGTGAGTTTGAGGTCAGCCTGGTCTACAGAGCTAGCTAGTCCCAGGACAGCCAGGGCGGTTACACAGAGAAACCTGTCTATAAAAAAAATTAAAAATGAAGCTGGCAGTGGTGGCACACACCTTTAATCCCAACATTGAGGGTAGGGGGGAAGCAGAGCAGGCAGATCTCTGTGAGTTAATTAAGGCCAGACTGATCTACATAGTGAGTTCCAGGACAGTGAGAGCTACACAGAGAGACCCTATCACAAAACAAAACCCCACACACATTTAATAAAAAGTGAGAGCCAATGAAGTCTGGTGTTAGCTAAGAGACTTCACAGCAGAAATCATTTCTTAGCTTGCTTTGTGGAGGTGTCTGTGTGAATGTGTTTTTAGGAAAAATAAGGATGCTGGCATGAGACTAAAGAAGTGCATAGAAAATCCTTTAAGGATTCATTCTGAGAGGAGGAAAACTTAGACTGGACTGCCCATGGCCTTCTGAGCAACAGAAGTGCAAGCTGAGCAGAGACGCAGAGATTGCACTGGGCAGAGAAATTGCAGAAATCCCCAAGTGCAACCCATTGCCCTCAACACAGCCTCAGTGTGTGAAGCTGTCTTATTCCAGAGTGGCCTGAAAAGAGCAGCAGTGTTGCTCTTCAGCTGAGCTGACATGGGGTCTTCCAGGGGCTGGCAGGGTGCTGTGAAATTGTCTCCTCCAGAGTTTTCAAAACATGGCTGGCAAAACCAGCAGAGACAGCTGATCCGAACAAGGGAGAGCTCTTGGACCCCAGACCGACAGCTGGGAGGCCAGCATGGAACCAATCCAGACCCCCTGAATGTGAGAGTCAATGTGGAGGCCTGGGCAACCTATGGGGTCCTGAGCAGTGGATCAGTGTTTATCCCTCGAATACTAATAGACATCGTGTGTCCATAGCACAAAGAGGGATGCTCTCTCTGCCTCTTAGGGAAGTGCCTGGACCCTACCCTGAATGAAATGATAGACTCTAGATATCCCCTATGCGGAAAGAATTGGCAATAGGGTGGGAGGGGGGGGATGGTGGGGGAGTGCAGGAGGAGGGGAGGGAGAGGGAACTGGGATTGACATGTAAAACAAGCTATTTAAAATTAAAAAAAAAAAAAAAACATGGCCTGAACCTGAGCCACCAGCACCTGGGAGTTGGGATGGGAACTAAAGTCTCCTGCAGCACTTCTGATCCCATGGGACTTGTCCTGTGAATAGTGATAGGGGGACTTTCAGTGTGAGTAGCATACAAGGAGCCGTTCTGAGGTGTGCTGCTGGTGTTTTCCAGGGCATCGTGAAGGAGTGCCCTCCATCTGAAACAGAGGAGAGGAACAGGATCTCTGCTGCTATCTTCTACTCCATCAGCCTGACCCAGCAGGGCCTACAGGGGGTGGAGCTCGGGACCTTCCTCATAAAGCGAGTGGTCAAGGAGCTGCAGGTAAGCATGGTGAAGCGGCTCCTCAGCTCCGTGAGTCTCTGTCGTGATGGCAGGTGAGCCCTGCCACCTCTCTGGGAACACAGGATCCAGATGGGAGGGGTTGGAAGGGAGAGAGGGAGGCAGAACAGCATCAGGTGCCACTGGGCCGGGCCAGGAGCTGAAAGAGCGGGTGTCTGAAACATAGCATCTCTCTGACTGCGCAGCGCATGTGTCTCAGGGGCATGGGCTCTCTGGAAAGGCCTTGCTTATTCTTCCCTGCACTCCGGGTGGCACACATGTCAGCATGGCCGCCTGACACTCTCCCTGCTCCAGTCCTGCAATGCAGTTGACAGCCCTCCCGACCATGTCATGCCAGACACTCCTTTCCTGCAGCCTTCAGGGCAGGCAGCAGGAAGGTAAATGCATTAGCCTGTGGTAGTCTCATTCCCTTGTCTTTGATGTGTGGGAGGGACACATTGCCTGTCCTGATACAAAAATGCTGCAGTTTACCCTGGGCCCAGCTTTTCCGGCTGCCCCATGGAAAACCAGGTGACCAAGTGAGGAGACTCTAACTCTGGACTGCTGACAGCAGCTCTGGCCCAGCTGCCTCCTGCTCCCTACCTTTTCTGCTCAGGCACAGTGCACGGTGGCAGCCTCATAGTGGTGACCTCACAGCAGCCAAATGCAGTCAAAATGCTTTCTTCCATATGTTGTGCTGGCTTACACTAGGAATTAGGTCTGCTCATGTCAGGCAAGCAACCTGTCATTGGGCTACAAACACAGTCCCCTGACCCTGTCCTCCCATTTTGAGACAGAGTATCTCAAAATTTTTCAGGCTGGCTTTGAACTCACAACCCTCCTGTCTCAGTTTCTGAGTAGCTGGGATGCCAGGGTTGTGCCAACACGCCTGCCAGGAATCAGATTTAGAGAATTTAGTGTCCAGGACTCTGCTTTTCCATCACTCTGCCTCTCTCCCCCAGAGACAGTGAAAGCACATCTTTTCTCTTCTCGCTGTTCTCTGCTGATGCTGTTAGTGAGTGCTGCAGGGAGAGGAGACACAAGAGGACAGGGAGGGAATAGGATCCAGGACTGGGTGATCCACCCAGGACCATTTCATTGGCAGAGCTAGGAGCCTGACCCAGGAGCCACCTGTGGCCACGTGTGATACTCATTTGTGAGCCAGAAAGTCCTTCCAAGTGTCCTCTCCTGAATTCCGGCAGAAGCCTGGTACCCTTCTGCACCAAAGGGTTCACCAGAGTTGCAGAGGAAACACACTTGAGAGCCCCAGTGCTAGTGAAGAGAGTGTAGGAACCCATCGGCTGATCTTTCAGTACTGGTCAGTTGATTGTAAATGGTAAGTAGGATGTGTGCACAATGTAAACTCACATACAGGGTGTAAATTGCCTCAGCAGTGGAAGAGCTGCAGAGCAAGATCAAAGGCAGCGTGACAGGCTGGACTCCGAGCTGTGTTCCCACAGCAGAAGGCTTTTCCCACAGTGGGCTTGCTGTGCCTATAGACAGGGAGTGCTCATGTTTGAAGACCATCTGTAAGATCTCTGTGTAATTTGTATGGTGGTGATTAAGCTATGTCATGTGCTAATACATCTTTGCCTGGCCCTGCTGTCCCCTCTGCCACCACTGAGTTAAAGCTGAACAGTCACACAACATGGCATTTATATGTCAAGCAAGCATTAGGAGGACCTGGTTCTGGGACATTCCTAGGAGAGGTGTGGTGCAGAGAAGGTAACGATCACATCCCATCATAAGGGCCAGTTCTCTGGTTATAAGTAAGCTGCCCACTCCTGACCTGTTTCAGCACTGTGGCAATGGTGTGGCTAGAGATACCATGGTTATAGGCTAATCTTGGGAACACAAGATGCCTCCAGGCCTTGGCACTCTCCAACGTCCTTAGGAACATGACTTAAAGAAAATACAGTGGTGCCATCAGCTGGCCCTGCTACCAGCAGCAGCACATGTAGGCTGTGTGTTGGGGGTGTCCCATGTGTGTACTGCCCTGCTGACCATGTGCTCTCTGATTTTCCTCTACCTACCTGCTGTGCAGAAGGAGTTTCCTCACTTGGGGGCCTTCTCAAGTCTGTCACCTATACCTGGATTCACCAAGTGGCTTCTGGGTCTCCTGAATGTGCAGGGAAAGGAACATGGGAGGAATGAGCTATTCACAGACTCAGAATGCAAAGAAATCTCTGAGGTCACAGGCGACCCGGTTCACGAGAGCCTCAAGGGCTTCCTGAGCAGTGGTGAGTGGGTGAAGTCAGAGAAGCTGGTGCAGGCACTTCAGGGGCCACTGATGAGGCTGTGTGCCTGGTACCTGTATGGTGAGAAGCACCGAGGTTACGCCCTCAACCCAGTGGCCAACTTCCATCTGCAGAATGGAGCTGTGATGTGGCGTATCAACTGGATGGCTGACAGCAGCCTGAAAGGCCTCACTAACTCCTGTGGCCTCATGGTCAACTACCGCTACTACCTGGAGGAGACAGGCCCCAACAGCATCAACTACCTGGGCTCCAAGAACATCAAAGCCTCTGAGCAGGTCCTCAGCCTGGTGGCCCAGTTCCAGAAGAACAGCAAGCTCTAGGGAAATCCTCCCACGGCCTGGTCCCCTGCTCAGAAAGCAGACTGTGTTCTCATGGGCCAGTGTTACTCACCACAGGAGCCTTGTCAGGGAAGCCACAGCTGTGCTGTGTCCCCTGACCTCAGCAGGCACTTGGGAGGCCCCACCTCGGTTGTCACTGTGCTGGTCAACTCACTGCTTGCTGGAGGTGGTGGGAACACACACCCTGAGGATAGCACTGTGCTCCTCCAGGAGCCCTCACTGCTGCACCACAGCCTGTGCCTACAGGAAGCTCTGCAGCATCACCCAGGCCACCCAGGGCAGACCCCTTGGGGCTTGTAGAGCTGACAGTCGTGTCTTCTGTCCTCTCTATGCCACGGTCTATGCTGTGGCTGCTGCTGCAGCTTAGAGCTCAGACTGGAGCTGTGACATGCACGAGGCAGTCGGCACCTCAAGGATGCTGCTTCTTGAGGCAGGGTTGGCTTATAGGGTTTACATGAGATTCCAGTTCACAATGAACTGAACAGTAAAGAGCAAGTTTGTTCTATAAACATTAAACATGATTGCTCACTGTACACCTTTCTTGAGTATATTGACTGTGCTTTTCTTCAAGATTAGAGTCCTGGCAAGGCTTAGAATTAGCTCTGAAATGTTCACAGCACCATGTTCCCCAACCAGCCCATTGGGAATAGAGTGTGGATGAGGACAGATGTGCAGGATGAGGAGAGGGATGTATGTGTGTGGCTGACTGTACCTCAGCATGTCTACATGGCTGTGAGAAGGTCCGTGACACACTTGGGTCTGTGTGTGTTGGTGTGTGTGTCTTGTGATGGGGATGGGTTCTGTGATTGACTCTGTATGCATCTACATTCGTACACGTGCATCTGTGGGCATGTCACACATCAGCAGGCACAGTGCTCCTGCTCTCAGTTGGATATGCATGCCCCCTTGTGTTCCCTTACTGCATCCTCTAGACCTTCCCAGATTGGCCTCCCTAGATTGTCTGGATTCCGTGGCCTCAGGCTCATCATTGGCCTAGGTGGAAATGTCAACACAAAACCGCTCTCATCGCAAAGCCTGAGAATTAAAGATCATTTGTATTTGAGCCAAATGCAAATGATCATGGCCCAAGGAACATGGCTTCAGGTTGCCCCCAAAAGACAGTCCCATCATGAAAGTGTTTCTGTGTGATTTTAAATTATAGAGCTAAGTCGTAAAGCATTGCCAGACATGTTGGTGGGACCCTATAGGCGGGTTCCAGCAGCACAGGAAACCTGATAAAGGTTGTTGAGGTGCTGATGTCATTCTTGCCGTTTTGACTGATGGGAACTAGTGGGCCAGCAAGACAATTCATGGGCACCAAGCGTGACAGCTTGAGTCCAGGACACCCACCTAGTAAAAAGAATCATCTCCCCACAAGTTGTCCCCTGACCTCCACATATGTGCCATGGCACATGCACAAAAGAAATAACATGAAAATGTGATGATATTTTTAATACATTTTAAAGGTTTTGACAGTCACAAGGTTAATAGGTGAAACCTAGGAGTTATATTGAACACGCTAAGGTCAGACTTTTCTCTCAGAAGGGGTGGGGGCTGGAGAATTGGTCTGTAGCTAAAGCACCTGCCATGTGTTCATGAGGGATTGAATTGGGATCCATCCCCAGGACCCACATCAAAGTGGGTTATGAAGACACACACTGTAATCCTAGCACTGGGGAAGCAGACACCCCAGGATGCCCTGGAGCTTGCCAGTCAGCTGAGAGCCAGTCATAAACTCCGACTGCAGAGTGCCCTCAAATGATACAGTGGAAGACAATAGTGGAAGATAGTTGACTGACGTCAGCCTCTGGCCTCCGCATGCACATATATGATGAGTCACTTCACACACAAAGGGGGTGAAAGTGATCACGTTAGAAAACAAGGGACATCACCAAGGCCAGTCAAGCCTGAGATGCATGAAACGAAGGTCAACTCAGAAGTCACAGGTCATGCTGCCACCAGCAGAGGCAGACCCTGCTTCAGAGTGGAAAGGATTGGAGTGAAGCCTGGGCAGACTCAAGAGGAAATACACCTGTGGCCAATAGCACCCTTGGCAGGAGCCCAGAGATAGAGAACAGAGCAGAGTGTCCCACCTGTGGGACTTGAGGATGACGTGTTTCCACACTTTATCTCATCCAGATCTCACTGGCCTCCAAGGAGCCTTGGGCAAAGCCGTGTCCACTATCTGAATCTTGCAACCTGTGGACAAACGTCGCTGCCTGGCCCAGGTTTGCAGCTTTGTGGTTTCAAAGGAGAGAGACTAGAATGTGTTTTATTAGAACTCTACCGTAGATCCTGTTGCATTATTTTCCCCCAGGGAGTCCATTTTTTAAGTTTTTAATTAAGCAGAAGCAAGAATTTTGGAGCGTTTTCAGCCAGGTGGTGGCGCATGCCTTTAACTCCAGCACTCAGGAGGCAGAGACAGTTGGATCTCTGTGAGTTCAAAGCCAGCCTGGTCTACAGAGCAAGTTCCAGGACAGGCAAGACTGTTATATAGAGAAATCCTGCTCAAAAGAAAAAAAATCAGAGCATTTCATATCTGCTTTCTCTTTTTTTATTACAGGTATTTTTTTCTGTTATTTATGCATGTGTGTGGTGTTCAGATGCTATCAACTTGTGGGAGTCAGTTGTCTCCTACTGTAGGTCCTAGGTATCGAATTCAGGTAGTGAATCTTAGCATCAGGGCCTTTACAGGTGAGCTGCCTCATGTGCCCTGATGTTTTCCTGCTGCCCATCTTTTTGTGCATATTTTCTGGTATACCCTACCTTAGACATGACCTCACCTACACGAGAAATTTGTAGAAAGGAATATTAGTTAACTATTTACATATTTACTTTAATGTCAGTTAGCCAATGATAGACTTCTGTCGGCTTATGGTCAGTGTTCTTGAAATGTTTTGTTTTGTTTTAATTTGGCTTTTTGGAACCTAAAATACCTTTTGTAATAGAAACAATAGTACAAATAAAGGCTGGATTCCTGTGCTAGCCTGGAAACCCTCAAAAATAAAAATAAAAAATTGTTCTGTTACAACTGGTCCTTCAATAGCATATAGAAGAGTTCATTTAGTTCATGTAAGATAGGTTTTTCTTTATGCGTACAGGAGCAGAGGTCACTCAGTTTAATATTCTTTCCCTGTATGTCCAGAGGTGAGACACCTAGAGCTGGTGAAGGATGGATATCTAAGCAATACTTGTTGGTGTGGGGATGACTGGTGAGTGGGGGCCTCCCTCATGGAAGGATTAGTTATATGTAATAGTGTGCTAATACAGGGAGTGAGTACGCACAGACACCTAACTCTGTATTCCATGCGGGCCCTTAGATATCAGGACTCAGAACTATATCACAGGAAGCTGGGTTTTCTAGCCTTTGAATGGAAACCAGTGTTTTCTGCAATTATAAAGGAAACAGATGACAAGTTTTAAAAAGGTTTTAAATTACATTTTTGGTTATGGGAGGGATGCAAAGCACGAATGTAGAGGTCAGAGGACACCTTGTGGAAGTCAGTCCTCTCCTTTCACCAAGTAGGTTCCCCACGATTGAACGCCGGTCATCAGGCATGGAAACACGTGTCGTCGCTCATTAAGCCATCTCTCTGTGCTTTTCTTCTTCTCCCAGAACAAAGGACCATTGCATCCAACCCCATGAAGCTCCAAGTTTACTGCTGTTGCTCTTGGGAGGACAGGCGTGGAGTTGTTACAAGAGAAGGAATGGTTATAACACTCCAGCACCAGAGGGATCCCACTTCTTGGGGCAGTGCTTGGGTTGGTGGCAGGTGCTTCTGAGTTCTGTTGGCTCTTAGGGAACCGAGTTCTTGCCTCCTCCACAGCTCCTTCCCTGGAGAATGATTACCCCTGGGCTTAAAGGCAGGCACACCTGAGCAGCCCAAATTCAGCAGGCTTGGTGTGTAGGAGCCTTGCTCATCCATCCCAGTTGCTCCTCCCCCAGCTAGCCATGCTCCTGACTCACACCACCAGCATGTCCTCCTAGGAACAGGAACTTTGCTCACTGCAAATCTCAAGTGTCCTGTGTGTGGCTGTGGTGACAGCACCCTGGGAAAGGAAACTCGGAGACAAGGTAAGGGCATGACTCTCCTGACATGCAGCCCACCTGTGCCAAGTCAACTCAGAGGCAGCCTTAGGATAGAGTCATGGTGAAGACCCTCTCTTAAGGAAAGTCCAATCTGCCCCCAACCCCTCCTCCTCTATCCCCTCCTTTATGGGGCACAGGCAAGGAGACACTCACAGGACAGTGGGTAGCTTCAAGCCATTCCCAGCCTGCAAGAGTGGGTGACTCGCCGGACAGTGATGGCACTCCGGAGGCAGAGGCAGGCAGATCTATGTAGTTCGAGATCAGCCTGGTCTACAAGAGCTAGTTCCAGGATGGGCTCTAAAACCACAGAGAAACCCTGTCTCAAAAAACCACAAAAAAAAAAAAAAAAAAAAAAAAAAAAGTGGGCGGCTCTCCAAATCCTCCTCCTGGAGTCCCAAGGCAGCTCGCAGGCAGTCACATTAGTCAGTGCCCCCTCTCCCCAGCTCCTCACCTGCTGGCTGGGGCCCAGGCACCTCGGGAGAACTAACAAAACCCCTCCTTCACAAGCAACTGCTAGGACAGTCCCCACTCAACAGCCTGCCCCCACTGTTAGGAGTGCCCTGGAGGCCACAGGCCAGGCTTCTCCCCAGACACTGCTTTGTCAGCCGGGCAGCAGTGTGGAGGCCCTCCTGGAGCCTCTCCCTCAGTGACAACCCAAGATGCTCAGCTGTCCACCTTTCCTTGACATCCCAGACTCCCTTTAGACTCGGAGAGCCTAAGAAAGCTCTAGACAGCCCAGGAGGAGAGCAGAGCCTCCCTGGCTCAACTCCCCAAAGCCACTTCCCAGCCATCTCTGACACCCCACCCTCCTCCCAGCCCTCACACACTCACCCTCCCTCTATTCCTTCTCCTCGCTCCCCCTCCTCCCTCTCCTTTTATATACCTCCTCCCTCCTCTCATCTCCCACCTACCTCCTCTCTCCCTCACCTCTCTTCCTTACTCTCCCTCCTCCCCTCTTCTCACCATCCCTCCTCCCCCTCTTCTCACCATCCCCTCCCTCCTCCCCTCTTCTCACCATCCCCTCCCTCCTCCCCCTCTTCTCACCATCCCCTCCCTTCTCCCTCCTCTTCTCACCATCCCCTCCCTCCTCTTCTCACCATCCCCTCCCTCCTCCTCCTCTTCTCACCATCCCCTCCCTCCTCCCCTCTTCTCACCATCCCCTCCCTCCTCCCCCTCTTCTCACCATCCCCTCCCTTCTCCCTCCTCTTCTCACCATCCCCTCCCTCCTCTTCTCACCATCCCCTCCCTCCTCTTCTCACCATCCCCTCCCTCCTCCTCCTCTTCTCACCATCCCCTCCCTCCTCTTCTCACCATCCCCTCCCTCCTCCCCCTCTTCTCACCATCCCCTCCCTTCTCCCTCCTCTTCTCACCATCCCCTCCCTCCTCCCCCTCTTCTCACCATCCCCTCCCTCCTCCCCCTCTTCTCACCATCCCCTCCCTCCTCCCTCTTCTCACCATCCCCTCCCTCCTCCCTCTTCTCACCATCCCCTCCCTCCTCCCTCTTCTCACCATCCCCTCCTTCCTCCCCCTTCTCACCATCCCCTCCCTCCTCCCCCTCTTCTCACCATCCCCTCCCTCTTCCTCCCCCTTCTCACCATCCCCTCCCTCCTCGTCCCTCTTCTCACCATCCCCTCCCTCCTCCCTCCTCTTCTCACCATCCCCTCCCTCCTCCTCCCCCTCTTCTCACCATCCCCTCCCTCCTCCCTCCTCTTCTCACCATCCCCTCCCTCCTCCCCCTCTTCTCACCATCCCCTCCCTCCTCCTCCTCTTCTCACCAGCCCCTCCCTCCTCCCCCTCTTCTCACCATCCCCTCCCTCCTCCCCCTCTTCTCACCATCCCCTCCCTCCTCCCCCTCTTCTCACCATCCCCTCCCTCCTCCCCCTCTTCTCACCATCCCCTTCCTCCTCCCTCCTCCCTCCTCACCATCCCCTCCCTCCTCCACGTCCCTTGTGGGAAGCTGTGTTTGCAGGGCTGCAGTTGGAGCCAGTCAACTTGCCCATGGTTCATCCCTGAGAGGGGGAGTGTGGGTAAAGGAAGACTAGTTAAGGACATTAAAGGAAAAGACACACAGGATAGATGTCAGGAGGGCCACTCAGTCCACACTGAGCACACTTAGTCTATTTAACATTCTTAAGTACTCAACCAAAAGTGGGGACAATGGCAGAGGCTTCTGCCATTATTATCACTGCTTCCCTTAACCCTCTAGGTACTTAGTAGCCACACCTGCCTTCAGGGTCAAGAGTAAACACACCTGAGCCCAAGTCTGTTGTTATTTAGATAAAGACGTGCTGGGTTCTCCAGGAGGTGGGGGCTGAAGGAGAACCAGTCCCACTGGCCACTCCCTTGGGGCTGAGCAGGATGGTGAGTGTTGACGACCCAGACCCCGCCCCCAATTGCCAGGGAGAAACACTGAGTCTGGAGACTTGTCGAAGAAGGATCTCGTTTTATTCCAACAGGCAGGAACTTATACAGAGTTGAGGTAGGGGATGGGAATCTTAGGATGGGGTACGGTAACTTGAGGAAGAGAGTCAATAATATTCCACCAAACTGTCAGGTAGCTAGGCAGGGGGCAGTCTTACATCAGGCCTTGCTGAGTCACTCCCATGTGGGAGGTACAGGCCAAGCATAGGTCACCAAACTCTAGCCAGGCTCAGGAGGTTACACTGGGCCTCATGTTCGAGCATTAAACTCAAGACAGGCACAAGAGGTTATACTGGGCCTAATGTCCCAGCCTTTTTAGGCCCAACAAAGACATCCGCTACCAAGGCCAAAACATCCTGCAGTAGCCGGCTTAGTCATATTACCTGCGCTTCTGCCACAGGACAGATGACTGTCTGACTTAGGTTGTCTTCTTTCACCTTCCAGCCTTACCCGTCATTGGAGCACACATTTCCTCATGCCTCATGGGTGACCTGATTTAGGTTGCCGGGAGGCAGAAAGATCTGACCCGTCTTTGACTACCAGCCACTGTAATAAAAAACATTAGGGGATAGTGCACAGCTCGATGCCACGCACCTCTGAGGCAACTTTTCAGTGAGAGTTCACAAGCAAGCTTGATAGAACTACGCAATGCATGTGCTTCTATGACTACAACATCTCCTGTGAAAGGAGGGATGCTCAAAATAAAATGGCCTTTCAAAATTGGTCTGGGATGTCTCCAGTGGCTGGAGCTCTATCAAAATCAAATCTCCTCCTCCCCTCTCTCTCTCTGCGTCACCCCCTCCTCCCACGTCCTCACCCTCACCCCCAACTCCCACACTTCCTCTCCCTCACCTCCTCCTCCTCCTCCCACTTCCTCTCCCTCACCTCCTCCTCCTCCTCCCACTTCCTCTCCCTCACCCTCCTCCTCCCACTTCCTCTCCCTCACCTCCTCCTCCTGCCACTTCCTCTCCCTCACCCTCCTCCTCCCACTTCCTCTCCCTCCCCCTCCTCCTCCCACTTCCTCTCCCTCCCCCCTCCTCCTCCCACTTCCTCTCCCTCACCCTCCTCCTCCCACTTCCTCTCCCTCACCCTCCTCCTCCTCCCACTTCCTCTCCCTCACCCTCCTCCTCCTCCCACTTCCTCTCCCTCACCCTCCTCCTCCCACTTCCTCTCCCTCACCTCCTCCTCCTCCTCCCACTTCCTCTCCCTCACCTCCTCCTCCTCCTCCCACTTCCTCTCCCTCACCCTCCTCCTCCCACTTCCTCTCCCTCACCCTCCTCCTCCTCCTCCTCCCACTTCCTCTCCCTCCTCCTCCCACTTCCTCTCTCTCCCCCTCCTCCTCCCACTTCCTCTCCCTCCCCCTCCTCCTCCCACTTCCTCTCCCTCCCCCTCCTCCTCCCACTTCCTCTCCCTCCCCCTCCTGCCACTTCCTCTCCCTCCCCCTCCTCCTCCCACTTCCTCTCCCTCCCCCCTCCTCCCACTTCCTCTCCCTCCCCCGTCCTCCTGCCACTTCCTCTCCCTCCCCCTCCCTCTGTATTTACCTCCCATTCCACCTCCCCCTTCCATCTTCTTTAACCCCCCCCCCCCCCCCGGCACCGCCTCCCTTTCCTCTTTCTTTTTCCATTCTCTTCTCCTACCTCCCTTTCCCTCCCTCCTCCTCCATCCTCCCTCCTTAACCCTCCCCCCCTTTCCCTCCCTCGTGTCCTCTCCTCCCCTCCTCCTCCCTCTTCTTCCCAGCTCTCACTGTTCATCTCCCCTTCTTCCTCCCCACTGCTCATCTCCCCTTCTTCCTCCCCACTGCTCATCTCCCCTTCTTCCTCCCCACTGCTCATCTCCCCCCTTCCTCCCCACTGCTCATCTCCCCTTCTTCCTCCCCACTGCTCATCCCCCCCCTTCCTCCCCACTGCTCATCCCCCCCCTCCCTTTGCTCCTCTCTCTCCATCCTCCTCCTCTTCTCTCCCTCCCTTCCTTTGTCCTGTGCACTCCTGAACCTCTGGCCACCTCAGGCAGCTCTAGGAGGCAGGTCCTGCGTGGTGAGCTGGGCTGGCAGTGAGGGCGGGGACTGGATTGATCACACAGAGCTCCCACCAGCCTCAGTTCACCTAGCAAACTGCTTCATTCTTGAGGTACCCTGCTGAAGCTGCCCAGGCACCAGAAACCAGCTCCGGCCTTAGAACCCCAGCCCCTCAGAGGCTGCCCGCTGTCTGAAACCAGGTAAGACTCTGTGATGTAACAAACAGGCACCTGGATCCTTGTCCCCAGTTCCAGTCCCACTGTTGCCTCATGGGGGGTGGGGTCCCCTGGGGGACGGCCAGCTGCACTGTCTTCCCCCACCCCACCAGTTGTCCCTCTCACCAGCTCTGCTGCCAGGAATTCATCTTCAGGTTAGCAGACCTGAGGCAGGAAGGGCCCAGTGAGGTCTGTTTGGAGTCTGGGCGCAGTAGAGGGGGTGCCTCCTCCCAGACCCCCCAGCTAATAACACCTAGCTTTTGCCTTGTAAACTCCCAGCACCCAGGCAGGCCTGGAAGCTCCTTGTGTGCCCAGCATCCTTTGGCTCCCAAGAGCCTCGTGCTGGCCAGATCATTCCTTCCTCCAGCATTTGACAGACCCAAGCCAGGGCTTCAGTACCCATCCTTCTGGGCCCAAGTCTAGCTTATAGCCCCCAAACTAGTGCCCTGCCAGAGCTGGTGGCCATCTGGCTTTGTTTCTCCAGGGTCAGAAAGATCCATCCCTGAGAGAGAGAAGGGAAGACACCCTGCCCCACCTCCTGGAACACACATCCCAGGGTGGAGGATCACACGAACGAACCAACAGGTAAGGGTAAAGCACATGAGTGAGGGCTCTGGGAAAGCGCAGACCCGTCCAGTGTGTGGGTGCACCTGGGTGCGTGCGTGCGAATGTACCCATGCAAGTATACATGAAGCCACAGGAAGACTTGGGTGTTTCCCTCACTCCATTTTATTTTTCACCAGGCTCCCAAGTGCAGCACCCAGCCAGATCCAGCCATAGGCAGCCCCAGTGCCCTCAGAGCCCAGCAAGGTTTGTCACCACCAGTCACTCACCTTTGGCTCACTACTCTCCAGAGTAGGACATGGCCATCCTACATAAGTACACCCAGCTGTGCGGATGGCAGGCCCAAGCCCTTGGGCCCAGATAGTAGACAACCAGCTCTAGAAACCCAGCTCACTACAAAATGTTTGGATAGGTCCCAGGAAGGCAGGGCCTTCACCAGGGGTGCCTTCCAAAGCTGGGGTGTGCAGGCAGGAGGGAAGGTATAGTTGGCCTAGGGGTCAACCAAGCTCTCTTCCCTGCTGATGATAAAGATGACAATATGGCTGCTGACACCTTTGCTCAGGTCTGGTTCCATTCCTCTCCTCAGCTCCTCCCTGGGCATACAGAAACAGGCTCAGAGTGATCGGGTCACTTCTCCAGGAGAGACAGGCCAGGTCCCTGCCATGCTTAGGGGAAATCGGTCTCCAGTGGCCACTGCCACTTCTTGAGCCAACTCGAGTTCACTGTGAGGCCCTGCTGTGGTCCTCATACTCAGCCCTTACCCACACCCTGCTTTCCTTAGCCCCTCCCCTGGAAGGAGCCTCACTGTTCTTCAGGCCACAGAGAAAACAGCCCTCCTCCCTTCCCATCCTCCCCAGACTAGAGCCTGTCTCATTCTCCTGGTAACTATATTCAGAGGCCCGTATGAAGTGTTGTCTTTGTAGCCTGACCAAGACACAGCAGGGAACAGTTCAGCAAGGCCAGCCCTAGTGACCCATCACACAGGACAGGTCACAAACCCTACCACTATTGCCTGCATCTGCCCACATGTCACCCTGGCCCTTCTTCCTAACCCTGCTCGTAAATATTCTGGAGTTCACTGAAGCATGTCTTAAGTTGGCTTGTTTCCCTGTGTAACCTTGGAGATCATTCGTCGGAGTTAAATGAAGTAATGCCTGCTCTCCCCCCCCCACCCCATGAAGCATCACCTTTGCACTCTTACCC
Source organism: Mesocricetus auratus (assembly GCF_017639785.1). Taxonomy (NCBI): domain Eukaryota; kingdom Metazoa; phylum Chordata; class Mammalia; order Rodentia; family Cricetidae; genus Mesocricetus; species Mesocricetus auratus. The sequence continues at coordinate 4,432,791 of NW_024429183.1, read as the reverse complement.
TGACCCTTCCACCCTCAGCAAAAAGACTGAAATCCAGGCTGACTTCAAAAACAAGCCATGTGTGGGAGCTGAGGGCTGGCATGACAATGGTAAACCCTGTGTGGCCAGGAATGCCCGCTGTCAGGCAGGGAAAATGACACAGGCTCTCCAGCAGAGCCAGTCTGTTGCAATGGTCAAATATTCATGTTTAAACCATGTGTCATTGTTTGACCAGGTGATACGTGAAAAATAAGTCAACTCCAGTACTTGAGTCAGGAGAATCTCTAGGTTAGCTCAGGCTGTATACATAGCCAGTGTTGGGCCAGCCTGGGCCATGTAATAACACATAGATAAAAAAGATATGAAATGAACCCGCCTTGGCCATCCATCCCACCTGCCCCTGGTATCACTGATCCCTTGGCATCCCTCCCACCTTCCCTCCTGCACCCCAACCTCTGCCTTCGCACAGTGGGCATACTTTACCCACCAGTGTTCACGTGCAACCTTGGGCTCCCTTCCCACCTGCCTTAGGGATTCTCCAACAGAACATGCCAGAACTCCTTTAATGAGTCTCGTGATTGACACTTGGCTTATGGCCCACATTGGGCCTCCACACAGTGCATAGCTTCTCACAACCATCACCAAAAGTCTGTCTGTGTGTCAAATGCCTAACCAGGCACATAGGCTATGATTGGCTATCTCTGAGCCCCATGACTAACGGGTGACCTGCTAGAGGGCCTCTGACTGTCGTACCTACCAGCCATGCTAGTGGCTGATGTCACCTTGATCAGCAGCTTCCTGTCCTCAAATTGACCCTGCTCTGTGGTTTCCTGTTGTTTGGTCTCAGAGACATTTATTCTGAAATCTCACACAGAAGGCTGACCTGAAGAGGAAGTGGCTGCAGTTAGACAGGCTGTGTGGGCATCTATCCATCTGCTCCCCAGCATGCTCCCTCCCAGGAACCCAACGGGGCAGAAGCACTGACATACCAAAAGACAGTAGTGGCCAGAAGCTTGAACTACCCTTGTGTTGTAGAACAAATGCCATGAACCCTGAGGCCAGCTCAATGGGGAAAACAGAACCACAGCATTGAGCCTGGCCCCAGTGGGAGCCTTGACAGGGGCCCAAGTGAGGAAGCTCTGCCCTGGCCCAAGGGAGTGCCAGCCTGTTCAGACTCAGCATCCAGGGCCTGTTAAGTTTCCAGGAATCTTTGTGACTCGGTTGTTAAGAGCACCTGCTATTAAAGATTAGATGGTACAGACTAGAAATCAACACGTTCATAAAGGTGAGACAGGTCCCACCCACTTTGCCTCTGCCTGAGGTCTCCAGGTCTCTCACGACTGTATGTCCTGGAGGTAGCAGTGTCCAGCCAGTCATGGAATCTCTTTCTACTCTGCCCTTCAGAAGCCCCAAGTGTCACGCTGGTCACGTGAACTCAGCAGTGGAGGGGCTGTTACACCACAGGAAGCAACACACAGCACACAGCTTTCTACACCACCCCAAAAGCTGCTTCTTGCTTTTCTAACTTGGTACTGACTTTTTTTATTGTTTGGGCATAGCACATGTGTGGTCAGAGGACAAAGGAGTTTGTCTCCTCCTTCCACCATATGGGTCTCAGTGATCAAACTCAGGTCATCAGGCTTGGCCACAGGCACCTTTGCCACCTGAACCATTTTGCTGGCCCTGAAAAGCTGATTCTTAAACACATGCCAGCACCTGACTCCTGCCCTGGCCACTCTCATCTTATTCTTCAACCCCTTGCCATGATTACCTGGATCAAATGCAACCAGAAAGCAAGCTTTTGCAGTGCTTGGGCAGGGTTCAGTCTCCCAGGGCTCAGCGAGGGTCATGAAGGAGTTAGTGTGTCGGGGAAGCCGTAGGAATTTGCCTGGCAGGCAGCTTCTGCCCTTGGGAGGGAGGATGTAACGCCCCAGGTTGTGCCCCCTTGCGAGGCAGCAGCATATCAGTGCTGACCTGGGGACTGACATGGCCTTCATGGAGGTTGTGGTACTCTGCTTATGTGACTGCCTGCCTGTGAAAATGATGATGTTCTACTTGAAGAAACAGACCTTCCATTTTTGGCCCTTCATCCCTTCCTGAGTGGGTGTTAGCTGACTAGGGGCTGTGGGAAGCCACTGTGACCTTCAGCTTAGGGCTTGGGATTCAGTGAATGTGGTGCTGGTTTGCATCTCATGTGCTGCTAATGTAAAGGGGACCCACAGCCAGGAGTAACCTACCTGTTCCAGCCCACTCTCCCGACAGACAGGCGCTGTGACATTGCAGCACCCAGCACAGAGGGGTGGCCAAGGATGTGCTCCCTGTGGCGTGTGGTGATCCTGCGGATCACAGTGGCTTCTGACTACAAACCCAAGGGAAACGGCGCATGGCTACAGGGTGATCTCCTGTAAGTGGCCCTGACTAACTCAGTATTTCAAGGATGTTCTGAGGCCTGGAATGTCAAGGATGCCTCGCTGAGAACAGGAAGTTGGGGCCTTGAGGCCCATCTGTCTGCAGAAACCAGGAACTCCCAGGCAAAGCCTTGGTGAGGAAGAAAACAAGAAGTCAGGAGGTGGAACAAAAGCAGCCAGGCAGTCTAAGGAAGAGCCCGGATGTCAGCAGGGCTGGCCAGACCCAATGATCCGCCCCTCAAAGCACACACAGTGTGGGAAGAGACACATATCAAGGGAGTATCCTGGTCCCTGTGGCCTTTTACTCCAGCGCCAAGAAGAGGCACTGACATACTGGGGATAAACAGCAGGAGGAGGTTAAAGACACAGTGAGGGCCTGATGGAAGTCCTCCAAGGGGCCAGGTGTGCCCTCCCCAGATGCCTGGGACCTCGTAATTCCCACAAGGCTCCAGAGGAGGCATGCACTTGAGAGCAAAGGGACACATGATGCCAGCTATGCCTTTGGCCCCCAGGTGCCTCCAGAAATGGCTGTGCAGCCCATGTCTCCCCAGCTGTCACCATACCTTGCACCCCAGAAAAAAAAGGAGGAGCTAGATCACTCTGAGGAAAGAGACTCCAACTCTGGGCCACAACTCTATGACCTCAGATCCCACTATACATCCTCCTGCTAGGCCTCTGCACACATGAAAATGCATGCAACTCTAGGCCACAACTCTATGATCTCAGATCCCACTACACATCCTGCTGCTAGGCCTCTGCACACATGAAAATGCATACGCCCACATGTATGCAACATGCACCCTTGCACTGACAAACATGCACACATGTATATACCCGTGTGTGCACCCTTGCACTGACAAACATGCACACATGTATATACCCGTGTGTAGACATACACTCATAGGATTCCCTGGAAGCCAGCCTTCCCTAGGAAAGCTTTCCACTTCCTCCTGAGGATAGAAAGTAGCTGTGACCTTGAGGCTTTCTTGCTAAATTTCATGCTAAAGTTCATGACCCACTATTAGCCTCCTCCTTACCAACCTCCAAATGTACATGGAGGTATGTCACCTCCCTGGTGTCTCCCTTCTGCCCTAGAAGAAATACCAGGATCCTTGAGTGGCCACCGGCTCCCGGTTGTCACAACAACTCCCAAGCCTCACTTGACTCCCTCCCTCTGGCATTTACCTCATCAATTTCTCAAACTGCCAACCTCAGGGCCTTTGCATCTCTGTGCTGTTGCCTTGGCAGCATTTTTTCTCCTCTGCTCCTGTCAGTCCTTCTGCTCCTAGCCTCGTTGCTGTCCTTCAGAAAGGCTGTTCCTAACATGGCCAGCCTGGGTATCTTACCAAGCTTGTTTGGGCAGTCACCACCCCAGGAATAAGGCCTCAGTCTCTCTCCCCCATCAGGTGCCCCACACAGCACCAGGTGGGAGGTTTAGGTCGCTGTGAAGAGCATATGGTTGTCACTCAAGTGAAGCACGTAGGGTTGTATTTGATCCTGAATAACCCTGTCCCTGCTTGGACCTCAGCTTCTCTTCCCTGGAAGTTGGCTGTTGTCTTGCTGTGAGTCTAGATGTCCCTATGCCCAAGATTGTGTACCCTGTCATTGGCAGGCAAAGTGTGGGTCTCAGCAAACTCAGAACCCCCAAGATGAGGGCACAGGGAGAGGGATCTTGTCCTTGGTTGAGGAGATGGGGACTGCCCTCTTGACAAGATAAAGGATGGTGTCATGCATAGGAAAATGGTCATGGAGTCTGGAGTTGACCCAGAACCCTTGACAGCAGCAAGTAGGCCTGTCCTGGAGCACACACTGATGGGAGCAGAGTCAGTCCAGTCAACGGTCTGACCTCCATGCCTGGGTACCATCTCCATGAGGTACTGCAGAAGAGGATGTCTAGACCACAGTTCCTCTCCAACCCCGAGGGCAAGGCTGCCCCCACCCTCCACCCAGGCACCAACTGTGCACAACCTCCAAGCTTGCCCAGGCCCGACTGAGCCTCCGGCATGCATTTATAGAAAGCCACAGCAGCCAAGGCTGTAGGACAGGACAAACTTGCCTGCACACTGGGGTTGAGGAAAAATCAGGCCAAGATCCTGGGCCTGCCTGATCCTGTCCAGCGGGCTGTGTCAGTAGGGCAGGGGGTTCCGCTACTCATCCAAGGGCCCATAGCTCCTACAGTATTTAACTCATGCTCATCACAGTGTCCCTTCTTAAAGATGGGTGTGTCCCTGATCCCCAAGGGAGTCTCAAATACAGCTCAGAATGGTCCCCACAGTTCCCACTGTGCAGTGACAGTAACCTCGACAATGGACAAGTATGAAGGTGTGGTGGCCATGATGCTGAAGATGTCAGCTGTATGGCTTCTGTCCAGGATGATGTGAGCCATCCTTCTAAACCAAACACCCTCAGAGAGGCTCTGCTTTGAGTTTGGAGAGGAGCTGCTGAGCCTGGGAGGAGGATGGGTAGCTAGCCCCCGCCCCCACCCCCAGCCAAGTCCACTCATCTCAGGTCATCCCATTGGCAACCAGTCTTGGTGGTGATCCTGTAATCCAGTCTAGTTTTCTCTGCTTCATCCCAGCACCTCCTTCTCTGGGTCACGAGTCACCCTGGTCTGAGCCAGTGGGTACTTTTGGCAACTTACAAGACCCTTGCCAGCATGATGTGAGGACTAGGCAATGCTGGGATCACGGCCAGAGGGAGTCCTAAGCCCCGAGAAGCATACTGAGTTTCCAACCCGCAAAATTCCCCCAGAGTGATAAGAATAAACCATCTCTCAGCTCCACCCAGCCTCCTCCTCTTCACTCTAGTGGGCTTTGTGCCCATCTCTTTGCCATTAACACAGGCACTCACATTGCTACAAGTCCTGTATTCCCCATGCCCTGGACAGCTAGACAGGTACACAGGCTTCTAAGTTTCCATGATCATGACCCAACTTCAGATCTCTCACCTTCTGGTCCTCTCCTGCTCTGGCCTGCCTCAAGGGTGTCCTCCTGCCTGGCCTTGCTCAGCCTCCCCTCCCTCTTCCCACACCACAGATGTCTCCACTCATCTGCAGCTTGTGGTCAGCCACAACTGACTGGACAGTTGCTGCTAGTGTAGTCTACACCACAGGAGTCCATGTTAGCCACTACTCTGGGCTTTTCTTTGGGGACATTGGTGGCTCATGTTGTAGGACACTACTGCTGCTTGACTTTGTAGTCCATCCCCAAGTCCACCAGTGCAAAGCCCATCACTTTCTCACTGGCCATCCAGAAATCCTGCACTGGTGCCATCCCCCCTCCCAGGGCTAGCCCCCACATCCAGGCAGCACAGGAATCCCTGCCAGCCCTCAGGCTTGCTCCAGCTCTCTGCCTAGCCTCAGCTAGGGCTTGTCATAGAACGCCTGCCCTGCCTCCCCTCCTGTGCCCAGATCCATACCCCACCTCTTCCCTGCTACAGAACCTTCTCCAGGGTTTCCAAACAACCCATCCATTCTACACCCCAACTCTCTCCAAAGCTCCCTTTAGTTTTTATCTCCCTGACACACAGCACTTAGGCAAGACACACTTGTTGACTTGCATGGTCTCCTTTGACAAACGGGAGCCTGCTGGGTCAATGTGGGATGGGCTGGTAGATGAGTTAGTTGCATGAGCCCGGAGTACAGGTAAATGGAAAATGCCACACCGGGGGCTGTCCCTGCTCATCCCATCAGGAGAAGCAGAGATGGATCCAGAGAAGTGTGCCCAGGCAGGGACTCAGAGGGCAGCAGAAGGATGCAGACGGAGTGTCCACCTCACTCGAGAGCCTTGAGCACTGGGGGTGGGTGTCCAGGTCACATCCTGTGGACTGCCAGCCAGCACTACTGAGCTGGAGATAGTCCAGGACAGCAGGGATGCCTGGGGGTCAGCAGGGGCTGAGTGGGGGAGGGTATGAAAGAATAGGCCTCTTTTTGTTGTTTTGTTTTGTTTTGTTTTGTTGAGACAGGGTTTCCTTGTGTAGCCCTGGCTGTCCTAGAACTCACTATGTAGACCAGGCCGGTCTCAAACTCACAGAGATCTGCCTGCCTCTTCCAAGTGCTGGGATTTAAGGTGTGCACCACCACCACTGTCTGACTGAGATAGCCTCTCTTGCTTTCCACATCCTGTCACGGGAGCCTGAAGCCCAGAGCCACTGTCCTGGGCCATCCAATGCTTGGCATTGAAGCTCTTCTATAGAGATGAGAAAGACCCTAGGACTAATTCCAACCCTCTCTGTGACCTCCTGCAGGTCACTGCCCTGGAAAGAAGGTCTGTAGGGTAAAAGTAACAAACAACAGACTGAATTTAATCACCACACACAAGACCAAAACAAGAAGGGGACCAATGGGCAGCAGTATGTGGGCCAGAGAGCAAACAGCTCGATGGCCCAGCTTCCTGGAACTCTCCGGGCAATGAACTTGAGCAGGTCACAGCCTGTTAGATAGAAATGGAAGTGGGAAGATGCTGGTCAGACAGCCAGGAGCCTAAAGTCTTCAGGCTCTCATTTGCAAAACAGCCACCAGCTTGCAGGGTACATGGATCTTCACCCCACCCCACCCCAATAGCCACTGTTCCCTCTGATGAACCACACAAAGCAAGACCCTCAAGGACAGGGACCAGTGAGGTGGGAGGTCTGTGCTGAAACTCCAGACCTGGAAACAAGTGTCTCTTTCAACAGAAATCCTTCTCATGACCAGGATAAGGAGCTGTCAGGCAGCTGTCACTCTTTTGCAGTTTGTCACAGACTGAGGCCTGTGGTAGAGGTCTCACCCGCATAGCTGTGGCTCTGGAGTGCTATTGAGCATCAGACCTGTCAAGAAGGCTTGGGGCAGTGTGAGCGGCTGGGCTTCCCTGGGCCTGCTAGCCTGCTGGGAGAAGGCAGGCCTGGCAATCCCGGGGCTGACAAGGCTAGGTATTGGGAATGACGGGCACTCAGTGATTCAGAAGGGGCTAAGTGGAGGGGAGGGGGTCTGCCCTCTGCTGAGGACCTGCAGTATGCCAGCCAGAAACTCTCCACAGTGGGCAGCAGACATTGCTATCTCCGTCTTGTGGATGAGGACATGGAGGTTCGGAGAAGTGAGCTGTCCAAGTGTGCACTGCTAACAAGACCAGAGGCAAGATGTAGCCCTGAGTCTCTGACTTCACAGACAACTCTTTCCACCCTTCTGTGGCTAGAACAAAGCTGACCTTCCTGGAGGAAGGGTCTCGTGGTTTGCCACATGGCTGTCTTCACCTTTGGCCAATTCAGAATTGTTGCCAAAGATTTAATCATTGGCAGCATATCAATCAGGAGCATGTGATGTGGCACCACGGGGTCATTCATACTCTAGAATGTTCTAGCAGTCAAACAGAAAAGCCAGAAAGCCGCAAGACTTCTAGGGATGTAGCGCAGTAGGTAGCATGCTTGCCTAGCATGCATGCAGCCTGGGTTCCCTTCCCAGCATTGCAAAAACCACATGAGTACTGTGATGCCAGTACTCAGGAGGTAGAGACAGGAGGATTGGAAGTTCAAGGTTTTCCTTGGCTCCACAGCAAGTCAACCTGGGATACATTTAAAAAAAAAAAAACAGGTGGGGGGAGGCGGCAGAGGGGCAAGTTTCACTCAGTTTATTCAATGAACATTTGATTATTTGCTGGGCAGGTGAGACCCACTGCATGAATGAGTCTAATTGAAGGACAGAAAATGCTTGTCTGGCCAAATCACTTTTGTTTCTAAAATCTATTTGGAAAAAAATTCTGTTTGCACCTAGTGGCACAGTCCTGTGATCTCAGCTACTAGAGAGGCTGAGGCAGGATGATTCCAAGTCCAAGGCTAGCCTGGGCAGCATAGTGAAACCCTATCTCAAAACAGCATGCTTGAGAAGAGGGCTGAGGTGGGGCTCAGTGGTGGGGCACTGGTCCAGCATGGTGAAACCCTGGTTCCATCCTCGTGGGGAACCAGCCAAAGCCAAAGGCGCCCGTTGAGGAGGCATTGATGCCAGCCATCCAGCCAGCTGCTCCCTGCCCTCTTTACCTGTGGGACCCGCATCAGAGCAGTTTCATGTGCTCCTCTCACTGCCGAGGCGAACACAGCCGCTGCCTCTACCTCTCTGCTTGCATTTTTCAGAGCTGCAGGATACTGGCATCTGGGCATAGCCAGTGGTGACTGATCTGTTCCCAGTAGGTAGCTGGGGGAGTGGTATGCAGTGTTTGCTCTCAGTGGGGTGACCGAAGCTCCCCAGGGACCACTGCCCATTCTGGTTAGGACTGCCCATAATGATGAGATCCCAGGGTGGACATAAGCTCTCCGCTGAGTTCAGAATTCTTTGTCAGGAAAACCAAGCAGTTCTTGGGACTTTCCCTGAGGCCCTTGAATGACCCTTGACCCTGCTGCCCAGCTGGCCTACCTCACTGAAAAATGCCTGTCTTTCATACCCCCAATGACTTCCTGTGGTTGGCAAGGAGGTGGACTGTAGGAACAGGGGTCTGGTACATGTGTGACCACCACCGCAGTGACTGCTAAACTGTACTTCTTCCCTGAAACCCAGGACTGAGGCAGGAGGACCCTGGAGCTCAGGGAGTGAGCTCCTGGGTCTGCTAGCACTGCCCCCAGTTTCTGTGGTGTTCCAGGAGTCTGAGCATGCCTCTGAATCTCTCCATGTGACTGTAAGGAGGGGCATGATTGGAGTGGCCTCCCATCTCACAGGTGGGATCCATCAGAGAGGTGAAACCCCTTGCCTCATGAGCTCACATGGCTTGAACGGATGGAACCAGAATCCTGAGAACACCTGGGCTGGAGCCTTGTACACCCACTGCCTTCCAGACCCTAGAGCAAATGTCCCCACTGTTTAAGGGAAAGAGGAAGGAACCAAGCAAGTAGAGGAAGCTGCTGCTGTAGGGCCCTGGAGCCTGGCAGCTTCCTCTCTGTGTGCACAGCCTCCCTGGGGCTCAGCCCCTCTCCTTTTCCCGGGAGAGGTGGTCCTTGATCCCCATCTTTGCCAATCTCCCTTAGGAGCCCAAAGTGCTGACCCCTAAGTAGGCTGGCACTGGCAGGCACTGGTCAGCCACATGGAGTCCCAGGTGTCAATGCAGAGCTTTGCTGGCAGGCCAGGCTATAGTGGAAGGTCCTCACCCCCTTTCTAGCTTGGGGAGCTCCTGTGGGCTTCTTTATATGTAAACTAGTCATTACTAAGGTATCTGGCCATTTCTGGGCTGCTGAAGGGACCAGCAAATTTGAGGGTCAAGGCCACAGACACTGTGAGCCTGCACAAATATTTGTGTGTCACATGTCAGAAGGGCCTGGGCCCTAACTTAGGTGGGGCCACAGACTCAGCTCTGTCCCAGCTGAGGCTTCCGTTTGCTCAGGATCTCAGTTTCTTCACTGGGGATTAAGTAGAATAATGCTCCCATTGCTGGGCTGGTGTGCAGATGGAACCACCCAGAACCCACCAGGCGTGTGGCAGCCAGCAAGTAAGCACAGCTCTGCTCACCCACCTGAGGAACTGGACACTAGTGTGCTTGCCCACCTGAACCTCTTAGTCTCTTTGTTCCAGTGGCTCTCAACCTTCCTCATGCTGTGACCCTTTGATGCAGTTCTTCATGTTGTGGCGACCCCCAGCCCACTTCGTTGCTACTGCAGGGGGAGCCGCACGTGGTGGTCGGGACCCACAGGTGGAGAATCACTATTTATTCGTTGCCAGCCTTTCCTGGGAAACACCCAGCTCTGCTGCCATTCACGCCATGTAAGCCTGGGCTGAGACACAGCCTTGTGTAAGAGCTATCTATTCACATTACCTGGTTCCCGGGATCAGGAAGGGATGAAGCTGGATGGAGGGAGGGTCTGCCGAGTGGTTCTGGGATAGGCCAGGGAGAGAGAACAGGAGTGACGAGAGCAAGCCCAAGCCCCTCGCCCACACCAGGCCCTTCCCTCAGCTCACATCCACTCTGCAACCTAGGAAGCCCTGTGGTACTACAGTGGTAACTGAGTCTCAGAGGTCACTCTGCCCAGCCCCTAGTCACGCTCCATGTGGCTCGCACTCCTGATTAATGGGTCCTGGGACTGACTGGGTGTTGGGCTTCTGCCACCCCAGGTCTGACAACAGAGCCGAGTGATGTCTGAGGTGCATGCAGCCGGAGTCCAGAACAGGAGAGATGCGCTGAGGGAAAGGACAGTTCGAGGCTTATTCTACTTAGAGATGTCACCTGTATGCAGATGCTTCCCTTACTGATTTTATGTGGGAGTTTTCTCCTGTGGCTCTGGGGGTGGAAGTCAGGTCCCCAGTGTGCTGGGCAAGTGCTGGAGCACTGAACTACAGCCTCAACATTCCCTGTTGGCATTGACATGTGTAATCCACAGGGCTGGGATGTGCTCTGATGTACATGCATTTGATGCACAGCCTACATGAAATCAGTATAAATATTGATAACACTTTACCCTATTGGTGGATGGGGTGCATGAGTACATGTACTTGTGCATGTACCCTACATGCATGTACTCGTGCATGCACATGCATGTACTCGTGTGGAGGTCAGATGTCAGCATCAAATGTCTTTCTCCATTGCTCTCCACTTTGTTCTTTGAGACAGAATCTCTCCCTGAGCCTGGAACTCGGCATTTCAGCAAGCTTGACTGACCAGCAAGTGCCCCCAGGATCCACCTGTCTTTGCCACCACAGTGCTGGGATTGCAGGTGTGTGTCACCAAGCAGAGTCTTTACATGGATGCCATGGAACTGAACTTAGGCTCTGTGTGCACAGTGAGCATCTCCCCAGCCTTTTCCACCGAGTGCCTATGCTCCCTCTTTAGTCTGTGGTTGCCTTATGCACATCTTATAGCCAGGATTAAAGAACAGAAGACAAGTTCCCTGAGCAGGCTGAATCTCAGCCTCCCTTCCCATAAACTTTTTGTGTAAGAGGGCCTCCCAGGACGCGCCTGTCCTAAAGGCTCATTTCTTATGAGTCCGAAGTTCAAGCTTCCCAGGAGCCTGTGTGTATTTGCTGGCAAGCCTGCTTGCCTTCCCTGATACCTCCAGGAGCTCTGAGGAGAAGCCCACAACTCCTGTCAGCTTGCTGGCTACACAAGTCCCCTCTGCACCTTCAGACAGCGCCCTTTGGCCTGCTTTCTCTGGCATCTGTATTTATCTTCATCTCGATGGTTCTGCTGCTGATAACCGCTGGACAGGTAAACAAGGAAGGAGGAGAAAGTCCACAAGGTGCCTATCAGCACCAGTAAGAGGCCAGGGCCGTGGGCAGGGCCAGCCTGGAGAAAGGCCAGTCCCTCTTTCCTGGCTTTCCAGGTTCTGACCTCTGGCTGCCTCCAGTCTCCCCTTGGCAGCTGAGGCTCCAAAATAGGAGACCCTGACCCTGGGTACATGCCCTCTTTGCCTCAGTTTACATATCCAAGAGCATGGCCAAGCTGCAGCCACGAACTATGGGACATGAAAGGAGAGACGGGATGCAGCCAGACCCCGGGACAGACGTGTGCCCTGCGACTGCTCCGTTCCTCAGGGACCTCACTGAGTTCAGAGTCCTGCTCCAGGTCCTGGTGTGTGAGAAGTACACTTTGAGACTGGAGAGGTGCAGAAAAGGGTTTCCTCACCCCAGGCCACAAGGCACACCTGCACTGAGCTGAGGTCTGTAGCAGGGACTCTGTGAAGCTTGTATTACCTGGTCCAATGATTTAGCCCTGGGTAAACTACACCTCTGAGGGGAGTGTCTCAACAGAGGAGCTCAACCCAAGGCAGCTCCCACTCAGGCTGAGGAAAGATGTCAGGCCTAGTACAGTTGAAAAATGCAGAATGCATGCCCTTGTTAAAAAAATGACCAAGAATTTTAAGGAAGACACCAGAGCTTTAAACCAAAGCTTGGATCACAGGGCCTAAGCATAAATTACAACACAGAACCCTCCCCCAGGGGAGGAAGCCAGGCAGGAAGAGGAGAGAGCTGATACCTGGGCTGTGGACTGCAGGTACCTGGCCTTTCCCCTAGACCCAGGTCAGCAGCCAGCAATGCTCACCCCACCACTGCCTCCTGCCTGTTTACCCAGAATGGCGTCCCTCTTCACCCACCCCTGCAAGACGTGCCCCTCTGCCAGATGGTGGCTTGGCAACATGTACTTCTTGGGGAACAGACTCTCCTATTGAGATTGCTAGTGCAAACTAGGGCTCAGAGATATGTGGTGTGTGTGTGGGGTGCATGTGTGTGTATGTGTGTGCATGTGTGTGTATGTGTGTATGCGTGTGGTGTGTGTGTGTATGCGTGTGGTGTGTGGTAGTGTGTGTGTGTGTGTGTGTGTGTGTGTGTCTGTGTCTGTGTATAGCAGTACTGGGGATTGAATTGAAGGCTTTCAGCATGCTAGGCCAGTGTTCTGCCACCAAGCCATCCCCCAGCCTGAGCCCAGGTTTGAACATATGCATATGAGTGCAGGCAGGGTTGTGTGGAAGGACTTTTTTTTATGGTACTGGGGCTTGAACCTAGAGCCTCATGCAATGCTAGGCACCGGCTCTACTGACTATTTCCCAGGGCCTATATGCAGCATTTTAAATAATTTTTTAAGCCAGGAAAAGCAAAATGTCGACTTTTTATGGAATAAAAATGTTTGCCAGCAGCTCTACAAGGTGGTCCTAAAGACCCTGTCTTTCTTTATCTGGTGTTTGTATTCATCTTTTCTTTTCTTTTTTCTTTTTGAAAACTGCATCTAAGTGTCACTTTCTTGCTTAGTATGTGGAATCACTCTTAAAGTTGCTTCTTGGAGCAAGAGCCTGACACCTACCCCCAGTTCTGGTCCTGGTAGCAGAGAGGACCATGAGGGTGACAGATGATAATGACAGGAACAGGTGACGGCCACCAAGGTCTACAGTGACCTAGACCCCCACCCAACTTGCTTCTGTTGAGCAAACACTGAACACCTATGTGGGGAGTGCCATCCCAGACCCAGCAAACTCAAGAACAGTTCAGCAGATGGTGTGACCCCCTCTACAGGAAGAGAAGTCTGTGAGGACCAGGGAGATGCCACACAACCTCCTGACCCACACACTCCCCAGCCCAGGAGGGAATCTTTCAGACAGGGAAACTGAGGTTTGTTCAGAGCCTCCAACCAAGAAGTTGCAGTGGGGATTACCAGGGGTCAGGCTGGTGCCTGAGGGCTTTTTTCTGCCCACTCCCCACAAGCTGGGGTGGAAGCCTGTGGACAAGCTCCATCCAGTACTTCAGGGGCCAGCAGGCCAGTCATTTCAGTTGCACATGGCAAAGTTGTCCCCTAGGGAAGAGACCAGGTGATCTCTTCCAAGGGTCACAGTTCCTCCTTCAGATTGAGTCCAAGAAGGGGGGCTAACCAACAGTGGCCCTTTAAGACTGGCCAGGGGCAAGTTCATTCACCCAGGGGCCCCTGCTGACTCACGCTTATGAAAGTGATTTTCCTGGCCCCGCCCCTGCCTCCGCCTCCTCCCAGCCCTGCAGTGAAATACCCCTGCTAGCCTTGGGCCTCTCACAGCCTCTGGGATCCCCAGGGCTAAGGGGCATCCTGTTCCTGCAGCCGGTCACCGTGACTAAGTCCCTCACCCTGACCAAGTTCCTTGGAGTGTCCTGCCAACCCAGGCTCACCAGCTCCCTCCAGCTGCTGCCCATCAGGTGAGTGGCGGGCAAGGCTGTGGTTGGGAAGTGTCAGCTGCGGGGCAGGGGGAGCCAGACAGGGCAGCCGGGCAGTAAGCTGGTCCTGGTCCTGAGCAGGAGTCTGTCAATCCTCCCTGCTCCTCCCAGCCATGGCCATGTCCAGGTGCCCGGGCCACTCTCCCCAACAGCTTCATCCAGCCCATGGAGTAGCTGTTCTGGCAGGAAGAAATGTAAATAGCCTTGATCCTGAGAGGCCACTGTATCTATAGCCCAGTGGTTGCTGTGTCCTGTGTGCCGGGCACGGATGGGCACAGCCAAGGGGTCTGGGCACTTAACTTCTGGAAGGTGCTTGGAGAGAGTGGTGGCCCATAGAGTTGGGGCATCAGGAATCCTTGGGCTCAGGTGGGGCGGGCACTTGGAATAAGTGTTCATTGTGACTAAGGCCAGGTAATACTTGGCTGAGTGCACACTTCCTCACGCCCCAGGACTTGGTGTCACTAAGCAGCTATCACTGTTATTTGCTGCTTTGTTTGGGAATGGAGGGGAAGGGGACCAAACTAGGCTGTCTGACACCTAGACAAGACGCCTACCTCAGTTTCTTTCTCTGTGTAGTAGGGATAAGAAACCTCAGCTCTTGAGTATCTTGGAGGCAAATGGTACACAGCCCTAGCCCTCCCCAGTGTGACAATTTCACAACCTCAGAAATATCTGCGATGTGATACCAGGAAAGTTATCAACAACTCTTGAGAGTTTTATGTGCATGGGTGCATGTGCTCATACCTGTAGAGGTCAGAGGTCAGTGCCTAGCAACTTCCTCAATCACTGTCCATCTTCTTTTCATTTATTATTTATTTATTTATCTTGGTTTATTCAAGACAGGGTTTCTCTGTGTAGCCCCAGCTGTCCTGGAACTCACTTTGTAAACCAGGCTGGCCCTGATTAGTACTTGGATGGAAAACCACCTTATTTTTTTTTAATCTTTTTTTTTTTTAACTAGAGAAAGTAGGTGATTAGACAGTCACCCTCAGGGGTCAGGAGTCAGTTTTCTCCTCCTATCTTTATTGGGCCCTAGGGATCAAATCAGGTCACCACCCTTATGTAACAAGTTACCTGTTGAGCCATTTCCCTGGCTCTCCTGGACTGAACCTGGAGCCCATTGATTCAGCTAGCCATCCAGTCATCTCCAGGGCACCTCGCTCCAGATCTGGGATTATAGACATCTGCTTTTTACAGGGGCATGAGGAACCCTAGCTCAGGTCCTCGTGCTGTGAAGCAAGCACTGTACCCACTGAGCCATCTCCCTGGCCCCTCACACTAGCAAATTACAGTGTTTCATGTCACCATTGCCCGACCAGCGGGACTCTGAAAGACACTGTCACATTAAAAAAGGGGGGCTATTCTAAACTGCAGGGTGGGGGGCTCACTCCTGTAATCTGAGCACTTGGGAGGTGTGGGCAAAGAATCCAGAGTTGGAAGCCATCAGAAGCATGATGTAGTTTAAAGCGAGCCTGGACTGCATGAGACCCTGTCTCAAACAAACCAGGTGGCTTATTGCAACTCTACAAACTACAGCCAGAGAGTGGAGCTGGAATACAAAGTTGTTTTGCTTTACAAATGTGTAGCTAGCGTTTGTGGGTGATTGTGAGGGTGAGCAGCTTGGAGGATGTGACCTCTGGAGGGGAGTCCAGGCCTGGTGGTGACCTCATGTGTATGGTATCCAGCAGCTCCAGGTGAAGCCTCTGCCAGCTGTTCTGGGAAAGAGGCCTGGTCTTGGAGTGCAAAGTCCTCCAATGTATTAGCCCATCCTACTTCCTGTGAAGCAACTTGGTCATCCCCTTGGATCTGGCCTGTGGGGCCAGGGCCTCCTGCTGGCACCAGTGAGGACTGTGTGCCGCCGGGGTATTACCGTGAAAGGTTGGCACCTCAAGTCTCTGGGGGATAGTTGGCATGCTCTTGTCAGGGGCATTGGAATGTCTAGTAGGGTTCTGCCCACAGGGGTCAATTTTCAGTTCTGTTAACTATCTGCTCTGAAGCTTTGGGGGCATGGCTTTTTCCCCTGAAGCCTCAGTCTCCTCATCTGAGAAGTGGGTTGTCATGAGGCTTAGAGGAGACAATGCATAGGAAACACCCAGCCAGGGTGTTATACTCTGTTGCTGCTGTTCCTGGGGATAGTGGAGACAGGAGGGAGAAAGCCCAGGCCCTTTGGTTTACCTAGAGTTCACTGGGGAGGACACTGTGCTCTGAGACCTGCAGCCTGAATCCCCAAGGCTCTGACCACAGCTGCACCTTCTAGTCAGTCAGTGAGAGACTGACCCTGTGTCAGGCCTTTGGGTACAACCACACACTGCATGAGTCCCTACACCTGCAGGAGCACAGAGAAGGTTCTGGAATGGGGTGGCCCAGCTCAAGTCCAGTCCCCCTGACTAGATGTAGGGCAGGCTCCTTGAAGCAAAGCTCTCCAGCCTCAGTCTCTTTATCTGTAAATTGGGAGTGATTGAAAGAGTACTTTTAACACCCAGATAAATATTAGAAGCATAAACTGGTGTGTGTAGAGGGTTTGAACTTTGAATGGCAACGCTCTATGGAAGTCTGGCAATGCCTGGTGTTGGAATCACTGCCATCGGTCATGCTACTCCAATATCCTCTTAGGCCCTGTATGGGGAGCCCATGTGGTTTCTAATGACAGCAGGAAGCCACCTGCACTCTCCCAGGGAGGAGGAGGAGGGGGACTCAGGAGGTGCCGGGACATAGAACACCTCTTTATAAGTCAGGGAGCTATGCTAAGCCTGAGCACAACTGAGGCCAGGAAATGGTTTTTGAGCCCACCCGTGAGCCCACAGTGAGGTACGGGAGCATGTCCCACTGCTACTTCCCTTGTGGGGCTCACAGTCACCAGCAGGGGAGCACTGAATGCCAACAGCAGGTTCAAGCTGCTGTGAGGTCAGTTGTCCTGTCTGACTGGTTGGACCTGCCTGATGGGAGATGCTGGTGTTTGTGTCCCAGCACGCAAGTCACACTCAGCCTCAGCTGTGTTTTGTTGGCCTGTGAAGGATTTGCGTAAAGGTGCATCATTGGCTGGCCGCTTTTCCAAACTAGAGAGTTCATATACTACCCCCAGATTTCCGCCTCCTCTGTAAGAGGGGTGTGACCTCAGATCAGTGTGCTGCCACCAGGTGAATCCACAGCTCTCAGGATCCGCAGCAGCTCTCAGGGATCCGCAAGATGTCTCAGAGTCTTAATCATCAGTTAGCCTTGGGGTTAAGTTCTGCCGGCAGTTTCCACTCAGGGTCAGCGTGGGAGGGACACGCTGCTCCCCAGCTCCCCAGCGTGGCCCAACATTGTTTGTGGCCCCTGGTTATGTACACAGGGCTGTGGCTCCTGGGGGAGGCTGCCCCACTCCTGCTGCCAACCTGGGAAAGCAGCTCCGGTGCTTTGAGCAATTAGATATTGTGACCAGCAGGGGGCGCAGGAACTCCAGAATGTGGTACTTGCTGGCATTTTCCCAAGTCTAGCTGTCGAGTCTCCCCAAGTCCAAGGTCCAGCCCCACCCTAAGCAGGAAGTCAGGCAAGACCTTTCTGGCAGTAAATCCACCCAAGCAGGTGTTCCAGAATATTCTCCTACTTGCACAGCCTACAGAAGCTCCAGGTCTGGGAATGAGCCAGTGTCACCAGTAAGGAAGCTATCTATTGCGTAGGCCAGTGGTGTAGTGGCCCTGCAGCCACCAAAGAAGTCGTCTTATATCCCCCACCCCCACGCCCACCCCGCTAACTGGGCAGGGAATCCACTCCCTGAGATAAAGTGGGGAGAAGGATAGCATAAGGCTCAGTAGAGGTGGTGACTCCTGGTCCCCAGGCAGCTAGGGAGGAGGGCGGGGCCGTGTGACTGGAGACAGGCATGTTGGATGCAGAGAATGTGGGAGGGGAGGAAGGAGAGATGAGGCCTATTGTGACTGCCCCCTGAGGGCCTGCACTCAGTGCTGAGCGCCAGAATGGAGCTGAGAATTGGCTGTGGGTCCCTGACCACATGGGCTTCTCTTCGCTCCCCAGGTCAACTGCCAGCCTCAAGCTGAACTCCAACCCCAGCTATGAGCTCCTGGAGGCGTGACTACCTCAGGGCCAGCAGCTCAGAGCCCCTCCCAGTGGTCATCATTGGTAAGTGTCACACTGGCAGGGGGTCCACTGGTGCTCTGGGGACCCCTGGGTCTGAGGCCAGCAAGGCTGAAGCTGGCCTATAATGGCTGTCTTAAAGAAACTGGTGTGTTTACCGTGGGGCCAGCACTATGTGTATAAAACGTTACACAGTTACCCCTTGTCCACCACTGCTAGATGCCCACATGAGGAACACAAAGATAGGGTTCAAATGGTTCCTGTCTTCAGTTCCGCAAGACCGAGAAAGCATCAGGTGAACGGACATTTTAAAAGTAAAACAGTGCCGGGCAGTGGTGGCACACCCTTAATCCCAGCACTTGGGAGGCAGAGGCAGGTGGATCTCTGTGAGTTTGAGGCCAGCCTGGTCTACAAAGCTACACAGAGAAACCCTGTCTCAAAAAAACAAGTGGAAACAGATTGACGGCAGTAAGAGCAGGGGAGAGATGTTGGGCTGGCAGAGGAAGCTCTGATCCAGCTGGGAGGAGCTTAAGGTCACTCAGACTCAGAAACAGCCATCACCCCACACACACAGGGCTTGGTACAATCCATCCCACTGATGGACCACTGACACAGCCCTCCTAGCTCAGGCTAACACCCTGCCTCTGGGCCACACTCCCATCCTCCTTTTATCTTGGAGCTCACTAAGTTGCCCAGGCTGACCTTGAACTTCAGAACTCCCAAGTTTCAGGCTTGCATGGCTCTAGGGTCTGTCTCTGTGAGTGTGGAGCCCTGCTTAGCTTTTTGTCAGCTGCGTGAACATAGGCCACTTACTCAACCTCTCTATGCCATTCCCTCACTGACATCATTGCAGAAGTGTGCTTAGAAACATTTCACATAGGACCCACACACAGAAAGCCTTCAGCTATTGCTCATTAGTTTATTTCTTAATCATTATTACACATGGAATCTGACACAGAGTAAGGACTTGGCGAATGTTTCACAGAATGGAGGAGCAAACAGCCAGGCCAAGTCCCCCTAACACCCCGCCCTGTCTCTGCAGGCAATGGTCCTTCTGGTATCTGCCTGTCCTACCTGCTGTCTGGCCACATCCCCTATGTGAAGCCAGGCACCATCCACCCGCATCCCCTGCTGCAGAGAAAGCTGGCCGAGGCTCCAGGGGTCTCCATCCTGGATCAGGTGAGTCTGACACATGAGTGTGAGAGGTATTCTCCTAGGAAAAAGTTAGGTATCCCTGGAATACCAAGCACACAACAGAGAAGCCCACAAAACCAACCTTAAAATAGGACAAGAGCAGCTAGACTGTTTTCTGAGACTACTGATGCCATGTCAGTGGTCTAACTATGTATGATGTCCACGGTTCTCAATGAGGGACTCCCTCTAAGAACACCCACTGTGGACCCAGAAGGACCACAGTGACAGTCCCCCAAAATACCCAGCATAGAGGTCCCTGTGTAACCAGTTTCTCTCAGCCTCAAAGTGGGACTCTGCTATCCTCTGGGGGCCCCATTGACCTGTGCCTCCTCTTAAGGACCTGGAGTACCTTTCTGAGGGCCTTGAAGGCCGAAGCCAGAGCCCTGTGGCCCTGCTCTTTGATACCCTCCTGCGCCCTGACACAGACTTTGGAGGCAGCATGGACTCTGTACTCTCCTGGAAGCGGCAGAAGGAGCGTGCTGTCCCTCACCTTGTCCTGGGGCGGAACCCCCCTGGGGGCGCCTGGCATGTGAGTATCATCTTGGAGCCACCCCTGTTCTCCCTTGTACCTTCTTCTCTTCCCATGTGTCCTCTCCTGCCACTTGTCTCAGCCCTGGGGAGGGGCACCATCTGTCCCGGCTGGGCCTGAGAACTCCTTTCTCTGCAGTCCATTGAAGGTTCCATGGTCACCTTGAGCCAAGGCCAGTGGATGAGTCTCCCAGACCTACAGGTTAAGGACTGGATTCGGAAGAAATGCAGGTAAGGAGCTAAGGAGCACCCCCCCCCCCGCAGGAGGCTAGGCCGGCAGAGAGGACTCCCCTACAAATAGATACAGCTGGCCTCTCTAGTTCTGGCTCTGCTGGACTCTCCCTGAAGATGAGGAGGGATGTCAGGCTTGTGTAGGGACAGGAACATATGCTTCTCTTGCCTTTGATGCATAATGCCTGTCAGAATTGTCTTTTGTGAAGCTACAGTGCTTGTAGCCTTCCCTTTACATGGCTTTGTAATATTCCTAAAGGGGCCATGTCCCTGGTTCAGAAAATACCCTACAGCAGTGATCCACTGCCACCCACTTGCCTCTCTTCCATGTGCCATTGTAAGAAACAACCCAGAGGGTAGCCTCTTAGGACAGTTCTCAGTTTTCAAAAACAAAAAACTAAAACAGGAGAGGGGAATGACAGGCAGAAACAAATAATTCTATAGCTCCTGGGTGGCCTAGGTGAATCCTGGCCTTTGAGTCATATGTGCCTACACTGGGTCATACAATAAGTTCAGAGATGTCAGAGGTTATGCAAAGCCATCTCCCCTACCAGCATCACAGACCCTGTAGTCACTGTCTCTGGAAAGGGAAGATACAATACAAATACAAATGGCAGCAGAAATGATGGCACAGCCCCCTGTGCCTTTCCTGTGTGGCCCAGGACCTGCTAAGGGCATCAGTGGGATAGTTTAAAGTTCACACTAATCAGAATGTGACTCACGGGGTTGAGCATTGGGGATTTGGCTCAGCGGTAGGGCGCTTGCCTACTAGCATGCACAAGGCCCTGGGGTCTGTCCTCGGCTGGGAGGTGGGGGCATGGGGAGATGTGACTCACGTAGAAAAGGGTAGGGAAGCCCTGGGCACCACTGAGGAGCACGTTGCCATGGCACTCAAGGTCAGATCCAGAGACCGCTGCCCAGCACCTCACTGACCTCCAATCACCCTCCCTTCCCCTCCTCCCGTTCAGCCCTGCTCTTAACTCTAGCTGTATAGACCCCTTGGCCTCATTCTGAACTTTATAGATGTGAGATCTTACTACATTTACATAGACATTTTGGGTTCTAGTTTTAGTTTTTGAGGCAGGGTCTTGCCATGCCAGACTGGCCTTAAACTGGTGATCCTCCTGCCTCAGCCTCCTGAGTGCTGGTAGTCACCAGCTTTTGGACTGTTGTAACCTTTTGGGGTAATGGTATCAGGGGCCGGGCAGCCCAGACATGGCACTACCATGCTCAAGTTCCCGTCTAGGCACTTGGTTTGCACCCAGCCTTGTAGAATCTCCCAAGCCCTCATGGGATGTTGCTGACACACTCATACACCCTGCCTCACAAGTAGGGAAACTGAGGCACAGGGAGTTTCAGGCTCCCTGTGTTAGCTCCACTTTACACAAGAGACAGGGAAGCCTGGCCTCAGCTAGGAGTGCTGTCACCACTGGTATTGCCTACCACATCTCTGACACCCAGCGCCCACATCTGTTTCCTTCTCAGAGGTCTCCGTAACAGCAGAGCCACAGCGGGTGACATCGCCCACTACTACAGAGACTATGTGACCAAGAAGGGTCTAAGTCACAACTTTGTGTCTGGTGCTGTAGTCACTGCCGTGGAGCAGGCAAATTCTGAGCATGGCAGCCCTGAGGCCCAAGCTCCCGGCCCCCTCTTCCAAGTAAAAGGCTACTTAACTGCCAAGGACAACAGCCACCAGCCCTTCTCACTGTGGGCCCGTAACGTGGTCCTGGCCACGGGCACCTTTGACAGCCCAGCCCGGCTAGGCATCCCAGGAGAGACCCTGCCCTTCGTCCACCATGAGCTGTCAGCCCTGGAAGCAGCCCTGCGGGCAGGCACCATCAATCCAAACTCAGACCCGGTGTTGATTGTGGGCGCTGGGCTGTCTGCAGCCGATGCTGTCCTCTTTGCTCGCCACTACAACATCCAGGTGATCCATGCCTTCCGCCGGTCTGTCCATGACCCTGGCCTGGTGTTCAACCAGCTGCCCAAGATGCTGTACCCTGAATACCACAAGGTGCACCAGATGATGCGTGATCAATCCATCTTGTCACCCAGCCCCTATGAGGGCTACCGAAGCCTCCCTGAGCACCGGCCGCTGCTCTTCAAGGAGGATCACCAGGCAGTGTTCCAGGACCCACAAGGGGGCCAGCAGCTCTTTGGAGTCTCCATGGTGCTGGTCCTCATTGGCTCCCACCCCAACCTTTCCTACCTCCCCAGGGCAGGTGCTGACTTGGTCATAGACCCAGATCAGCCACTGAGCCCCAAGAGGAATCCCATTGATGTGGACCCCTTCACTCATGAGAGCATTCACCAGGAGGGCCTGTATGCCCTGGGGCCACTGGCTGGGGACAACTTTGTGAGGTTCGTCCAGGGTGGGGCCTTGGCTGCTGCCAGCTCCCTGCTGAGGAAGGAGACCAGGAAACCACCCTAACATCCGCAGATGCCCTGACACCAGGCCCTGAAGAGGAGGGGCTCATCATAGTCCAATGGGACATGGGTCCATCTAAAGATTTCCTATGTGGGGACCAGTCTCCCCAGCAGGAGATGAAGACTCGAGCCTTGTGGATGGACTGTCTGGCCCAGAGGCATGGGGAACACAGGTTACCCCATCCTCAAGCTAGTCAAGGCTCTAGGTGAGAGCAGTAGCCATAGGCCAGAGACACCTGGGCCTGGGCCACCTTGAAGCTGTCAGTGTGTGCTGGAATCATGGGGCCAGCTGAGTGCCCAACTAGGAGGACTCCAGATGGAACCTTTCAGAATCAGGTCCATAATAAAACCAACAGTGCCTCCACTGTGCCTGAAACGTCTGTGCTTGGGGAGTGGCTGGGCAAACAGACCCCACACTGGGCCCCTGGATGAGGCCTACAGCTCCAGAACAAGGGATGGGGGCCCAGGGTGGAGCAGTTGTGGGCAGGGAATGAAGCTTCCAGAAGCCCTTTGCAGCCCTGTCAGCCTTGTAGTCCCCTGGTCTGTTCGTCAGTCTCCAAGCCTCACCTCCCGGTTACATGCCTCAGGGCCTTTGCTCAGACTGGTGTCCAGCCCAGGGCCCCCTGTTCAGGTCTCTAGAGTCTGAGTCACTTGCACAATTATCCACATCTTGCTCTGCCTTCAGGGTAACTGGCGTCCGCGGGTGGAGGAGGGGAGGAAGGGACTCAGGAAGAATCGGCCGGCAGAGGGCGCTCAGGGCTCGCCGGACACTCGCACCACGGGGGAGGGGACCCGGGGTCAGCGGGACCCTGGTGGGGACTGGGACACAATCCCGGGGGCCCCCACCCTCCTCTACACCCGTCCGCAATCCGGTGTGCACGAGGCCATCCCCCTCTGTGACCGTGCCAGGGTCCGGCCACCGGACCCCGCACCCCCGCGGGCAGTCCCCTGCCTCCGCTCTTGGCCGGCGGGGTGGGGGCGGCGGGCGCGGAGCACGTGGCTTGGGGTCCGGGGAACCCCCCCACGCCCCGGCACTGGCGGTCCCCGCGGTGTCCGGGCCGCGGGGCCGGAGGCGGGAGCGGCGCGCGCGGGCGGGCGCGGGCAGGGGGCGCGCGGGGGCGCGGCCGGGCGGGGGTCGGCGGGCGAGATGTGCGAGCGGGCGGCGCGCCTGTGCAGGGCCGGCGCGCACAGGCTGCTTCGGGAGCCGCCGCCGCAGGGCCGCGCGCTGGGCGGGCTGCTGCGCTGGGTGGGCGCCAGAATGGGCGAGCCCCGCGCACCGCTCGTCCCCGACATTCCCGTCGCGGACCCCAGCCCCGGGCCCGCCGCGCCACGCGGGGGCACGGCCGTCATCCTGGACGTGAGTATGCGCCGGACCCTCCACCCAGCGCGGCTGGGTGCCACTCCGCACCCGGGACCCTAGCACCCTCTCCTTCATCCTGCACGTTCCCACATCCCCGCATCCCTTAGCTGGAACCCTCCTCGACGCGGAGACCCCAAGCGCAAACCCCTAACTCTCATTGCCGCTGAGGCGCCTGTCCTCCAGATCGTACGATCCCCTCTATCCATCCCCTCCCTCCACTTTCCCTCATTCCCACATCTCTACATCCCATAGCTGGGACCCCTTCTTCCCACAGGGACCCCCAGGACCCCCAGCCCCACCCTACTATTATCCTCACCTCCATCCTTTTCATCCACTTCCTTGGATCCCCACATCCCATAGCCGGGACCCTCCTCCGAGTGAGAACCTCAAGCCACCAACCCCACACCCGGACTCAGTCCCCTCCCTCCATATTCCCGCTTCCACTTATCCCACAGCTGGGATCTCATCGCGGCTGCGGAGCCTGTCCCCACTGGAACTCCACGACCCCCTACATCCCCTCCCTTTACAATCCTGCACCCCCGTATCCCATAGCCCGGACCCCTAGAGCTGCCATAAGTCTGGCCACTATTCCCCTCTTTCGGTTCTAACCAAACCCTCTCACTTGAATCC
This sequence comes from Mesocricetus auratus, assembly GCF_017639785.1. NCBI lineage: Eukaryota > Metazoa > Chordata > Mammalia > Rodentia > Cricetidae > Mesocricetus > Mesocricetus auratus. Next base: position 4,408,340 of record NW_024429183.1, on the reverse strand, counting down.
CTACTCCTGGGACAAGAGCCCTGGGCACCTCCAGCCCCCTCCTCTCTATGGGGCATTCTTCCCTGCAGTGTTACTTCTCTGAGACCACACAGCCCCTCAGCCACCCCTCCACTCTCTGCTGAGAAAGCTGAGCCCCCCACACCCTCCCCCCCCGCTGTGCCCCTTCCCACCTCCTCTCTTCCCATAAAATCAGAACCATGCCTGGGCGTGGGGGCTCCCTCCCCCAGCTCCACCCCAAGCTATTGCCCTTCACTCTCTTCCTGGCACCCTCCCCTCCTGTACTTTCCTTTCGACTCTTGGACCCCAGACTCACTCCTCACCCCACCTAGCTCCTTCCCCCTGCAGAGTGGGGGAGTCACATGGGCGGGAGAGGGCTGGTGGCCTGGCCATGCAGGGTTTCTGGGGTTGGAACTGGTCTGAGGGGGTGAGTTTGCATGTTATGATGCTCTAGGAGAGTCAAGGTGTTTTTGAGTGTGTAAGTGCACACTTGTGTGTGTGTGCCTCACACCCCTACAAGTGTCAGGGTACTAGAAACCCTATCCCCAATTCTCTTGTTAGATCTCAGAGCCCACATGTATGTCTAGGCAGGAGGGTTTCAGAGATGGGGGCCCTAGTGACTCAATGAACACACGCACACGCGCACACGCACACACACTCACACACACGCGCACACACGCACACGCGCACACGCACACACACACACACACTGTAGGACTGAGGCAGAGTCCGGGTGGAGGTGGCAGCTTGGCCCTCTTTCGGGGGAGCCCTGTCCAGCCCTTCCCTCTGCACTTGCTGCTGTGTGCTGGCTGAGCCTCTATTTCTTCATCTGTGCAGTGGGGTAAGCAGTGGGGGAAGGGCATTGTTCACCCTGGTTCCAGGAGCCACCTTTGTTGGTGTCAGTTGAGAGCACATCAGCCTAGCCATTCCCATACCCAGGCCTTTTGGGGTCTGGGAGCACCCAGAGAATGCGCATATCCCTTGTCCTATTGCTTGTAGGGTGCAGGTGAGCAAAGCCATCCGTCCTTGTATTCAAAGAGACTTGAGGGGGTGGCACTTCATGCCTGGCCTAACAGATCCCTATTAAACCTTCCTGAGTCTGGGAAAACCCAGAGAGTGGAGGCGGGGACTGGACATTTCCTTCTGGATAAAGGGAGTCAATTCCTTCAGGATCCTGAGACCATCTCAGTGCTGGGACATCAGCCCCCACAGGGAGCTGATTAAAAGGCGAGCCTGATTGATTGAGTAGATTCAGGGTTGGACACCAAATCCCTCTGTGAGTTAGAAGGTCTTAGCAGACACTTTGATCCAACCTGCCTGGGTTATGGCCCAGGCTGAGCGACTTTTGGAAGTGCCCGCAATTATCAGAAACAACCTCTTGACCCTGGCCACCCAGCACCTGTCATCAAAGGACCTTGAGGAATTCAGTTGTCAGCAAAGCACGGAGTGACTTTGTCTCAAAGTGCAGGTCCCAGGTTTGGGCTGTTCCCGATCCCATCCCTGCTAGTTGCAACCAGAACATTCCTGCCTGCCTCTCCCCTGTCTCATAATGGTGGCATACTTCCTGTGGGCTGATCTTGTCACCAGGCTTCAAGATCACCTCCTTCAGAGGGGACCTAGGCAAGCCAGAGCAAGGGAGGAGGGCCCTGAATGGCGAACGGTGGGAAGGCACGGAGTGAGCGCTCACGGGTCTCTGAGCGTGGCCGGGTGCAGCTGTGTGCTCAGCAATGGGGGAGTCTAGAGGAATGAGTGTCGTACACCTGCAGAGATACACGTGGGTGAGCGTGAGCGTGCAGCAGGGATGTGTGTCTGTCAGCAGCCGTGGGCAGGCTGGCAGAGCAGAGGGGGAGGGAGGGCTGACTTCTGAAGTAGTGTGGGAAGGGCCTCTGCCTGCTGCAGTCTCTCTACCCTGGGGCCCAGCCTTGCGGTCTCCTGGGTTAGTTTGGGTTCCAAGCCTCACCCCGGCTGCTCCTGGGAGAGGGATCTCAGCTGGGTCAAGAGGCTGCAGAGGGCACCTGCCCAGGCTCAGCTCAGGACTGACTCCAGGTCTCCTCTCTGCAGATTTTCCGCCGTGCGGATAAAAACGGTGAGTTTCCCTCCAGGCGCCCCGCTGCCCGCACTCCCTGTCCTGATGTTTCATGGGGTGGGGATGTGTACAACTATGAACCTGAGGATGAAGAACACAAGAAGTTCAGAGGTCAACTCCTGTCGCTGTTCTGTGCCTCGGTTTCCCCTTCTGTAAGCCAAAGCGGTAACAGCTGTCCTGTGTGCAGCCCTGAGCTTTGGGGGTGAGGTAAAGAGGAGACATGGGTGACCTAAAGACACCTCGAAAGAGAACCAGAGGGTGGTGTGTTCATTCATGAAGTACTCAGGCCCTTGTCTGCCACCTGCCCCAGAGGCCCTGGTTCCCTTCCCAAGTGGGCTTGAATTCAAGGTGACTCCGGCTTTGTCCAGCTCCTCTGCCATTCGTGGGAGCCGTTGCTGTATATCCTGTGTGGTTGGTGGGGTGGGGCAGAGCTCTTTGCCAACAGGCCTGGGCTGGAGCCGTTGTGGAGGAGTGTTGTCCTCTTCGGGTCTGTCCTAGGGGTGATATGCATCCTCCAGGCCTCCAGGTGAAGGACCACCTGCAGATTCCACATGGGAAACAGGGATACAGGGAGATCAAATGGTACTGAAAATGTGGTGGCTTTGTGCAGAGCCTTCACCACCCGGGGGAAAAGCGCCCCCCCCAGATCTCAGGAGTGTCAGCCTGCAGTGGGCCTTACCCTGCACCCTCCTGACCATCCCCCACCACTCCGACAGGTTGGGATTTTGGACTTGTTTTCTTTGGTAAGTTCACATGCCCAAAGCACAGTGGGTCCTCTGCCAGTGTGAACAAGATGCCTTCCCTCATGAGAACAAAGCTGCGTGTCTCGGGGAGGCTCTCATGATAAGGACTAGCTTTGTGGTGGACACGAGGTAGCCAATCCCCAGGGGAAGCCTAGAATGAGAGGCCTGACTGGCAGCCCAGGGTAAAACCCTGGAAGATGGCATTGACAGCTGGCAGAGGGAGGGGACCAGCCAGCATTTTCCTCCAGGGATGAGGCCCATCGGCTCTTGCCTTTTGAAAGGTCACTGCAGCAGGCTGGGCTCCTGCTCATTAGTGGTGCCACCTGCAAACAGCCCCACTTGAGTTGCTGGCCCAGGGGATGAAGCTCCAGAACAATTCATCTTCTCTAATTGGACCAGAGGCCAAGTGGAGGATATTTTCCTCTTAATAGCTCATAGGTGCTCATTAGGCTTGTGGCTGCCACCCAAGGTAAATGTCAGAAGGTTTCTGATCAGAGGATCTGCACACTCTGTCCTCCTGCCTCCTGTTCTCTCTGGGTTCAGAGGACACTGAGGTATCATCCTTGATAAGCTGGTGGAAGAAGTCAGAGGGAAAACAGGGCCTGGTGTTGGGACACCCCATGCTGTGCCTGGGGCAGACATGACTAATCAGTCACAGCACACATTCATTGAGTATAGACTTGATTTCAGTTTTTCCATGCAGCCCAGTTACTCCATGAAAGATGAAGCTACTGACTGCCCCTTGTCAAAACGTTTGGGGGACTGTGTTGGCACCTATCATGTGGCCCAAAGTCCTGCCCTAGGCTAGATTGAAGGTCTGAGCTCAGAGTACTAATGCCTTGTAGGACCCAATAGAAGGACTGTTCCCTTTCCCAGAGTTAGGACCTAGGTGGGGGTTGGGAGTGATCACTGTAGAAGACTATTGTTGTCAGTGTCCGAGTCAGGTGATTGAGGGGGTGCAGAAGGGCCTGACAGAAAGCATGCCATTCCCCAGAAACCAGCTTCTGTTGTCTCTGTTCTTGGGATTACCAGTCAGTAGGCTTCAGTTTGGCAACTGGGAATTCCATTCACTCAGGCAGTGGTTCTGGGAACAGTCTGTGGGCCGCCACCACGTGTTCTCTCTGAGACAGCAGCTGCTTCCTTGCCTGTCCACTGCAGATGACGGGAAGCTGTCCCTGGAGGAGTTTCAGCTCTTCTTCGCAGATGGTGTCCTCAATGAGAAGGAGCTGGAGGACCTCTTCCACACCATTGACTCCGACAACACCAAGTGAGCCCAGGCTACCCTGGGGCACCCTGGGGATGTATAGGTTCCTCCCTTCTCCATAATGACAATGCTCGGTATAGGAGCAAGAGGCCTGGAACTTCCCCGACTCACTAATCTAAAAGCCAGACCTGTCTGGCCCTCCTGTGTGTGTGGTTGTCACAGAGTTTGTCCTTCCTGAGCCACCTTGGCCAAGCAGGGAGAGCCCCTGGGCCTGATGCAGTACACACAGGACTGATGGGACATTGGCAGTGACTCTGCTGTGTCTCCATTCAGTTCTGATTCCAGAGCTACCCAATATCTGCTTCCTGAGACCCATCCCATCCACCCTTGTGCATGTGAATCCCAACTCTAGCATGAACCTCGCTTCTGACCTTGGAGCAGTTTGAACCTTTTCTGCCACCCAGTCATGACATGGACCTGCATCTTGTCCTCACAGGACACCTGGCCCCCAGAGCCAGCCAGCGTAGGGGTGCAGGGGTGCACCGCCCACACTCACAGGCCCTTCACCCATTTTTGTCCATGGCTCCTGAATTCTGCCTGGGTGGGTAAGAGCCACCTGACCACCTTCCTCTGCCCCACCGAGGTGGCGAGGGCTGAAGTTTCTGGGGGCTCTAGAGCAGGTAGGATCACTGGGGGCCCCAAGACTAGTGGTGATCCAGGCACACGGTTACTACCAAGCCAGTTTGCGGGGTCATAGTAAAGTGGTAGCTTGAAGTCAAGGCTGGAGACAGGAGGTCATTTTCTGGGGATGCCACTGTGTAGGAGTGACTTTGATCCCGAGAGCAGAGCAAGGGACACTGTCTCCAGGCCACACGAAGTCTCCCAGCTTCTCTGCAGCCTCCTGGGCACTCACTGAGTTAGACATTGTCCCTGGGAGCCTCCGGTGTCAGCTAGCGAGGTGGAGGGAGAGGAGGCGCTGCTTTGAGAGCTTGTCCTGGAGGATGGGGGCGGAGGGCTGAGCAGAGTGGACCCACTTCAGGGGAGGTCAGAATTCGGAAGACATTCTGGATTCTTTGCTCCAGTGCCACCGGAAGTAGGAACTGCAGACATTAGCCCCTTGAGTTGCGAAGCAATCCTCCTGACTCAGACAGCTCACACATCAGAAGCAGCGTTCCAGGATGTCAGAGAAATTCCAAGGCTGTCACCAGTCTTGGAATCTACAGAAAACGTTCACCCAGATGTATGCTCTTGAACATGGAATCCACTAAAAGCAGGCCTAAGCCAGGGTACAGGCTAGACCCGGAAAGGAGAAGGCGTTGGAACCCGCACAGCCACTTCCTGGTCCCTCTGCTGTCTAACACTGATTTTCACACACCTCTCCCAACCCTGAGCAAGGACCAGATCCTTCTCTGCTTTGGTGGAAGGAGTGGAACCCAGGGCTAGAATGGGGCAGGGGTATTATTTTGACAACCTGGGATAATCACAGCTGACCCCACAGCCCTTTCCCCACCCTGCTCCCAGGACCAGCCCCTCCTTGGTCCCATCTACTCATGATATGGCCCATGGGCTTTGAGAGGAATACTGAGCAGCCCGGTGTGGTGGCATAGGTCTGTAACCACAACACTCAGCAGGCTGAGGCAGGAAGATCATGAGAGTTCAAGGCCAGCCTGTATTACATAGTGTCACCTTGTCTCAAAATAAGGAAAGGAACTAGAACATGGTGGGCGGGCAGGTGGCTCCCACTCCAGCCTCTTCTATGACGTGGGTTCACGATACCAGTGCTGAGCATGCAGAGGGGGCCACAGCAAGTCTTTTAAGGACTGCTGGAGGGTCAGACAATGACCTGCTGACTCTCTCTCCCTCTCCCCCCTCCGTTTTCTCCCTCTTTCCCTCCCTCCCTCCACAGCCATGTGGACACCAAGGAACTGTGTGGTGAGTACCTGAATGGACAGCCAGCATGGTGTAGGCAAGAATACCCAGAGGAGGGCAAATCAGCACGGACCTAGGTGGCACTGGTGGGAGGGGCCCAGGGAGAGGGCGGAATCCTCTGTGACCCCTGACCTTTGTATCCCCCTTCCCCAGATTACTTTGTGGACCACATGGGAGACTATGAGGATGTCCTGGCCTCCCTGGAGACCTTGAACCACTCTGTCCTGAAAGCCATGGGCTACACCAAGAAGGTCAGTGGGGTGGGACATGCACTCAAGGAGCCAGGGCCTGAACGCCAGTCTAGCTGTTTCTGAGCATTGTTGTTCAAGGGTGTCTGGCTCTGTGGTGACAAATGTTGGTGGGGCTCCTTGGGGACCTTAGTGGATAGCCCTGTCCCGTAGGGTGTGTGTCAGAGTGTGAGGGTCTTGCCCAGGGTAGAGCCTGGTCCTGGTGCGGATACCTGGTGAGGGCAGGAATCCTGAGTGATCGGCTCCTTCAGGGGCAGCGCAGACCCAGGGATCTGGAAATGGAGATTTAGGTTTCATCTGTCTGAACTTGACCCGGGAGTGCACTGGTGTCTCCTGAGTGGCTGGCACATGGGCAGTAGAGGAAGACTGAGCTGATCTGGCCAGTGACACTGTTGAAGGACTAGAGTCTCACTTTGCTGGCTGTGGCGTGGGAGTGTACATCTTGCAGACCTTGACTGAACTGAACACTAAGCAGGTGAACACAGGGCTACATAGGCAGCACCAGCTCCCTCAGTCCCTTACGTGTAGCCTGGGCCTCGCCTGCGCTGGACTGAGGGCCCCTTCTTGCCATGCACCCCCTTTGCTGAGTCTGCCCCCCCCCCCGCTTATCCACACTGCCATTCTGGCATTGCACTGTCAGGAGTCTTGCTGTTTGCAAATATTTTAAGACCTTGTGGGAGCCACTGTAAGGGGGCGAGGGGATGTTCATCATGGCAGTTTTGCTGCAGCCCCCAGTGTCCCATGGTGGCTGGAGCATTAGCAGGGTGTGCTAGGCAAGCGTGTCAGCCTGGCTCTAAGAGGGAGGGGAAGATGGATTGTGCAGCAAGCCACTCCTTGACTCTTCCCCTCCCGTCTAGGAGCAGAGCCGCATCCCAGTAAAGCTGTAGAGCATGGACCCTCACCACCCATGAGGGAAAGGAGGCTCAGCCCAGCCCTAGCCATGCTGCCACAAGGATAGCACATGTAGCCTCGGGTGATCATGGTGGTTTCAGGTGATTCTGTAGCATCCTTGCAGGGACTGACAGTGGTGGCTGACTTTTTTTTCCTTCTTTGGTGTCTCCTAGCTGGCCTGTTTGTAGAAAGGCAGCTTGCTGATGATCTTGAATGCTTTCCTTGTGTGCTGGTAGCTTTTATGTCATCTTGACATACGCTAGAGTCATCTCGATTAAGAAAATCCCCCCAACACATTGGCCTGTTGAACAAGTCTGCAGGGTATGTTTCTGGATTGATGATTGATGTCTGAAAGCCCAGCTCACTTTGGGTGGCGCCACCTCTGGACTGGTGGTCGTGGGTGCTGTAAGAGAGCAAACAGAGCAAGCCATGGGGAGCAAGTCAGTAAGCCGTGCCCCTCCATGGCCTCTGCATCAGCTCCTGCCTGGGTTTCTGCCCTTGACTTCTCTCAGTGGACTGTGATATGGACATGTAAGCCGAAATGAACCCTGTCCTCCCCAAGTGCTTTTGGTTATGGTGTTTCATCACAGCCAAAGAAACTCAAAGACACACTGTGATCCCTGATCGGAGCTGACTGCTTTGATTTTGTGATGCAGGAGTCTCTGTCATGGTTAGCTGGGCTAGTCCCCTGCATGGGGGCTCCTCTGGTAACTTTGTTGCATGTGGCATATTCTCCAGATCCTAACACATCTAATGATGCAAAGCCCCAGCTTTTCAAGTACATCCCGAGCATCTCTCCACTAATTGCAATATTAATACCAACTCTTATTTTAGAAACCTCTTCAGTTCAGCCTGTGCAAAAATATGTTTCGCCTTCCCCTTTGTTCAGTCTCGTCTTGGGTGATGGCAAGGAATTTGCTCAAATGCCTATGGGTGTTTTTTTGTTTTTTTAATGATCTGATGATTTTGCTTCAGCTATCGATGGGTGGATTCTATTTTTAGATTCTCTCATATTGAATAGTCGGTGCTCTGTGATAAACTCTCATCAGAGCGTCATTCTTTCATCATCCCTCACTCAATTCTGTCACCTACTGAGTGTCTTCTCTCTGCATTGAGAGTTGAAGTGGGAGGGTGGCCTGGGGAGCAAATCGTCTGACTGGGGCATCTCCTGTGTGATTCACCATCCCTAAGATGTATGGAAGTGCTTTTTTTCTATTCAAAATCAAAACGTTATCCAGAACTCTTGGGTCAAGGGACTAAAAGAGTAGGGACTGTTGTCTTGGTCGTATTGTTTTATGTGTGGGGTGTTTTACCTGCACGTACATCTGTGTACCTTGTGTGTGCCTGGAGCTCACAGTAGCCAGAAGATGGCATTGGGTCCCCTAGAACCGGAGTCACAGATGGTTGTGAGCCACCATGTAGGTGTTGGGAATCAAACCCCGGGTCCTTTGCCAGAGCTCTTAACCACTGAGCCATTTCTCCAGCCCCTGTAATAAGTGGTTTATAGCAAGCCCTAATTTTAGTCATTTCCTTTTTGATGTGTTCACTTTTGTATATTCTTTAACAAACCTGGACATGTTCATTTTCATGATCAATTAATTATGTACAGTATGTTCTCATGATTATTTTTGAAAGTCTAAACCGCTATTTGACCAAGACAGACACTTCATGCAGAAAAGAACGATAAAAAGTCCTTAGGTGAGCCGGGCGGTGGTGGCGCACGCCTTTAATCCCAGCACTCGGGAGGCAGAGGCAGGCGGATCTCTGTGAGTTCGAGGCCGGGCTGGACCGACAGCCTCCAAAACAATACAGAGAAACCCTGTCTCGTAAAACCAAAAAAAAAAAAAAAAGTCCTTAGGTGGTTGTGAGCACTTCAGCTACAGCTCCCATTCCCTCCAGGGCTTGTCTCCTCCCTCTCCATCCCCCCTCCTCCCCCCTTTCTTTTCTTTCATTTTGTTTGTTGACCCAGGATCTTACTGTGTAGACCAGGCTGACCTCTAACCTGTCACCCTCCTGCCTCAGCCTCCTCAGTACTGGAATTAGAAGCATGTGCTTCCTACATTTTAAAAATGTTATGTTTGACAGTGTTGCCTGTTTCAACCAGCTGTTTCTCATAGCCAGCCCCAGACACTTATTTAATATACATATTATGTTTTCTTTCTTATTTGTGCTTCTTATTATAATTCTTGTCCTCTGTTGGCTTGGGTTCATCATCACCTTGGTCTTCTTATTTTTTCCTTTGTGTGAATGGAGTGCTTTGCTTAATATGAAATTCTGAAATCCAACACACTAACCTTTGGTATTTTCAAGGCTACCACAGATGGTACCATGCAGTGTCTTTGTCCCCAGCATTTTCCAAACTATCTCTTGCATTCATTGTATTGTGATAAAGATGGGTGACCAGTAAGTTTCCTCCCCCACTGTGTCTTCTGGTTGCATGGCACTTTGTCTTTAATGGTGTCTGGGAGGGACATTTGAAGGGTGTGGAACATCAGACCTGAAAATAGATGTCCTGCCTTTGTTGGGAAATGTGTGCAGCTGGAACACACTCTTTAAAAAACACAAAGCCAGTCTGTTCCGCACATGTTAAAGTGAAACCTTGGTGATGTTACAACTGGCTTCGGAGAAGTCAAAGAACGTGTGTGTGTGGGGGGGGGGTGGGTGTGGGCATGTGTGTGTTGCTGCTATCCTTCCACAACTGTGGGTCCTGGGGATTAAACTCAGGTTGTCAGAATTGCCATAAGTTCCCTTACCTGCTGAGCCATCTTTTCCCTGTTTATGATTTTCTAATTCATCTTTCAGGTGGGACAGGAGAGCTAACGTCTCATACTAAATATGATCTTATCATTTAATTCTTGTATTTCTGTTGTTTTTCTCATGTATATTTTTGTCCATTTTGTTTGATGCATGTAGACTTTCATCGTATTGTTTATTGTATCAAATAGCGGTATTCAGTAAAGCTAAGTTCAGAAAACAAAATGAAGCGCCAGTTCAGATCACTGTTCACCCGGAACCTCCATGATCTGGAAGGGTTTGGGTGGATGATTCTTGCAACTTTTTAATGGGTAGTTCTTCAGTTCCTTAACATATTTATTTTAAGTGCCCTCAGAGGCCAGAAGAGGATGTCAGATCCCCTGAAACCAGAATTACAGAAGGTTGTGAACCACCATGTGGGTGCTGGGAATCAAACCTGGGTCCTCTGTAAGAGCAGCCAGTGCTGTTAACCACTGAGCCATCTCTCCAGCCCCATATTTTAATATGGTGTCAGAAAACATGTTTTCTGCCTTTTACCTAGTATTTTAACACTTCCCCTGTAATTTTTAGGAGTGTGCATTTTATTTATTTATTTATTTGTATTTTCAAACAGGGTCTCACTGTGAAGCCTTGAACTCACAGACATCCACCTGCCTCTGCTCCCATGTGCTGGAATTAGTGGTATATCGTAGGGTTTTTGTTGCAGTAATGAAGCATCATGACCAAAACAAGTCGGGAAAGAAAAGGTTGATCTGGCTTATTTCCACACTGTAGTTTCTTATTGAAGGAAGTCAGGACAGGAACTCAAGCAGGTCAGGAACCTGGAGACAGAGCTGATGCAGGGGCCATGGAGGAGTGCTGATCACTCATGACTTGCTCAGCCTACTTTCTTTCTTTTTTCTTTTTTCTTTTTTTTTCTTTTTTTTTTTTTTTTTTTTTGGTTTTTCGAGACAGGGTTTCTCTGTATTATTTTGGAGGCTGTCCTGGAACTCACTCTGTAGACCAGGCTGGCCTGGAACTCACTCTGTAGACCAGGCTGGCCTCGAACAGAGATCCGCCTGCCTCTGCCTCCCGAGTGCTGGGATTAAAGGCGTGCACCACCAACGCCCGGCTCAGCCTGCTTTCTTATAGAACCCATGACTACCATCCCAGGCTTAGCACCACCCACAACGGGCTGGGCCCTCCACCATTGATCACTAATTAAGTGGCCTGCAGCCAGATCTTATGGAGGCTTTTTCTCAAGTGACACTCCCTCTTCTCAGGTGACTCTAACCTGTGTCAAGTTGACATAAACTTAGCCAGCACAAAGTGTGCCCTGCTATGTCTGGCTGAGGGTGTCTCTAAATATTCCTACCCAAATTTACTAATTATTCATTTATGATTGGCATATTAGTTGATTTCTAAGACTTTACTGTTGTAAACATAGTCATATTATATATAATATGTGTATCACACTATGACTCTCACCCAGTGCATACAGATCTGTTCACTCTTTACTCTTAAGGAGCTATGATCAGAACTGGAGGCTTACTGCTCTAAAGAATATGAGCAAGAGGGTGGAGAGATGACTCAGAGGTTACAAATGCCCGTTGCTCTTCCAGAGGACCTGAGTCTGAACTCATAACCTCTTCTGGCCTCCACAGGCACCTGAACACACATAAAAACAAAAGAAATCTTAAAAAGAATATAAACAAGTTGAGTGTAGTGATTGATACACACCCGTCACTCTAGCTACTATCCAGGCTGAGGCAGAAGGATTGTTATGAGTTCAAGCCAGCCAGAGACTGTCTCAAAAAAAGAATATGAAGAGTCTAAGCCTCTTCATCCTCAGCTGACTTGCTTTATGTGACAGTTGCATCCCTGTCACCAAGCTTAACAAGGCTCACAGCAGCCTCAGCACCAGCCTTGAAGATGAAATAACAGCCTGGTGCACATTGTGTCCTCAGCCTCCTTATCTCTTGTCGTGTTTTCTCATTTAAGCTCTAGCGCCCTGGCGGTATGGCAGCTGGCCCTATCTGCCTGATTGAGTGTGATTGCAGAACCTCTCTGCACCGGCTCTGTCTGCAAAGTCTTTGCTGCTCTGATGGGGTGCAGCCTGGCTGCACCATGTTTAATCAGCTCCGGAATGGTGTCTGCACCCGGGAGACTGTGGCTGCCTCTCTTCATTATGAGTGTTCCGTCCAGGCTGGCGGCTCTCGTGATCCTTTGTTCTTCCTCCGTCTCGTTCTTTCTTCATCTCTTTTACCCTCTTCCTTTTGATGCTCTGCTCTGCTTCATTGACTGTGACTTAGAAGATAAAAATCTTCATTTTCATCTTATTAGTGGCTTCTGAAGCCAGGCATGTCATTTAATCCCAGTACTCAGGAGGCAGGTGGATCTCTGTGAGTTCAAGGCCAGCCTGGTCTACAGAGCTAGTTCCAGGACAGTCAGGACTACACAGTGAGACCCTGACTCAACACACGTGCATGTGCGCGCACACGCACACATGCACACACACACGAAAAAAAAGAGAAAAATCTCTGTAAGCATCCTCAATCCTAGTTTTATTCTTAGATCATTAAAAACATTTCTTGTTCATTTTGGAGGAGGGATTCTGAGAGGTGGAGATGTGGTATCAGTAGTTTGACTTAATCTAATCATTGAAATGGCTCAGCTTGTCAAGGAACTTACTACCAGATCTAATGACCTGAGTCCAATTCCAAGGACCACATGGTGGAGGGTGAGAACAAACTTCCACAGGTTGTCCTCTGACTTCTGTACATGCATCATGGCACAGGCACACACATGCATACATACAAAACACACACAAATAAATAAGTGAACAATCAAGTTGCTAACGGTTTTCTTTCTTTACCTCCAAACTCAGTGCTCACACAGCTTCCGTCTTAGGGCATTTTTCTCTGTGGCTCAAGCCTGGATGTTAGGGGACATTCTTGATTGATCACTCTCTACGCAGTCACCTGGCAACTCAAATGCTCTGCAGGGCTCTGGGTAGCTCCCAACGACTACAAATGGCTTGTCACAGGGTGCATGTACAACAGCCCCTCAGGCCCTCCACTGTGGAACTGCTCTCAGCTCTTGGCAGAGGAAAAAGGGTAGTGTCTCCATTGCTGCTCTACCCCGCAGAAAGTGGCCTGTCTTTGGAATTCTCATTTTCTGCATTTAGTGACTGCCTTGTCAGTCCCTGGTCTGATTGTTACCAACCCACATCCCACTCCTGTCCTATAGCCTTTTTGGGGGACAAGGGGTGCTTATTTACTTACATATTTGTTTGTTTGTTTGTTTTGACCATGTTATGTCATCTTGGTCTTTTGGAGGTATTCAGTTGTCAGAGTCTCTAGCCTGGCATCAGGTTGTTAGAAAGACAGCCAGGGGCTGCCTGCACCTCAGACTAGGATGTCTTCTCCACCAGCGTCTGCCGGCAGTGGCTCCAAGCCAGGCCTTGGGACAGAATGTACCCTCCCCTGTGCCATCCCCCACGCCTTCTTCCTCAGGCTCTCTGTCTTCCAGCCATGTTTCCCAATGTGTAATTATTGCTAATTAATTCCCAGTCAGAGTGATGGATAGTTTAATTTGCTTTCCTTGAGAGCTTTGTTTTCCCCTGCTTTGCCAGGGACTGGGCAGAGTTCCAGTGTACAGAGGGGGGGTCACTCCAGAGGGTGAAGTCTCAGCGGTGGAGGTCCAGCACCTTTCCCCATGCACCCTCCCTGGTGGTGGTTACCTCCGCACCCCTGTTGACCCTAAGAATCCAAACTTCTCCCATCTCTGCAACCTTCTGCGGAGGCAGGGATCTCCATGAGGGACATCAGTACTGAAGTCTTACCGGAAGGAGAGGCTCTGCTGCACACCATACAGCATCCTCCTCTCCCCAGAGCTTGGTCCTCGGCATGCACACCTGCCCACCTCTCTGCCCCCCCCCCCAGTTTTGTGCCCCCATTCTGAGCACAGGCCTCACAGGATTTCTTTGGAAGCCATTTAACCTTCTTTCCTGCACCGATTTTCTTCAGTTAGTTGTCTGATAGCCACATGAAGACTTAGGGCCACAAAGAATTCTTGTAGAAGAAGGAAGTGAGCAGAGTCCATGAGGTCATCTTCCCTGTTGCTTTCTCTCTACTGCAGAAACAGAAATGTCACTCAGTGATTGCTGGCATTATTACCATCATTACAGCCATTATCATCACCATCACTACCATCACCATTATTAACACCATCGCTACCACTACCATCATCACCATCACCAGCATCACCATTATTAACACTCCCACCATCATCAACATCATCATCACCACCACCACCACCATCGCCATGGTAATTGTCATCACCATCATCATTGTCATCACCAACACCTCCATTGCTGTCTTCACCATCAACGTTGCCATCATCAGTACACCAACAGCATTCCCAACATTATCATCACTGCCACCTTTATCACAGCAGCTACAGTTTACCGTCCGTCATGGGTGATGGACACTGGGCCAAGCATCTTATACTCATCTGGTCCCTGATGGGTAAGATGGTAGAATGTACTACCACTGGCTAGGTTTGGAGAGGTGATTCAAATGAAGCCAGAGGTCCTGCTTTAGCCTCTGAATCTGGGGTCCCTGCTTTGTATGCTCTGCAGCCTCTAAGATGCAGGAGGCAGGGCAAGGCCCCACAAAGCAGAGACATTAGCCCAAGGTGTCCCCAGCCCCTGTGCCGGCCCGCATCCAGGTTCTCTCCCACTGACCCCAGGTGTATGAAGGTGCCAGCAATGTGGACCAGTTTGTGACCCGCTTCCTTCTGAAGGAGACAGCCAATCAGATCCAGTCGCTGCTGAGCTCCGTGGAGAGTGCTGTGGAAGCCATTGAGGAACAGACCAGCCAGATCCGGTACATCAGTGGGACATATGGGGATACTTACAGCAGCCTGACCCTTTGTGCACCTCAAATCTTGGTGACCTTGGCCAAGTCGCCTCTCTTGCACTCTCCAACTGCACCATGAGGACACACTTAGGATCAAGTACCTGAGTTGGGAGACTTACACGGGACAGAACACACTTAGGAGAATGGCTGGCACGAGACATGCACTCCTGGGACCCATAGATCTCGCCACAGTCCCCGTGTTCCCACAATACTGGCCTTCTGCCTGGCCCGCTTCTGAACGCCAGAAACTGGCTTGGGAAGTGGTATCTGGCTACAGGATGGGGACACAAATGCCACACGGTAGAAGTAAAATGTCCGGAGGGAAGTGTGTTCTTGCCAGGAGCCCTCCGCATCCTCAAGGAGAGCAAGATGTTCTTTTGCTGTGGGATGGGGTTTGAGTGGGTGTCACTTGGTCAGTGAGGACCTCAATCAGATAGGATTGTGAGGGATTCTTAATGACACCATTGCCAAATATGTTTGCTGTCAGCACTTGAAAAATGCAGTTCATGACTCTGTCCATGTGGGCAGCCTTGCAATCCCAAGTCCCCAGTGTCAACTGCCACTATTCTGGGGACAGCTTTCCCTTTATTGATTTATTGTTATCATCTTAATCAAACATCCCCTTTTCCTCCTGCTGTGGACAGATAGCAGCCTTGGGCAATTTTCCTGGCTGCCTTCCTACGCCCTGTGGCTCCATCCATGGTTCCACCCTCCTGCCCCCACTGGGAGGGGATAACTCTGGGATGTCAGGGGAAGGAGTGGGTGGTGTGTCTTGATGGGAAATCTGTTCCATGCCCACAGACACCTCAAACTGCCCCACATCTGAACACTTTTGGCTACAAGCCCTGAGTTCCCTTGAACCACCCTGTGTCCCCACCCTGAAGTAGCCCTCAAGGGTGCTGTGTTCCAGGAGAAGCTGCTTGAGGGACCTCCCACTCAACTCTTCATGGTCTGAGGGACACGCTGAATTTGTTACTCGTGTATAGAGATGTGTGTCTGTGTGTGTGTCTGTGTTTGACAGCTCCCAGCCTTCTGCTAGCCTTGTCTCTCTGGGGGAGCTGAGCCTACTTGCTCAACACAGGAGAAAGTCTTGCTAAGCTTTCAGGCGTCACAGGAGACAGATTCAAAATGGGATAGGGGTGTCAGCCACACACGCCATTGACTGCTGTGTCTGTAGTCAGTTTTGTAAGCCCATCTTTGTGCATAAGGAATTGGCTGTTCACCCTGCATTTTTGGAAATCCTGCTGGGTGCCTGTCACTGTGCTAGGGGTGAAGGGTGCCAGGTGAGTTGTATGCATGGGGAAAGGGGACATGGGGACAAGAGATGAACTCTGGCTCTGGCTATATTCAGAGTATTTTCTTGCTGCAATGTTGGGGGTGAGGTGTCTCACTGACCCAGGTCTTCCTCCCCAGAAGTCGCTCCACAAGACAGTAGCCTCCACTGAGACAGGGAAGGAGAAAGACCTATTATATGTCTCCATCCTGGGCTCAGCCTGTACTGGCTGGAAGCTGTGAGATATGAGGTCAGCCAGATAGGTTCCTGGCCCAGGCTTGGAAATGAGCCTATGGGACATAGGGTCTGGCCTCGAGAGTCCTGGCTTGGAGCTATGCCCCAGCTGACCACATGGCCTTGGCCAAGTCACCTGCCTCATGGGTAGTTTCCTCCTGTGTAAAAATGAGGGTTACCCTGACCATCCTGCAGATGTGGTCCCACAGGACAGGCCTGTGCACACTTCAGGGCACAGTCAGTGCTTCTTAAGTGCATGGTGAAGGTTGTAGAGGTGACCATGGTCCTATGGCTGCCCTCATCAATACCTCGTTTCTCCTATGCATGCTGCAGACAGGAGCACTGCAAACCCAGCCACAGCATCACCGAGAGTCACTATGGAGGCCCCAGTCCTCCCTACATCCCCAACCACAAGCTTGTTCCCCCCGAGCCAGCAGGGAAGAGCCTGTCTGTGGGTAAGAGAGCATCAGTGGGCACTACCCTCCAAGGGGACCCAAGGGATCGACACTAGGGCCTAGCTTGGGGTTGGGGCTCTGCCTCCTCAAGATGGCCCTGCCCACCACCAGGGTCTCTCTCTCTTTCTCAGCCACAGGGGAGCCAAAGGAGGAGGGGCTGGAGGGCCAGATAAGCCGGTTGGCAGAGCTGATTGGGAGACTGGAGAGCAAGGTAGGCCCACCACAAACCTGCTTCACCTTTCTCCTATCCTCTTTTGCTTCCTGGGGAGGTTGAGGTCATGACAGAGGCACCCTGTAGAGCTGGACCGAGGCCATGGTCCTGACTTTGGGCGGGCGGGCAGCATTCCGGGTACAGAGTAATAAGTAGGCTCCTGTGCTGTGGACATTTTCAAGAAAGCCAGCTCCAAGACAGGAGACAAAAAGCAGATGTAAGTGGGACTCTGCAACTGTTGAGGGCAGGTTCCAAACAGGAGAGTGCCGAAAACGCAATACAGTCCAGAAGTATGGAGCTAGGGACAGTGTGTTAATTGGCAGGACTCCCAAAGGGGTTTGCAGATGGGTGGGCTCAGGCGTTCCTCTGTTGGAGCTGGGTGTCTGCTCTTGGGCTGTGAGTCAGTGGCTTACTCTCTCTGCGCCCAACACTTCTGCTCTGATGACAGTGGAGACATCCAGACCAGTGTTCCTCACCAAGGCGCAGGTGGCTCCGGTCAGAGTCTGATGTCCCCGTTAGCATCTAACCTTAGTCACGTTAGCACTGTTGTCATCCTTTGCCAAACTCCCCACATGCGCACAGGGCTCCCACACACATGCTTACACCAAGTGACAGTTACCTCGGAGCCCTGGGATTGAGGTAACGTTTCTTCTGTTTTTATGTATTTCTTTTGCAAGGAGCTCTGGTACTTAGTTGAGTTGGGGCTTTGTTCTGAGGGATGAAGCAAGGGCCTTCTCACTGGAAAGAGTCTGGTGAGAGGAAGGGCTGCTGACGGCTGAGCTGCAGGGCTGTGACTGAAGCGGGGGTCCCCTCCCACACCCCTTTTAAGCCTGCTGCCCTGCCCAGGGTGAGAGCAGCATGGTGGGGACCTTGTGCCCGGTTGTCATAACAACTCAGTGGGGGCCCCAGGAGGGAGGCTCTTTGAAGCTTATTTTTAGTGCCCCGGTCGCCCTAACAACCAGGCTTGCTGGTAACCAGGAGCACCTAGGCATCCTGGAGATGGGGCGGGGTCCTCCAAGGTCTCTGATTGGCCTAAGCCATTAGTATTGGCAGATTCAAGCCAGCTCCGGGCTCTCCCCCCACCCTCCAGCTAGCCAGGCAAGGCCTCTAACTGTGCCTGGATGCTCTCCAGGAAGGATGGAGGTCCTTGGTGGCAGGTCTGGGTGCTGCTGGGCTGGCCATCTGACTGTGGAGAGGCCAAAGGGTTCCTGGTGGGTCCCCAGCCTACCTAGAGCTGCCCTGTACGTGTTAAGTGACAGAAGCAAGCTTGAACCTGCGAAGACATCTTATCTACTTGGCACGTTCTTGAGATGTATGGACAAGAGGTCAGTGGAGGGTAGAGGTGTGACTCAGAGGCAGGCCCTCGTTCAAACTCGAGAACCGCCCACCCTCCCACTGCTGTTTTCTTTAACAATGGATGCACCTCTTATTTATGTGTAGCTGTCTTCAGGCAGGGCAGACAGGCACAGAGGCTGGGATTGTGGGGTACCCATATTGTAGGAAGAATAGATGAGGCATAGATTTAAACCCAGGCCCTAATGCTTAACTCATCGAGGGACCATTGAGAGCCCAGGGCTCTGTGCTGTGACGTAGCAATGACTGAACATCGTGCGTGCTGGCCCTGTCTTGGGTACCAGGTACTGGTGGCCCACAGAGCTGGTGTGACTTCTGCATTCCGGAATCACACAGCAGGCAGCAGCTGGCTCAGGGAAGCTGGGAAATGAGATTTATACAGAAAGCTTTGGTCAGGGCTTCAGGTGAACATCATGCAGGCCATTCCGTGCAGACCATGGGTTCACGGGGAACCCAAGGGCACTGCTATGGGTGAGGTCAGCAAGTTATGGGTCTTAGGGTTCTAATGAAATCTTGGTAAAAACAGTATCCTGATTTTGGGCTAGCCCCCTGAGTCCCTGTTACTGTCTTAAGATTTCCCATACACCCCAAGTTTCTTGGGAGCCCACCTTGGTCTCTGAGACTCCTAGTGCTTCAGAGGCCTGGGCCACAAGGAACTCACTGCCATTTCCCTGACTCGCTGACTCCAGGCCCCTCTAATGCTGCTCTGTGTCTGGGAGCTAACCTTGTCCACTAGGCCTGGCACATTGGGACAGGGACTGTAACTCTGGGGGTCCCAGGTACCCCGTGTCATGGGTGGGTCCTTGGGAGCCTCCCTGGAGGTGGCCTGCATCACAGGCACCCTGGTGCTTTGTTCTAGACCCTCTGGTTTGACCTGCAGCAGCGCCTCTCAGACGAAGAAGGCACTGACATGGTAAGTCCCTCCCGCCCCTCCTCTGACCTGTTCCTCCAGCCCTCTGAGGAATGTTATAGCTCCATGTCTCTGGCCACCCTTCCCAGCCTTCCCTCCCCAAGGGGCATGGTGAGCCAAGGCTCCAGGACTCTGGTAAAAAAGCATCTGGCCTAGAACAGAGCAAACATCTGGTCCACTCTGTCACCAGACTGCATTTGGTCAGAAAGGCAGCCTGCCAGGCATCAGCTATGCCTCTGGACAGGGGTGCCTGCAGCTTTCCTACTTCCCTGTTTGTGGAGCTCCTCGGGGACTTCATCCATTTGGCCCTGCCCTCCTTTAGGTGATTTGCGGTTTTATTTTGACCCTATTGTCTCGACCTCTCAGAAACAAGGTATGGGTTGCTGGGCTTTGGACTGTGTTCACGTGGCTGGGGAAGGGCCCGGCACACATGTTCACCCTCACTTCGGCCCACAGCACCTGCAGCTGGTCCGACAAGAAATGGCCGTGTGCCCTGAGCAGCTGAGTGAATTTTTGGACTCCTTGCGACAGTACCTCCGGGGTACTGCTGGAGAAAGGAACTGTTTCCAGTAAGTGACAAAGCTAGAGGGGGTATGATCAGGGCCTCTGGCTGGCAGTGGGTGGGTGGGGGTGAACCTGGCAGAGCCAGCCCTCTCCTAGGGCAGGCACATGACAGGGAAGCTAAGAAAGTGAGGCTCAACCTTATTCCAGCTGTAGGAGGTAGTGGACGAGTTCACCCCCAGAGCTGGGCCCACGCATCTGCCAACCCCAGTGTATAGGGAGGGTAACTAGAATAACGTGTTGAGACGAGTCACCACTGTTGCTCACACAACGGAGCCTCCAGGTGTGTCTTCCGGAATGCAGGTCACTGGGCCCCACCCACTCCTGTCCTGCCAACCCTGGGTAGCTCAGCAAGGTGAAGCAGAGGACTGTGGCCTCCAGGGAGGGGTGTACACATAGCTCCCGAGAGAGGGTGATGTGGTTTGATTGGACAAGTGATAGGGGAGGAGCCTAAAGAAGGTGCCAGAGGCTCTGTGTTGGGATGGCGTCATGGGGTAGGCAGGGGATGACTGACCTTTGACCTCCAGAGAAACTTGATAAAAGATCACCCCATCAATTGCACAGGAGAGGCCAGAGTACAGCCACATTGACTGTGGAAGTCATGTCAGCTTCTTGGTGCCCATGGGTGTGCCGTGTGTCTATCTGGAGGTCCCCAGTGAGGACAGGCTCAGTGAGGTGGTGTACAGATGGTCTTTTTTCTTTGCTGTTCTGGGACTGAGCCAAATCTCTTGTGGATGCTGGGTGCATGGCATCTCTCAGCCACATCGCAGCCCTTGCCATGGTTCTTAGAGGGGAGGGGATCTTCACCCTGTGGTCTGGACACCCCCTTATCCTCACCTGGGCCTTCCTGGCTCTTTTGCCCCTCCCATCCCAGTCCTTCTTAAGGACAGGACCCTGGCTCAGGGACTGTACAGTGGTGCACAAGGTTTCCTCATTTTGCCCTCCATACCCAAGCTTGTCCGGCTGTGTCTTTCTGCTGGAAATCCCTGCCTGAGAAGCCAGCAGTCAGACAAAGGTGTTACCTGACTGACTGTCATCATCCTGTGGTAGCCACACTCCTGTAGTTCCAATTGTCCGTGCTAACCTTTGCGATGTGTACAGAGACCAGAGTGGGCACCTGCCCTGGCTGGCATGGAACCTTGGGCTTAGGCTGGCAGGTGTCCCCATCCACTCAAGAGCCTGAGGCTGGTACATGAGTCACATTCCCTCACTTCTCATGAATGACTTGACTTGTCACCTCCTTGAGGGGCTCAGGTACACATCTGCCACATGTGGGAAAGAAAGGCAGCTCGGCTCCAGGAAGAGCTGGTGGGAACAGGACCAGCACTGAGTGGACCCTTAACTCCACCAGAGCCCACAAGTTCACAGAGCCCCAGTCACCAGGATCTTCCTCATCTGAAATGGAGTGACATCCCAGGTCATTCAAGGGACTTGCCTGGGCTGCGGGTCATTTAGTCTGGGGTAGTCCACCCTGAGTTTCAGTGTCCTCTTGTCAGCCCAGGTCTGGGCTTCCTGCGGCTGTCTTAAAGACCAAAAGAGACAGAGTGAACAGGACACAAGCCGGGTGCTGTGGTTTGACAAGCAGGTGTTTTGCATGTAAATCTCTCTCTCTCTCTCTCTCTCTCTCTCTCTCTCTCTCTCTCTCTCTCTCTCTCTCTCTCTCTCTCTCTCTCTCTCTCTGTCTCTCTGTGTGTGTCTATGTAGGGCAGAGTTCAGTCTTGGGTATTGTTCTTGAGTTGAGTGAGTACTCAGCATGTGTGTGTGTGCGTGCACGCGCGTGCGTGCGTGGCGTGTGTGTGTGTGTGTGTGTGTGTGTGTGTGTACACGTGTGTACACTAGGGATTGGGGAATGGGGGTGTTTGTCTTAGGGTTTCTATTGCTGTGATGAAACACCAAAAGCAAGTTGGGGAGGAAAGGGTTTGTTTCATTTATCTCAGTCCATCAGTGGAGGAAGTCAGGACAGGAACTCAATCAGGGCAGGAACCTGGAGGCAGGCGCTGATGCAGAGGCCATGGAGGGTGCTGCTCACTGGCTTGCTCTCTGGGGCTTTCCCAGCCTGCTTTCTCATAGCTCCTACTGAGACTAAATAAGAAAATGCCCTACAGGCTTGCCTACAGTCAGACCTTACGGCATTTTCTCAGCTGAGTTTCTCTCCTTTCTAGCTTGTGTCAAAGTCAGGACAGTATCCAGGAGATACTCCTCTCCTCCACTGTGCAGGTCCCGGGAATCAAACTCAGGGCATCAGGCTATGTTTCAAGCACCTTCATCTGCTGAGCCACCTTACTGGCCCCAACCCTGTTTTCCTGAGGCAGGACCTTCAGTATTTTTTCACAAGGATTCTG
Source organism: Mesocricetus auratus (assembly GCF_017639785.1). Lineage (NCBI taxonomy): Eukaryota > Metazoa > Chordata > Mammalia > Rodentia > Cricetidae > Mesocricetus > Mesocricetus auratus. The sequence goes on along the minus strand of NW_024429183.1, from coordinate 4,386,248 downwards.
GGGGTTAAACTTAGGTTTTCACAGTCATGTGCCGACCGAGCCATCTCCCCAGCCCCCAAAGCCAGATGTTTTAAATCATCTGAAATCCTGCTTTCATTGTGGGCCTTGGTGCTATGCCAGGTGGCCTTGCGGCTGCCCCTGGAGACTTGGCATCATCATGGTCAGTAAAATAGCACCTGCCATTGGGCTGAGCCGCACTCTTGGCCGGGATAACCTGGGGTCTCCAGCTCCTGTTGTCCGGGGGATGGCCAGTGGGGAAGATAGAGGTTGAGACGGTGACGTGCATCTGTGGGCAGTGGGCAGCCGCTGCCAGCCACAGGTAAGCGCATCACTCCCCTGCAGTGTCGCCGCGGTGAGGATGGCAGATGGCCTCACCTTCGTCATCTATGAGTTCTGGGAGACAGAGGAAGAGTGGAAGAGGTAGGTACAGCCTTGTCCTGACCCCATGCCGGGGGTTGGGGCTATGGTAAGATGGGGATGGCTGGCTCTAAGTCCCTGCCCCTTGACCCTGAGGCCCTTCAGAGGAGAAGGTGGGGAGGGTGATGAAGAGCGTGGCTGCTGGTCGCAGAGACCTCTACATCCGGGCAAGCAGGCAGGGTGCTTAGTGAGACCCCTGACCCAGGCTCTCCTTATGGCGCCATGCATGTAAATCTCTGCTCTGAAGACTCCCATTTCCCACAGCTCCCTTCCCCCTGCCGCTCAGCATCTGCCTGCATCATGGGTGCTGGGTCTGGAGCCTCGCTGTCAGAGGTGCTGCTGAGTGCTTTGCGGCACCACAGGGGTACTGTGCTGGTTCAAAGCCCAGCCCAGGCACTTCACTGACCTCCCCAGATGGAGACACGGAACGGCAGAGGTTTCCAGTTCCCATGTACAGCCCCAGCACAGGAAAGACAGAGGGGGTCACTTTTGTCCCTGTTGGGCTATGAGACTGAGGAGACCCAGGTGCTGCAGGGAGGAGTGAGCACTCAGGGCTGGCTAGCAGACAGGGCTCAAGCCTCCTGGGGCCGCAGTGCTGTCATCTGCACGGGATTCAGTCCTTCCCCTGTGACTGCAGCTTTAATCCGGAGGGGAAAGGGCGGGGCTAGAGGTCTGAGCTTGTTCCCAAGGGCAGTCTAGAACAAAAGGCCTTCCCGGATGGATGCTCACAAGGTCACAGCCCCTCCCCCAGACAGAGCAGGACTAGATCTGGGCCCCCACCTAACGTTCCCCTCACCCCTATCCTAAGACACACCCCTGGACTAATCTGTGCTCCTGGCTTGCAGGCACCTGCAGAGTCCCGTGTGCAAGGCCTTCCGACACGCCAAGGTTGACACGCTGAGGCAGCCTGAGGCCCTCTCTCAGATCTCTGTGCCAGGTAGTGGGGCCAGAGACAAAACAGCCACTGGGGTCTCTGAACAGCCCCGGCCACCGTGAAGGGCCCCAGCCCTGCAGGAACTTCCCACTCATCACCAGGAACCCTGGTTCAGCTCTATGCTCCTGAGCCAAGACTTGGTGACTAGACAGAGACAGGGTGTGGCCAGGGCACCAGTGGTACATGTGGGGGTTCACGTGAGACAATTAGGAAGTATGTCTGCCCAGAGAAAACCTAAGACTCCCACCCCACAGCCAGAGCCTGAGTGAGCAGCGCAGGGTCTCAAAGTCTGGCCTGGAACTCTACTCAAGGCCTCCCCATACCCACTCTACCTACTCCTGCCTGCAGCCATCCCAGCCTCCATGGAAGGGGCCTTGATTCCCCACAAGCCCGGCCACTAACCACCGCTTCTCTCTCCTGCTTCCAGCTGCCTGGTGCACTTCGGGCCGAGACTGAGTCCTCCTGTGGCCCTGTTAAGGAGCCTAGTGCCCCCACCACCACCACCACTTCTTGTAAAGGACAACACCCCTTTTCTAGAGAATTTGGTACGCAGCTGTCTTTTCAGTATACTAATAAAAGGATGTGTACTTCCCCCTGCTATGACATGGAGGCGGTCCCTCCCCTGGCATCCCATACCTGACTTGACCGGGCAGAGTGTACTGCTGGGATGCTGGTGAGGCCAAGGTTAGCAGGGATGGCTTCCCAGGCCAGCCTTCAACCAACAGCTTCCCACCCCAGCCTGCCTCTGGCCTCCCTGACTCCTGATGGCTGAGGCCCTGCGGGACCCACCTCGGATGGATGGGCCTCTTTCTCTGCTTCCCTCCTCCTTGAGGACCCTTCTACCTAGTGGGAGCTGTGACCCTGTAGTACCCAACGTAGGCTTGGGTAGAGCCCAGGTCCCCAGCACCATGCTAGGCCCACAGCCACCAAATAAAGTCTGTTTAGGAACAGTGTGTGTCTCGTTCCTGTCCCTTTCCCAGATGACCAGTCAGGACCACATGGAACTGAATGGGACTGGTCAGAACCGGATTGAACCGGTTGGAACCACAGTCAACTGAGCCCTCCTATGTCAGTTAATAATAAAGACTCATAGACAATGCCCATGGGCAAGTCTTACCTAGGCAGTTCCTCAATTGACAGCTCTTCCCAAGTGACTCTAGCTGGCATCAAGTTGACACAATTTACCAACACAAACTGTTCCCATCGGAGCCGTCTCTGGTCCCCTGTATCCACAATTTCGCATCCAGGATTCAGCTAACCACAGGCTGGAGTGACAGGCTCTGTCGCACAGCTCCTCAGGACCCCTTCAGCTTACTGCCTGCCTCACTTGCCAGCTGCCTTGATGCTGGACTGATGAACACCCAGGCCCTCATAGCATAGAGGGGAAAGAGATCTGAAGTGTCTTTTGTTTTTATATATTTTAAATCATTTTCGTATGTCTTTAGAATTTTAGCTTCCATATCTTCAGACCTTTATGTATCTTAAAACATTTTCTTTCCATCTAATCACTTCTCAGAGACGAGGAGTTATTATTGAGAGAAGCCATTGCAAAGCATGTTTCTTTAGTGGAAAGTTACAGCTGACCTCTGTTTGTCCTTTAATGTGAAGCCTGCGAACAAGGCAAACCTGTCTGCCTTTTCTTAACAACAGACATAGTGGGTCTACATGAACCGACAAGGTGGCTGCAGCCTTGCGGGAAGGAGCTGGCTGCCGCCTGCTGCTGAACTGACAAAGCTAGTTAGTTACTGTAATTAATTACATTAGCACTTAACATGACTGCAGGTATAGTTCATCTTTAACAGTTTATAATAAAATAATTTCTGAATCCAAGCTCTTTTTCATGAATACAGTCAGTTCATAGGAAGATTGGCAACTTTATTTTCCTGATCCTTACATCGGAGAAACCCCAGGTGTAAGAGTTGGTGTTTTCCTAATTAAAGGTTGATGCCAGTGGGGCAAGGCCGGGGCTGTAAGCCAGGACTAGAGAACAGGATGTATCTGTGGTCATCAGCTGACAAGCAATGCACAGAGATCAGTGGGGGCTGGGGCCCAACAATTTGGATACCTATTACATTACGTCCAGTGGCCGGAAGGCTCAGAGAGAATTTCTGAGTCCCCAGCCATCACTGGCTGCAATAGTAATAGCTGAGCTGTAACAAAGAAACATAGGACACAGTAAGTGTGGTGATATTTTGTTTGTGCTCTAACATATAAAGCTTGCTTGAAGACCAGAGGGTGGAGCTAACTAACCACTGGTTAACCGTAGAGGCCAGGCAGTGGTGGCACACACCTTTTTTATTTGTTTGTTTTTGTTTTTGTTTTTTGAGACAGGGTTTCTCTGTGGCTTTGGAGTCTGTCCTGGAACTAGCTCTTATAGACCAGGCTGGTCTCGAACCCACAGAGATTTGCCTGTTTGTGCCTCCTGAGTGCTGGAATCAAAAGCATGCACTACCACCATCTGGCTGGTGGGTGATTCCATTGTTATTATTATACATATATGCTTGCAGAAACATACTCAGCTTTGACTCAAGAGATCTGAGTTACTGCCAGACAGGAACCCCTTTCAGGCTGAGGAGTTGGCCAGGTAAGAAGTGGCCTTGGCTTGCTCCTTTGTCTTTGATCTTTCAGCATTAACCCCTATATATGTCTCTAGGTTTTTATTATTAAGACCAATTAGAATTCATGCTATAAGTAAGCTCACACATTCAAAAGAAACCACTCAGAAACAAACATGAAGTGGCCACCTTCATACATTCAGAACACACAGACAAACTTTCCTTAACCTCCTCCAAGGTTGCAATTTGGGGGGAGGGTCACCTTGGTAGCCACTGCAGCTGAATCTAATTCCCAGCTGGCAGAGTGGTACTGTAGCGGGGCCAGCCACCGGGACCCTGGGATTTTCAAAGTTGCCCACCATCCCCAAGTCAGAGCATACAACGACAGGTACATCCACAAGACAAGACAGAGTCTAAGTGACAAAGAAAAACATAGAGCCAAATGACAACAGAAAACATAAGACAACATTTAAAATTGTTTGATCACCAGTTTGATCAAGAGAAATTTAACAGATAAGAGGTTTCAGCTGTCTCCTTGCCCAACCCCTGGTCTGTCTGATATCCTTGTACTGGGCCTCTCCAAACTCCAGGTTTGGCTCCCAGTATCCTGGGATGTCTTGGTTTTGTTATGTAATCCAGGTGTTGGAATCCCACTGATGAACACCCATATTCCTGGCCTCTCTGATACACTTGAGTATACTGGCCCCCAGAGTCACTAGGGTGTTAGCAGGTCAGAAAAAAAAACCATGGTGACTCTGTCTGAACCTCCCAAGAAATGACCAACAGGCTGTGGGACATCTCTCTTTGCCTGGAATGGGGTGCCTAAACCTCATAAGGTCCTCCCTATTCCAGATCAGGGTACCCCATAACCAGAATCCAGAAATCAGGCAGGAAAGTGTCATAGGAAGCTAAAAAGTCTCCTATGCCTTACCAAAAAATGTTTGCTATCACATTTTCCAAGCCTGGCTATTCCCTGGGGGGGGGGTCAGGGAGGGAGTGGAGTTTTGGATTAATATTCCAAAGTGTGTCCCACTGGGGCAACCCACCAGCCCCAGAGTGAAATGCATGAGCATTTGGGGTGGAATGGTCTTTCTTATCTCACTGGGGCCTCAAAATGTTAATCCTGAGATTGGCACAAGAAAAACCAGTTCCACAATTTTGAGCTAATTTGAAGTAAGCTTTAATTAAATACTGACCAAGATGGACTCTGGTCAGGTTCACTCTCTGGAATCCTAGTGAGTAGCCACACGATGCATGTTGTAGGGGCTTTTAAAGAAGGGAACCATGTGGCTGTCGCATTACCCCCTGTGACTTTATTTCCCAGGAACTACAACTCCCAGCATTCCAGAAAGTTACTGGTCCTTGAACAGGTAGGGGCTTCCAGGTTGACTTTGGCTCTTACACTGGAGCTTGGCAGACAGTAGTGTTAAGAGCAATATGAACTATGGAGACGCAGCTCAAGAAGTTTCAGAGGGGAACAATTACCAGCAACTGGACTAGAGACCATTCTTGTGATATCATGGCTGATTTTTGCACTTGTCCTAAGAACATTCTGGAGGCTAAATTGAAGAGTTTCAGATTACTTTTATTAGCAGAGAAGATTTCAAGACAGCCCAATATTGGGTCTACCCCACGGTTGTTAGTGATCACTCTTATGCAGGTATACAATGACAAAAAGCAAAAAGGACAAAAAGGAATACAAAATATACAGTTTGAGGAGAAAAAGGGCATTGGGAAATTCAATGTTGGAGCTGTGAGTTGTGCTGAAAGAGAAAAGGAGGGCTGGAATAAAGGAAGTGGTACCCTCAGGGTGAGGCCCCACCAAGATAATCCTGCTTTTAGGAGCAGAAAATCCTTCAGGCCTCTTGTGAAAGGAAGAGGCCTGAAGGGTTTTCTGCTCCTAAAAAGCATCAACAAATCAAAGATTATGAAATGTAATTCACAGAGAGGGCCAGACTCCATTCCAAGTAGGCAGCAGAACTTGGCAGCATCCGTTGTGCGGTTTTTGGCTTTCGAGTCATGAAGGATACAGGAGTAGGCAAGCAAATGCATTGTGGAATCTCCCTCTGTGAAAGGCCAGGTGTATGGCAGGGGAGTTTCTGCATGGAAGCCCTGTGAGGCTATCACGTGAGCTGTGAAGATGAAGAAGCCTGGACTGTCTGGAGACCACAAGATGTTGGTGGTGTCAAAGTAATGGGTGTCTGCCAGGGAGAGCTGTGTGCAGGGAGTGGAACCAGCCCAAGAGAGAGAAGTGTGTTGTTGTTGGCAAAGCTGGAAGAGCAGAGTCATCTAAGCCCTTTAGCATCAGACATAAAGTTGTAGGGTTTGGAGTTTGCCCCGATGGGTTTCGATCTTGCTTTGGTCCATATTTCCCCACTATGTCCCTATCCCTCCCTTTTGGAATAGTAGTGTATATGCTGGGCCATTGTGTGTTGGAAGTATGCAGGGGGTTGTATAAGAGATGAGGCTCAGAAGAAACTTTGGACTTTTAAACTGTTGAGAATGAAAAAATAATGTGGTGGGAGATGTTGTCCGCAAGAACCAAAGTGGAGAAGCCAGGGACTCAAGGCAGCCAAGCACTTGAGTGCAATTTGCACGACAAGGCTCATTTTTATTTTTACAGCTCCTTTGGTAACAAAGTGAGTTTATAGTTGCAGAAAAACCTGCCTTACAGCCTAGCATGTTCAAGGTTATGTAAAGCACAACGATGTTATTTGTCTTTAGAAAACTGTCTGAGGTGTGGGAACATCATTTACCATTCTCTAGAAACTTAGGAAGGTCACAGGCATTCCTGTGTTCCTTGTCACATTTGTTGGAATTCTAAATTTACTTCTTGAGAAATATCAACATTGGATGTTCCCATGGCTGTGTCACAATTTCACTATATCCTCATATAACCTTAAGTCAAACCCCAATAATGGACTTTTGACATTGGACTGCATGCATTTTGCATTATGATATAACGACAAGCCTATGGGGTCAGGGAGGGAATGTGGTGGTTTGAATGAAAATAGCCCCCAAAGATTCATATGTTTGAGTGCATGGTCTCAAGTTGGTGGAACTGTTTGCAAAGAACTAGGAGGTGTGGCCTTGTTGGAGGTGGGCTTTGAGGTTTCAAAAGTCCACACTATTCCTAGTGTGTTCTCTCTGCCTGTGCTTGTGGATAAGGATGTAATCTACTGCTCCAGCACCTGACTGCCAAACTCCCTGCCACCATGGCCATGGACTCTAACCCTCTGAAAATGTAAGCCTGCAACGAACCCTTCTGTAACTTACCATGAGCATGTGTGTGTCTCTTCACAGCAATGGAACAGTAACTAAGACACACATCCTCAGTAACTAAAAGGGGGCACAGCCCGTGCAGAAAAGAGCTTCCTAACTTGAGATGGGCCCAGCCTGGGTAGTTGGCATCCTACTTGGTAAAGGGAAACTTAAACAGAGACACACAGGACAGGTATTGATCATGTAACCATGAATACAAAGACTTGAATGACACATCTACAAATTAGGAACACTAAAGACCTCTTGCGACCATCAGAGGAAGGAGCATTCCAGAGCCTTCTGGGGCACACACACTCTAGCTAACACTCCAGCTCTCAGTAGCATGAGTACCGATTGTCCTGAGTCACCGGCTGGTGGTAACTTGTCACAGAAGCCCTTCCTCACCAGGATCCCAGAAGCCAGCCATAGGAGGAGCACAGCTCAGTAGGCAGCCAGCAGGCAGGACAAGAATCCACAGGGTCCTCAGGCCGGAGCCCAAAGGCCTCTCAGAGCAGCTCCAACACGGCCTCAGCTGTGCTCTGTCCAAAGATGAAAGTGCCCACCAGCACGGAGAGGGTGCCCCAGGCCTCCAGGCAGCGCCTGCAATGCAATGTGCCTGGTTGTGTGGCTGGCACTGTGCAGTGCCACATGGTGCTGGCACGACAGAAGTGTCATCAAGTCAACTCCCCTGAGATGACCAGCTTTATTTCAACTTGACACAAGCCAAAGTCATGAGATGGGGGGCAGCTCAACTGAGGAAATGTGTCCCTAGTGTCCAGCTGTAGGCCATTTTCCTAACTGGTGATCAATGGACCAGCAAACGGCAGGGTTCCAGAGAGATCACGGCTGCATTAACAGAGGCCAGAAGGAACTGTCACCAGAGAGGGACATCTCTGGCTGAGCAACGTCAGCTCCCCACCCCCCATAAATCCACAGGACACAACACCACTTGCCAACAGGTGGGAAAGACAGAGGGCAGTTTCAGAAAACCGTCTTGAAAGTCTATGAATGAACAACGTTGAACTTGTCCAGGACAATAATCCACAGGTGCTCCTGGGACCAGCCAGTCTGGGGACCAGACAGCTAGCTTACAGAAGTCCAAAGCAACCCCTGTCAGGACAGAAGCAATGCCTGCTCTCCTGGACAAAACAGACCTTGGGCTCACAGGGGCTGAGAGATGGGGGCTGGGAGGGCCCTGCAGCAGGCACCCACATCCATGGCTATATAAGCCATGGGCACCTGAAATGGGCTGAGTGGTGCCACACATCACATGCTAACATGGGACTGGGGCCTTATCCAGAACAGGGTCTGTGTGTGTGATTAAGAGCAGGGTGCTGGGGCCTGAGTCCATGGACAAGTGTCTTCCTAAGGGAAGGGTGATAGGGGGTTGAGGCCCATACTACAGCCATGCTGGCTGATCAGCCCATCTCAGGACTGCTTCCAGAGCCCACAGAGTGCATTCGTGCCAGTAAATGCCACCCTCCAGGCTGTGGCCATTCCCTGCAGAAAGCTAGCCCTGTATGCTCCCATCTGCCTCGGCGTGTTTCCACAGCTGTGCAGTGGTAATCAAGAGGGTGGGCGAGCAAGGGAATTCAGATCCCAGGGTCTGAGCTGGGGCTGGCTCTCTCCTCCCCAGCCTCCTGAGCTACCCCTTCATCTGTGTGGTGGAGATAGGTATGTGTGTGGGGGGTCTAGATTAGAGGACCCCACCTCCACAAACCCCTGGCAAGATCTGCTACCATGATGGCACAGCAGGCAGGCCTGAGTTCTGTTAGCCACCAGACCTTCTGACTCAGGACCAGCCTGTGCCCTGCTCCTGAGCCAAGCTTCAAGGAGGTGTAGCCTGGGCCACTGGAGGGGAGGGGGGAAGGGGACACCCTAAACAGACAGGAAGTTCCAAACACAGAGCCTGGAATATAATATGTACACACTGCTGAAGGCCAGCCGGGGATCTGTGTTGCTCTCATGCATGCATGCGTGCTCACAGGACAGTGAGGCCACACCACCATCTCTGGTTTCCCAGGTCTGGGAGAACACATCATTCCAGCTCACAGCCCCTGAGGACACCCTAGGTTCCACCCTCATCTTGGGGGTCACTCACTTGACTCTTGGTCCCATGGGCTCGGTGTCCACAGCACAGATGAGGCACAAACCTGCAGAGAAGACACGAGGTCAACTTGGCTCTCCCTTACTGAACTGGGGGCACAGAGGGCTGCCAATGCCCAGCGGTCCTCAGGTGGCCAGTGGGAAAGTGGTACATCTGGAAAGGTAGTATGGCACAGTGGTTAGGGGGCCAGTTTGGAGTTAGTGAGAGCTCCAGCTAAGCACCCCTAAAACGATTTCCCTGAACAGCATAGCCTCTCGGGCCTCTGCCTTTCAGGGGCAGGAACTTGGTTGATACCCAGTCCTGGGATGCATCCACGGAGCTGCATGGTGCCTTCTCTTTCTTTCAGACAGGGTCTTGCAACACAACACAGACTGGCATAGAATTCTCCATTCCCCTGCCTTAGCCTCTCTGTCGCTGGGATAACAGGCAAGTGCTACTGTGCTCAGCTTCACTACCCTCCTCTTCCTCCTCCTCCCCCTCCTCCTCCTCTTCCTCAATTCTTTAATATTTTTAGGCTGGGAGATAGCTCAGTTGGTGAAGTTCTTGCCTGGTAAGCACAAAGAGAACCAAGTTTAATTACCTAGAAACAGTATTACAAAACAAAACAAAAGAGCTGCTATGGGGCTGGGCGGCCGGCTCAGTGGGTAAAGCACTTGCCATGCAGGCATGAGGACTGCAGCTCAGCTCCCTGAATTCAAACACTGGTGATGCGGTAACCCGCCTACAATCTCAGCATATGGCTGGCACAATGGGCCAGCTAAAATGGCAAGCTCCTGATTTAGCAAACACATAGGGTGGAAAACAAGTAATGAAGACACTCAATCAATCTTGGGTCTCCACTTGCATGCACACACATATGTATGTGCTTCCACACACGTGTTATATGCAAAAAGAAGAAGGAGGAGGAGGAGGAGGAAGGAAGGAAAGAGAAAGAGGAGCCAGGTGTGTGGCATAGGCAGATTCCTGGCAGTGTCCCACCCCTCACCTCTTTTTAGCCGGGACTGTACTTTAGAGCTCCAGAGCTCTGGCCTGGCATGCATGAGTCCTGGGTCATGCGGCATCAGTTCTGTTCAGTTTCAAAGCCTTTCAGTTCCGCCTGGAGCTTCCCAGGAATGGCTCCCACACTGACTCCCCCCCCCCAAGCAGTTCCCTGGGGCACAGGCAAGAGCTGAAGCTTTGAAAAGGCTCTCCTGGGGCCTGAGTCAGACTTGAAAGAGGTGGCCTCAGAGCAGGGAGTTGAAAGAGGCAGGCACCATGAAATTCTTCAGACTCTACCCCAAACCAGAGTGAACAGTGACACTCTCTGGCCTGGCTTCAAGCCATGTAGAGCTGCGGCATCCAATGGTTTTACTACTGCCTCAGAGACGACCTGCGTTGGCATCCAGAACATCGGGCCATAGTTCAGCATGGGGCCATCATCTCTCAAGTTCAATATCTACCTAATACAGCTCTCCTCATAGCAGAATTGCATAGTGCAGACACGTTAGGACTACTGTGTGCTGTGCACCTACTGTGTGCCCAGGCCCCTATTGTATGTTGAAGCCTGGAAACAACGCTGAAGTTTTTCTCCAGTCTCACCCCTGCTGGCTTTCCCATATGGAGAGTACACCTGCCCGTGTCCCCTGGAACTTACCACCTCAGCTCATGTACACTGGGAAGGCTCCCTCATCACTGCAGAACATGGTATGTGACTCAGCAGCCAGGTGTGGGGCCAAGAAGACTCCCATGGAATGCTCATTTGCACCGTGAGCCTTGTGAGTGTCACACACAGTGTCTTAAAATAATCAGCTATCCCCACGATAAACCACTTGTGGGATGAGACGATACAGCACATCCATCTAGGGTTGTTGAGCCACTTAGCCAGGAAAGGTCTGGAAAGCCTGGCCCATACCGGGCTCCGTAACCTAGGCCCTCATCCAGCAAGGATCCCACCTCCAGATCCTGCAGACCAGCGGTTCTCAACCTTTCTAAGGCTGCAATCCTTTGATAGTCCCTCATGCTGTGGTGACCCCCAACTGTAAAACTATTCTCATTGCTACTTCTGTAATTTTGCTACTGACATGATTCATAATGTAAATATTTTTGGAGATGGAGGTATGCCAAAGGGGTCATGACCCACAGGGTGAGAACTGCTGCTATAGACCAGGGATGAATGCGGGAGGATGGAGGCAGCCACTCACCGGGGAAGATGAAGATGAAGAAGGAGCTGATGCCACCGATAATACTGATGATCTCACTGAGGTCCGGCAGGAACAAGGCCATCACGAGTGTCACTGACACCCACAGGAAGGTCAGTGGCAGTCGAACCCATGGCCCTGAGGGGTCAGCCAGTACTGGAGGACCATGTGTGGCCCAGTAGCTCTTTTTCCAAAAGTCTTGCATTACAGACCTGTAGAAACACGAACACTGGTGCCCAGCCAACGCCTTATGGCTTCTGATCTCCTGGCTCCCATCAGTCCTGTACACAACAGGGTCTGCCCCACTCCCAGCCGAGCGTTCCCCAGGGCACCTCTCAGCCTCTGGGTCTGTAGGGGAGCGGGAGGGAAGTCGTGGCTCCAGGCCCTGTTCTGAGGCTTACTTGCTGGTCCACACCTAAACCCACTGTGTCTGTGCACCTCTCTGTGTCCATCGGAAGTGACCTCAGTCCCACTTGTACCCCTACCCACGGAGAGCCCAACCTATGGGGCACCAGGCTGAACAGACAGACACTCACCTCCCCAGGAACAGCACAATGGGGTAGACAGTCACAATGGAGACAGCAAAGAGGATACGTGCTACAATGATGGCTGTGTCATTGCCGGGGTAGGACATCAAGACATCAGCAGAAACTTCGGTCCCAAAGGTCAGGAAGCCATAAACCCCTGCAAGTGTAAGACAAGGTGGTGGGCATCTGCAATGAGAAAAATCCCACACACTTTCCCCCTCAACACCTTAAGGATTTCCTTTGCTATAGTTGGAAGGTTCTGGAGGGATTCGTTGTTCTGTGTCCCAAACACTCCTACAGACCAGCTGGTTGCTCACAGCTGGTGCCAGGGTTCAAATATGACCTTTGACTGGAAACCCCAGAGCCTTGGGAAATAGACACACACCTCTCACCTCCCATGTCCTCCAGTTCAGGCAACAGAAGCCAAGGAAGCAGCTGGTCCCATGCCCATCTTCTCTTCCAGATGGGAAAACCAAGGCCTAGACTATCCCTGATCCTCCACAATCACACAGCTGGCAGGGGCAGAAAGCTAGCTCCTTCCCACAGCACAACACTTCTACCTGTCCTGGAACTCGCTCTGTAGACCAGACTGGCCTCTAACTCATAGACATCCCCCTGCCCCTGCCTCCTGAGTGCTGGGATTAAAGGCATGAGACCACCACCAGCCAGTTTATAACACTGCTTTTTATCACCCAGGTCCTTTGTCCTGTCCTGAGACATTGCCTGGAGGCTCCTGTGATCCTACTGGCCCTGACACTAGGGATATCTGGAGATAATACAGTCATAGCCTTCAAAGCCTGGAACTGCAGAATGATAGGATTCACTGGGTAGGGAAAAGATCCCTGGTAAGTCCCTCAGGTGACCCTAGGAGTCCAAGGCTGTACAGCAGAGTCACTGCAGCCCAAGGCCTTCCAGATCAGTGGCTCCAATAGATGAAAGCAGGCAAGGCCACCAGGCAGTAGCCACTAAAGGTCACCAGTCCTGAGACCTGAGTCTGAATAGGCACATGCTGTGACCGTGGGCTTCTCATAACTCCCTGGGCCATGCTTTTACCACCTCTAACGGCCTCTGCCTACCTCACAACATTTGTGAGTACTCCAAGTACAAGTGTTTTGTAAACCTCTTCCCAGCTAAAACCTTGCCTCAATAGCATGGGAGATGAGAACAGGGGCATTGATTGAGACATTCAGGACATGTGTGGGTCTCAGCTTTGCACATCTTACTGTGGGACCTTGGAAAAGCCACCAAAGCCCTCTGAACCTCAGTCTCCCCATCTGCAACCTTTTCCTATGGGACACCATGGATTAAATGAGCTTCCTGTGCTCACAGCCCAGCACAGGAAGGGTCTCGCAGGAGCCTTGTCTTTTCCCCTTTCCGAGACTACTCCCTCCCCTCTGGGGCACACCCACAGGCCCTACCTGTCAGCGAGTAGACAAGGCAACAGGCCAGCAAGGACAACACAGAGACCAGGGCCCAGTGGGAGAGGCTCTGGTTCCTCATGCTGCAGTAGATGGATACTGCGGCCTCGTGACTCTGGAAAACAGAACCTGCAGCTCAGACCCTCCAGGGACAACTGCCGAGATGCTACACCCCAAAGCTGGGAAGTACCCGAGTGTCCACCAGCAGCATAGGCAAATCTCAGATGCTCACAAGTGGAGTACTATACAGCTCTTAAAAGGACTGACCTGACTCCCCACCTCAGTGCAGAAGAATCTCATGAAACAACATAAGGTTGAAGGAAAGGGAGAGGCCTGAAATTCAGATCATAAGACAAACATATTTATATTAGGGTCTAGGACATCCAGGGTCCAGGGTCCTTGGCATCACTGCTGTTGGCATTTGGGGGTGGATAATTCCTGCAGTAACTGCTGTCCTGTGGGTTGGAAAGCATCGAGTAGCATTCCCTGTATAGACGGCTGGATACCCATGCACATTAAAAAAAAAATCCAATAGTCCCAGATGGACACCATCAAGCTGCTGGAAACCCACATGTGTAGAAACAGGAGGACAGATCCATGGTTTGGGCGTGGTGGATGCTACTGATGAAGAAGGTGGTGAGGACACTCTGGGCAGGTCATGTGGAAAACCCATACTTAAGATTACACTTTAAAAAGAAACAAGTTCTGGGCCAGCAAGATGGCTTAGCAGGGCCTCCAAAGCCACAGAGAAACCCTGTCTCGAAAAAAAAAAACCAAAAAAAAAAAAAAAAAAAAAGATGGCTTAGCAGGTAAAGGAACCTGTTACCAAGTCCACTGCCCTGAGTTTGTTTCCCAGAACCCACATGGTGGAAGGAAAAAGTCGGCTCCCACAAGTCATCTTTTGACCTCTATACATTCATCATTACACACACACACACACACACACACACACACACACACACACACACACACACATACACACACACACAATAAAAACATTTTTAATGTGACATGCTATATATCATGATGTCAATTCTCTGTGTAAAACATGTAGCCAAGCCAATGCAATTTGGCTTTCTTCACCTGGTGAGGCCTAAGGCCTGGTGTCGCACAGCCGGTGAGGGACCCTGAGGAGCTCACAGTGTGGAGATGTTCATCAGGATGCAGCCCTACTGCCTACCGTACTCTCACCCTTGCCCCATCCCAAACAGAACTCTTCCCTCCCACGTGGCCCAAGCCCCCACCATGTGTGACTCTATCAGTTGGGAATCACCATCCCCAGCTCAGAACCGTGCCCGGGGAACACATGAGCATCTGCTGACGCCACTGGTGGCTAAAGGCCAAGGAACGATGGCAGCTCCAGCCCTCCATTACCCCACGTCTGGTTCCTACTTAGTGTGAGCTGGGGACCACAAGGCTCCTAGGGCCCTGGAGCACAGTGCAGTGGGGCTAGACATAGGCCTTGTTCCCCCTGGCCCTTCCCAGGGAAAGCACACATATGCTAACCCCAACCCATGAACCCAGGGCACCATCTGCCCTGAGCTTCTCTGATGGCCAGGAACCCCAGGCTGGGGGCAAGCTCAGCCAGGCAGTGGCGATTATACCAGATCCTTGGATGACAGTGGTGGGGCTCAGGGTAAGCCCTCCTTCCTGTGTCCAGAAGCACTTTTGTGTTTTCCCTGTGTACCTGCCACGACAGCCAATGGATCCGGCAGTGTCACTTAATACTCTTTCTCCACCCCTGTGGCTTCTGAAGGGACACTAGCCTCTTGGCCCCATCACAGGTTCTGCTCCTGCGGGGGACCCAGAGCACCAAGCCCCCACACAAGGTGAAGATGTACAGGGGCACAGACACATCTGGCAGCTTGCCTCCCCTGGGGACAGCAGTCAAAGCTCAGGGGAAGGGACACATGAGCCAAAGAGCATGACAGCCTCAGATGTGCAGCTGAGGCACAGGTCCACAGACCATGGCTCTCCACAGGACTGAATGGCACTTGGCTTTAAAAAGGAATTAGGCAAACTAGGCATGGTGGCACACGCCTTTAATCCCAGCACTCAGGAGGCAGAGGCAGGCGGACTTCTGAGTTTGAGGACAGCCTGGTCTACAGAGTGAGCTCCAGGACAGCCTGGGCTACCCAGAGAAACCCTGTCTCAAAAACAAACAAACAAAAAGAATGAGGTTTGTCTGACTCCCACGGTCCAGTGACAAGAGACATGGACCACTCATAGCAGGGAGACCCATGGACAGAGTAGAGCCATGGCCACTGAGGGCTGGCAAGAGGAAGAGGAGCAAGTTATGGGTGGCCACATGGCAACTCTGATCATGGCCACACTCTAGAAGGGCAGTTGTGTGGGGTGAGCTGAGCCTCAGTAAAGCTTTAAAACAAAATCTGCATAAGACCAAACTAGACTCCCTTAATATAGGTGACAATGGTGAGACTGGGACAATATGTGAGGCCACTGGCAGTGGGTCCAAGACCTAACTCTAATGCACAAACTGACTTAGTGGAGCCCATTCTATATGGAGAGATACCTTGCTCAGCCTAGACACAGGGTGTGGGGGGTGGGGAGGTGCCTTGGTCCTGACTCAGTGAGATGATGGGACAGACTTAGTAGACTTCCTAGGGGAGGCCTTACCCTCTCTGTGGAGCAGATGGGAGGAGGGGGGCGGTGGAGAGAAAAGGAGGAGAAGAGGGAGGGGGAACTGGGATTGGGATGTAAAACTAAATTAATAATAAAAACCCCAGGGGTGGCAGAGTGGCCAGGGTGGCTAGAGACAAAGTCTGCAGCCTCTGCTCCCCCAGGCCTCTCACTGATCCAGTTCAGTGTAGGATCAGGGGTGCCTTGTTTCTAAATGTGTTCAGGGAGAGGTGGTGTGTTTGAGTCCTGTCAGAAGTCCTGACGGCCATACGCCCTGCTGCCTTTCCTTCCTCACAGGCCAAGCGGCCAAGCTCTACCATCTTCATTCTCATAGATCTCCTCAGACGCCTGACTCTCAGATCCTCCGTCTACCCCTGGCCTGAGCCCCACCCCCACACTGGCAACTTGTCCTTCCCAGCCCCGCAGTCACTGCAGCCCTGGAAACCCTGGAAACCACAGCCTGGTTGCTAGGAGAACAAGGCGCAAGGAGGTCAAGGTGAGGGCCCAGAGTCTTGGTCTTGGAAGGTTTGCACAGGCTGCTCCTTGTTGACCACACCCGGGCGGGCGACAGCCCCAAGCAAAATCAGCCCCAGGCAGCTTCAAAACACCAAGTGTGTGAGCTTCTCAGGAGCCTCTCACAGGAATGACGCTGAGCCAGCTACTAGGTTGAGAAATGGCAGTGTTACAGGGGCTATCCAAAAAACAGTTCTGAAAGAAAATCCAAGTGGAAGAACAGAACTGCAGGGTTAGGGGAGGAGGCACAGGCCACTAGGCCTGGGTGCTGTCACAGATCCCCATGAACTGTGCTTTATGGTGAAGTAGTTGGCGGTGATGGGTCTTTAAGAGAGACAAGTCTTAGCCAGGTAGGTCCCCTACCCTGTCACTTGGCCTCCTCTCCCTCTCCTATACCCTCTAAGCAGTAAAATCTTGAGAGGCATGGTCTTTCTTCTCCAAGGCCCAGGGCAGAATCTACCCATTCTGCAAGCATATGCGGGTGGCTCTGTCCCCAGACCCTGTAGCACTTCTGTGATCACTCTTTAGAGAGGTGTGTCCCAGGTACCCACCCCCTTCTCTGGATTCCAGGCCCAGCCACCATGGTTCTGCCAATACTGTGGGCAAGGGGAGAAATTCAATGACAGCTCATACCCCCTCTAGGTGACCCGGATGTCACGGCCTCTGGAAGACAGCCCGTGAGCACAGCTGGGCACCGAGAGCAGGGCGAGGGCTCTGACTTCTCCCCTGGGGGAAGCCGTACTCTCCAGAGAGCCCAGAAGCCTGACAATGTCACAGTCTCAACGTACCTGGAATCCGAAGCAGATGGTGGGGAAGACACTAAACACAGAGGTCCAGGGGGGCGGGCTGTGAATAGACAGGGACAGGTGCTCGTTAAGGAGCAGGGAAACAATCTTCAGCTCGAGAGCGTTTGTTTTGAACAAAGGGAGGGAAATGTGATGGAGTGTGACTGCAAGACCTGTTTTCAATGGCTGAGTCTGAGTGTGCGCCGGGGCTGAGGGGACACTTGTTCAGTGCTGCTTTTTTTAAATACATCTCTGTGGACATTCGGTGACAATGACACTGACTGTGTGCGTGGGGTTTGGGAAAGGCAATGGCAAGGCAGAACCCCCATCTTCCCTCTAGAGGCTGCCTATTCCAAATGCTGTGGGGTGTTAGGGCACGTGCAGTCACTGTTGAACACGTCTCCCCAAATGCAAGGTTGTGTGCCCTGTGTCCAAGTCACCCCGGGGAGCAAGCGTCCCCTCTCTCCTGGCTCCTGTCTGGTAGATCCTGTTTGCTTTGCTAAGGGACTCTTCATGTTAGTCTCTGACAGCTTCAGGGACACATAGGTCAGTGGGGCATGAACAGCAGTCCCCTGTGGTCAGAACTTTTGGCTGTGGAAGAGTTAACAGTCCCCCAAACATCCCTGTCCTGATATCACCCAGGACTCTGCAAATATATTCCCTTGGGGCTGAAAGGAACTTTGTAGATAGAACTAAATCTTAGGATGAGCAGTGCCTTGGGTCCCAGAGGTGAGCCCAGTGCCACAGGAGACCATAGTGAGCAACCTAAGCCTCTGCCCAGGTGTAACAAAAGAGCCATGACCATGGGCCGGGCAGAGCTACCACATGGCTGGCTTTGGAGGAGGAAGAGCCACAGTCCAAGGGCTGTGGGCAGCTGCTAAAAGCAGGAAAAGCAAGAGGCTTTCCCAGACACTCCAGAAGGAATGGACTTGCCCAGGCCATTTGCTCCAGGGCCAAGGGAAACATTTCTGACTGTTTGAGCCTCTTGGTTTACAGGGATTTGTCGCAGCAGCCCCAGGAGACCCACCTACCTTACAAACTCCACCCTGGGGTTGGACAGATGGCTCAAAGGTTAAGAACACTGACAGCTCTTTCAGAGGACCTGGGTTCAATTCCCAGAGCCCACGTGGTGACTCACAACTGTAACTCCAGTTCTAGGGGTCCTGACACCCTCACACAGACATATATGCTGGCAATACACCAATGCACATAAAATTAAACAACAAACCCCACCCACCCAGATTCTTCCAGCTCCTCCGCCTCCTGGCTCAGGACCACAACTCCACAGACCAGCAATGCAGACATCAGCACCACTCCCCTTAGCCTGCCTCCTTCAAACTGCAGGCACACACAGCTGGTCAGCCTCTGAGGAGCTAGCAGATGTCTCCAAGTCACTTTCTGACTCAGCCTCTGCCATGCGCTGGCCCTCAGGCTTTACCATCTAGGACACACACACATCCTCTGATTCCTGTTTCCCTACCACTTGTAGTTCCTGGCCAGGACAACCACACCACCTGTGGGACCCAATACAGGATGGACAAGCTGAGGCCCTGGCTGAATTATGATAGAAAATTCTAAGAGTGGCGACTACAGTTACATGCCCCTGAGCTGTCCCTGTCCCTGAGAAAGAGAAGTCCACACATCTAGCATCATATTGCCTGCCTGGGATGCTCCCCAACCTGAGGCATCAGGTCTAGGCTGGAACGTCCGACCTGGTCTCTGTTCCTGCACCTGACTCCCACAGCCCCCCTGCCAACCCTTTTCAGGAGTGAGCCACGCCCCATCCCTGCTGTGCTCAGAGCACTGTGGGTGCTGCAGTTCACCCATGGCCAAAACCACAGTCTTCAAGAGTTCCTACGTGACACCCCACCTCACTTTCAGCCTAGTCCGGGCAGCTCAACAGCCCCACTGTTCCCTAAGCCTGGGCAGCTGCCAGGTCCCACTGCCTCTATGTAGAGCATGTGTCTGGTTTTGGCCCAGGCGTCCCAGGCTGGTGTGGCGGCCTTCAGTGTCTTTGTCTTCTTCTGAAGGAGGAGCTTCTTTGGCAACATCACACACCAGAGACAGGAGGGAGCTCATGGGAGAGAGCCAGGGTTCTGAGGCAAGTCCCAGAGGATCTCCTTCCAAAAGTCAGGAAAAACTGTCCTCCAAACTCACCTAAGCAAAGGGCGGGGCTGGCGCAGGAGGCCCTGGGGCCATCGGTAGTACTGCACGGTGACGACCAGGGCAAGGTAGCAAGCAGCCAGGGTACCTAGGATGCTGGCACACACAGGACAGAATCAGAAACCCTGCACCAGAGACACACAGTCAGTGCTCACAGGGGCAACCCAGCTCTGCCCTGGCTAGAGTGGAGCCAGGAAGCTCTCCTCCTGGACCACCATTCCCTCTCCATACGGGGTGCCCCAAGGGGTGGCTAGGCAGTGTTGCTGTGGTCCACAGTTCAGAGGTGCGGCTTCTGGATGCCCCAGCATCCTTGGGAAGAGCAGCTGAACATCTCTCCTCTCACCAGCAAGTGCCAATCAGCTGCTGGGGTTTGACATCCAAGTCAGGACATCTTCAGGCTTGGCCACAGGAGAGGGGAAGAGCCTGTTGTGGCCTGAAGGCCATAGGAGCCGCATGGGCCGCAGCTGTGGAGGGACTGGGCTCTGCTTCCAAGGTTACAAAGAGCATTGCTATTCACACACAAGGGGAAGGCTGGCGATGAACCTGAACTTGGGCCGAGACTGTCTGTCATTAGGCTTTTGTTTTTCAACACCATCCCTGGAAGCCTCAAGATAAAAAATGAATTAAAAACCATGCCCATCTGACTGTGTAGAGGGGGAAGGGGCAGAGCCTGCTACGGTTAGGCAACAATGTGAGCTGTTACAATGCTGTAAAGAAAAGTGAAATGAAAAAATTGCAGGGAGATGGATGGAACTGGAAAACATGCTAAGGGAGGTGACCCAGACCCAGTTAGGTGAACACTACTGTTCTCTCTCACACAAGTCCCAGATGCCTTAATGGAGAAGGCGATAGTGCCACACATGTGACACTAAAATGTGTGGGTGTGACACTGAGGTTACAGGTCCACGTGTGGATAGGCATGGCAGGGGAGGGAAGGTGAGGGGTGGGTCTAACCAGAACTAAGGACATAGGAAAAATCCAACTGTGTTGTAACGTAATTTTTAAAAAATTTAAAAAGGAGTTTAAGTTGGGTGTAGTGGCATGTGCCTTTAAATCTAGCATTCTAAAGGAAAGTAGATACCTGGGAGTTCAAAACCAGCCAGAGCTACATAGTAAGGTCCTATCTTAAAAAACAAAACAAAACAAAAAAGGTGGAATAGTGGTGCCCTACATGGGTGAGTTATTCCACAGTGATCTCAGTGCCAGGCACGGGACACCTCTGTTATGAAGGACTGGTCAGGGAGATCCCAGAGTGCTGCCCAGCCCAAAAACACCCACAGGCTATTGCCACCGCTTTTGGGTCCCCTCCAGAACTGGATGGCAATCCCCTTTAGCTGAAGAGGCTGTACACTTTGGATGCAGGATGTAGAGAAGCCAGTCTCAAACTGATTGGGAAGCTTCCTCCCTCGTGGCTAGCTTTCACGGGCTGCTGTGGGGGAAAAGATGTCCGTGGTCTTACCCAGCGCTAGACACTGCTTGCTACAATACCAGCCTGCTGGGCAGCAATGGAACGACCGTCCAGGTAACCAGTAGCTTTCTGACTGAACTTGAAGCCTGCTCCACAGGAGGAAGATCATTCTTGGTACTGTAAAACTGGTCCAAAGCCCAAGGCTAGGCTGCGTCTACACCATTGATTAGTGCTGCTCTCAACCTTGTTCGGAGAAGCCTTTTTTCTCAGGGCAGTGGTGAATGCAGAGGCTCTTAGGTGGTCAATGTGCTGAGAACTAGTGACAGTCGGGTGCTCAGCCCCAGTGAGACATCTGTATCAACCCTCTCCCTGCAGGGCCCAGATAGCATCGTGGAAGAGGGGAGAGAAAGAATGGAAGGGTTGAGAGATGCTGCCTTCCGGACATGGCATGGCCATCGCACTCATGAACTCACAGCAGCTGCGGTGAGATCAGGGTTGCCAACATTCCAGCACTGATGGGGAGGGGCGTGGGTGGGGAGGGGCGTGGGTGGGGAGGGGCGTGGGTGGGGAGGGGCGTGGGTGGGGAGGGGCGTGGGTGCGGAGGGGCGTGGGTGCGGAGGGGCGTGGGCGGGGAGGGGCGTGGGCGGGGAGGGGCGTGGGTGGGAAGGGGGCATAGGTGGGGAGGGGCGAGGGTGGGGAGGGGCGTGGGTGGGGAGGGGCATTGGTGGGGAGGGGCGTGGATGGGGAGGGGCGAGGGTGGGGAGGGGACCTCAACGCCCCATCCCTAGCTGAGGAGCTGCTGTAGGGAGTTAACTTCCTGTGGGGAATGTGGCTCATGGAAGCTGCTCCTGCTCGGATGGGTGGCAGCACACAACACCTATACACATGTGGGTAGCTGATGTTAAAGGGGAGGAGGAAGAGGAGAGAGAGGTGGGAAGGAGAGATTTGGAGGGGATCCTGGGGGAGAGGAAGGTAGGAACAAGGAGTGGATTTGATCAAGATACATGTACACGTGTAGGAAATTATTGAAGCATAAGTTAAACATTATTTTTAAAAGACCCGCTGTTAGTATTTCTTGGCTTATCTACGTTGTCTACTGTGAGTGCATAGAACCTGCTAGAACCTGTGAGACACAGTACTGCCCAAAGTGGGTCCCTGTCACACTACAACCCAGAAGCCTCTGAGGCCCCCATACCTGGCGTACTTCTGGAAGGCGATTTCCCGAAGTGCTGACAGGGGAAAGATGACAAGCACCGATACCAGGGGCAGAGTGAAGTCCTGGGCTGCATACCAGGGCTGTGAGATGTCGGGCAGGAGGGAGTCACACACTGTTAGAGACAGGGACAGGAGCCAGGCTGTGGAACCCACAGTAACCACCTGGGCATGGAGGGATCAGAAATGAAATGGGGCCCCATCCCATGCCCCCCTTGCAGGAAGGAACCCCGTATTTCATGGAGTCATTCAACAAACACACACTGAGAGCTGAGCTAGTAGGGACGGGACCGTTTGGGGCTCAGGCTGCACAGCCAGGGCAGTGGGCAGCTTGGGTCTCTCTGCAGCTGTGCATTGGAGCTCAGTAACTGCAGTCCCCAGCGGGGTGGCTGAGAAATGTAACTCTCGCCCACACTGTGCCTTGGTGTGTAAATGTTAGGGAGCTGGACTGGCCGCTCAGTGCCACCTGGCTGGTTCGGACTCCTAGGGGGCACCTGGCTGATGGCAGAGCTGGTCTGCTGGTGCCTGCTGGTAACCCTCGAGCCCCCCCCCCCCAGCCTTCTGTCTCTCCTCATGGGCCTTCTTGCTGGCTCCATGCCTGTGGCAGCCGGGAGCTCCCGAGTTGGAAGCTGCCCATCCTTCTAAGAGCTACACCTAGACCTGCCATAGGTCTCTTATGCCACACATTGCAGGACAAACAAAGTCATGCCATCCCACATCTGAAGGACAGGTGACCGGTGAAAGCACCATGGAGAGCAGCAGGATGGCTAATGCGAGCTGGGTTAAGAGGGAGGGCAGCTGGGGGAGGGGAGCAAGGGAGTGGCAGACAGCCTGGAGCTGGAGTGACCGGGAACCACAGGCAAGGTGACCACTGCACAGAGGTGAGCCTGGGAGAGGGTCTTGGGGTCACTTGCGCAGCAGTGAGTAAACCCTTTTCAGATCTCACCAAATGTAGCCAAACATATAAATAACTGCCTGGTGAGAACAGCTCCCCCAGCTGGTGAGATGAGGAAGGTTCTCACAGCCAGGTCACCACCATGCAGAGGCTCTGCTCAGGATAGTCTCTCCCTCCCTCCCTCCCTCCCTCCCTCCCTCCCTCCCTCCCTCCCTCCCTCCCTCCCTCCCTCCCTCCCTCCCTCCCTCCCTCCCTCCCTCCCTCTCTCTCTCTCTCTCTCTCTCTCTCTCTCTCTCTCTCTCTCTCTCTCTCTCTCTCTCAGTCGCACGCACGCACATACATGCACCACAGAGCGACCAAGAGGAAGCAGGTGGTGAATGGCACATGGAGATTCCAAGTGGGTTTTAGAATGCCACATAGGGTGGGGTGCAAACCTTTCTTCAACAGAACTTCCTACAGCCAGGAAACAGCAGGTATCGTCAGAATGACACCACCTCCTTCACTAACCTGGAATGTCTAACAGCCCATGAAGTTTTCAGCGCCACTGGGGTCAATGCGCCTAACTCACAGTGTCCCGAGCACTCAAGCTCCTTTTAGCATCTCCTTTCCAAGTGTGTATCAAGGACAGCCACATCCCCAGTGTCAGGCCATAAGACATGAGCATGCTCTCTCTTGCCGTCTGTGTACCGAGACCTGGGGTGGCTCATATCTTAGTAAATGTCTCGGGCACAGTGCTCCATCCCTGCAACCCTGACTACTCTCAACACTGCTTCACTATCAGTTTTGGATCTGAGTTGTGGGAGGGACTCCACATGTCACATGTGTGACCATTTACTCACTGGGAGAGCCAGAGAGTCCATCCTCCATATTCTTTGGCACTGGACAATGTCGGAGGTTCTAAAATCCCACAGCCAGGGGTCAGCAATACAGTAGACTCAATCTAACCCTAGCAACAGCTACATTCCAATTAAGCCTAACGATTCCAATTAAAAGCCTGAGGCTGTCAAGATGATTAAAAAAAAAACCCCACAAAACTCAGCCATATGCTGCCTACAAGGAACGTATTTACAATCCCAAGCTGTAGGTGGCTTCAGAAGTTTGTGAACACGACCATGGACACTGACCTTGAAGAAGCTGGTGCCTCTATTAATAGAGAAGGAGGCTTCATGTCAGAGATGAAAGCAGAATATTTCATATTAATAAAGGATGTGTCTAATCACGGGGTTTCAAAAGCCACAAAGCAGAGACTGTGGAATTACAGGGTGAGGCAGGCAGGTCTGCAGTCACAGCTGTAGCTGTCAGCACCCGTTCTTAGATGGCATAGACTAACCAGGACATTTTAAAAACAGCAGAGACGGGCTGGGCACGCGGGAGGCCCTGGGTTCCATCCCCAGTACTACATAAACCAGGCATGGCGGCACATGCCTGTAATCACCGTGCTCATGCAAAGGCACGGGCTGCACAGGCGACTCAGGGGAGGAGCATGTATTGCCCTTGTAGAGGGCCAGTGTGACACCCAGCACCTACACCAGGTGACTCACAATCACCCTTAACTCTCGCTCCAAGGGATCTGACACCTCTGGCCTCCAGGAGTGCCAGCACTCACAGGCACACACCCTCAACCCACACACAGTTAAAATAACAATACAAACAAATCCTTTTTTTTTTTTTGGTTTTATGAGACAGGGTTTCTCTGTATTGTTTTGGAGGCTGTCAGTCCAGCCTGGCCTCAAACTCACAGAGATCCACCTGCCTCTGCCTCCCGAGTGCTGGGATTAAAGGCGTGCGCCACCACCGCCCGGCTAACAAATACTTCTTAAACAAGGAGGCACAGGGGAATTAGGAGCTCAAGGTTTTCCTCAGCTACTTAGTGAGCTCGGTTCTAGTCCAGTCTGGGCTATTGAAGCCCTGTTTCAAAACAAAATAGAACAACATGGCATGCTCACCAAGACTGACCAGCACTGGGTCACAATTAGGTTTGTTTTGTTTTTTTTTTTTGTGTGTGGTTTTTTCGAGACAGGGTTTCTCTGTGTAGCTTTGAAGCCTGTCCTGGAACTCACTCTGTAGACCAGGCTGATCTCAAACTCACAGAGATCCTCTTGCCTCTGCATCCCGAGTGCTGGTATTAAAGGTGTGTGCCACCACCATTGGGCTGGGTTTTAACAGTCTCTAAATTTCATAATTGTGCAATAAGATGATAGTCTTGTCCATGATACAAATAAAACAGGAACCACAGGATCTGAACAACTGCCAAATAGCAATTAAGCAAGATGGTGCAGACCTCTGTAAGTCTGCACAGGACTTACAGAGAGAACAGAGGGAGGGAAGCACAGAAGTTACCGAGCGCATGCCTGGCATGGTGCAAACAGAAGGTAGGAAAACGTGCCAAGTGCAGCGGCAGCCGTGCTTTGAGAAGCCTTAGTAAAGCGCCCGAGGCTATGAAACGTGTGTCCTCACGGTGCCTCTCAGGAGGGTCTTTCTGCAGCTGACTTAGTTTCCCCATCTGTGAAATGGGCTATCTCCATTAGCCGTTCCATCTGCAGCCATAGTCTCTCTCATGCTTTCGTGATCAACTGCTCCCTTCCTAACCACATTGGATCCTCAGGCGAGGCCTTGTCCCTTGAGGTCCATCAACTACCCACTGTCCCTCTCATCAACCGGGGGCCTGAGAGTCATTCCAGGCCCTGCACCCTGGATTACCCCAATGCCAGGAAAGGAACTCACATTTCTCCAGCTGGTCCCCGATTACCCTGAGGAAGGCCACAGAGATCATGATCAGGTTGGTCAGGAAGCAGACTTCACACAGCTTCCCCATGGCAGCCCCACACAGCTCACGGACCACGCCCTGGTAGGTTGTCTGGCCGCTGACGGAGGCTGCGTAGCCCAGGATGACCAGGCCACTGATCAGGAAGAGCAAAGAGACCTGCGGAGGGACCATGGGACTGCACACATTAGAGGCGTGACTCGCAGGCCAGCTGCAAGTCTCTGCAAGGCCAGTGGGGGCATGGCCTAGGCTTGCCCGAGGTCAGAGCTTCAGGGGCTGTGGGTGCTGCCAGCTGTTCTGGGTCTGGGTCTGAGTCTGGGACTCTCCCAGCTCTGCCATGTGGGACAGATGAAACTTCACAACGCTAGGGAGTTGAGAATTCTCTCCTGTTCTCTTGAGAGGTATGGCTAGGAATGTGGGCAGGACAGGGACGTCTGGCTCAGAAGCTCAGGCCAGTCTGTGGTGTGAAGCAGGCTCTCAGACCCGCTGTTTGTCCTGTGAAATGGTGACAGTCTCACTCACCTGTCAGGGGACCTGGGGTCTGATGCATTCAGGTGTAGGCTCAGGGCAAGCACTCTTGAGAGTGGGATTTGTGGTTTGGCAGGGGCGGGGAGGGCGGGGAGGGCTGTTTTACTTAGTGTTTTCTAGGGCTCTCTCAGTGTTTGTTTTTATTTGTTCATCATTGATTGTGAACACTTTTCGTGTATACATGAGTTAGAATACTGCACTGAACCCCCTGCCCACCCCAGATCCCATGCAACAGACTCCTGTGCATACTCCTGTCTACACTTCCCGGACACTCCACAGCCATCTCACTAATTTCCCAGGGTGCTTTGAGTGCCCACTGTTGAGAGCTCAGTGCCCTGTACACCCCTCCCTCATGGACCAAACTTCCAAGGAAAGGGCTGCAGAGGAGCCTGTGGGGCGCCAAGACGTGCAAGCCGAGCCCCTCAGCACTGCCCCGCCTCGCCCCTGGAGAGTCCCACATCCAGTGATGTCCTGGTCTTGTATCAGTTTCTTCTAAGCCCAGCACTGGGGAGATACAACTGTGTGCACCTGCAGTTTGTGGCTCTTTTTCTCTGGTAACACTTGGGGGCATGACGGATCTCATCCTAAGAGCCCGTGGAGACTCAGTGGGGCAGCTCTTGCATGTGACCCTCTTAGAAGAGGGCATATCTCCTGGGTGCAGAGTCTCGAAAATAAAATCCCACGATACCACACACAAGACAGCCAGCTCTGCCAAAGCAGTCCTGAGGACCCCCACCGGGAAGAGCCGGAACCATCTTCCACCTGCCCCTGAAGGCCTCTGTGACTCACCAGTGCCACCAGGAAGGTGGGCACCAGGCCTCCTGCCTTGTAGAAGGCCCAGGGAAAGTTGAGCAGTCCGGCACCCAGGGCGGACTTCAGGAGGATGAACACGGCGCCCAGTGAGGACAGGGTGGGACTGGTGGTGGCAGGGAGGGGCTTCTCCAGAAGGCCTCTGCTCCCTCTGGTCTGTCCTTCCATGGCTGGGGCAGCAGAGGGACAGAGAGGGAGGGCTAGCATCAAACCTTCCTTCCTCATCCTTTAGGTCTCAGAGCCAGTCAGCATGAGACAGGGCAACTGGTACCCCTCACCCCTGTGACCCCTCAGCCTCCCCTCCCCACTTCCCATGGGGGCCATGTTCATTTACTCCTGGCCCTCTAGCTCTTTCATATCTCGTCTCTCTCCCATCCTCCCTTAACCCCAAGGCAGCCTCCCTCCTTCCCCTCTTCATCCGAAGCTCCAGCCCCCTCTCCCGGTGGATGCTTCCTTCCCAGATCCCACCACAGCCATGCTTCCCATTTCAGCTCCCACAGTGCCCGGAGCCCTAACCCTTACCAGACCAAGTAGGGTGCCCCACAGTCCCAGGGCAGCAGACTCGATCTTAGGCTTCCTCTCGGTGCTCCGGCTGCTCTGCTGGGAGCCTGAGGAGCCGGTGGAGGGAGAGTCAGCTCCGCGGGGATGGGCTCTTGAGCTGTTCGTCAAGGGGGCCCTGGAGGGCGTGTGTTGGATTAAGGATCCAAGTCTGAAGGGCATAGGGGACAGACCAAGACCACCTGTCCCAGAAGCTTGCAATGGACTTGATCAGGATGTCTTAATTCTTGTGATCCACAGTCCCCCTCCCTGGGGTGTGGCTTTGTCGGCAGCTTACTGGTCAGAGCAGAGCTGGTATCCATCAGAGCCAAGCACCCAGAAGCCGAGCCCACCCAGTGTGAGCGGGGGTCAGTTTCTTCAGATCCCTCAGCAGCCCTGCAAGGCCTCTCTAGCTTTGGGGAAGGTCGTGGAAGGGGCTGGGCTGAGTCTATCACCATCACTCAGTGTCACTGTTGGCAGTATATCTCATTGAGGCCAATCTGTGGAAGGGGTCCCTAGGCACCTCAAGTTGGTCTTCCCCTTGCCTCTTACAGCGCCAGTGGTGGGCGCTCCTTAAACGAACTGTGCCTCAGATGTGCCTTGGTGAATGGCAGACTAATGGCCTCCACTACAGGAAAGCCCATGGTCTTGATTCTAATGAGCTCCAGGAGGAAGCCACTCTGAGCAGAAGGTAACCGTCCATGCTCTGAACCTGTGTGGTTACTAAGCTGGCAGAAGACACACATCAAGATGGCAAGATTAAACCAGGCATTTTCATCAGCTTGTTGCTGGAGCCTGGCCCCCACTCGTTTCTTGGGAATCCCCTGGAGGGTTCCTGCATACAAGCTGCCAGTCCATCCCTGGCGTTTCTGCCTCAGTGGGCCCGGGATGGGGTCAGAGAACCTACCTGCCTGTCTAGTACGTTTCAAGGACCCTGCTGAGAACTGCTTTCCATCAAACACCTCTGCCCAGAGCCCCACCCCATCCAATCAGCCTATCTGTCAGCGACGCCCCCAAAGCACTGTTTCCTTCTGGGTTTCTAGCATCTCAACCCTGACTTGGTGACCTCCTTGAGGCTTCACACAGCTGGTGCTCACCCAACGCCTGACAATCTCTCAGCGTGACTGCCTAGGAGACTGTGATTCCACTGGCCCCCTGCCCCGTGCTGACAAGAGTCAGCACACAGGGAGTACTCAAGGGCGAAGGAGGAAGGAAGGACGGACTCCAGAAAGAATGGCAAAGTCACTGGGTCTCCCCCGTGAAAGCTGTAACCAAATGCCACAAGCTTGGTGGCTTGAAACATCAGCGATTTAGCTAGCCCTTATTCTGGAGACTCGGGTCTGAGGCCAGCAGGTAGTAGGGCCACCTTCCCACAACAGGATCTGAGGGATGCTCCTTCTGCTCTCCTCGTGGGGCTAATGGTGCACCACGGCTATAGCCTGGGTCTCGCATGCTGGGCTGGGGTCTGGTGTTCACTGGCCATGCCGAGTTGGATAAAGCCTTTTAGCTCCGCGTCCTCCTCACCCGAGTGGGGCTATCAAATCTGGGGAAGGTGGAGATGGATACTATAGGGGGAGTAGGCAGTAGGGCCAGGGCAGGAGTCCAAGCTGGCAGGGAAAGGGGCCACACACAGTAGCATACAGGTGACCCGGTGTCACACCACACCTTCCAGGAGGCTCAACAGTCCATCCCCACACACCCCTCCCCCTAGCCTAAGGAAAAAGATAAAAAGTGCTTGGCCAGTTAGTGGCTAAAGCTTTGTACTCCTTAATCAGGCTCAGGGGCTCAGGGCACTCCCCTGTCCCTGCCCAGGATCCCTCATTAGCTGCCCATTAGTGTGCATGACTTAGAAATTGGCCACTAGGCTGTAAAATTCCATGATCTCTTAATTCATTGAGGCTTTGATATTCACTCCCCTGCCAGCTTCCCAAGGCTGTGTGACCTTTCCCAAGCTGTGGAGGGGGCACCCTGCAGGGCTCCAGCTGCAGCCCGGGGAGGGTGGGTGGCCACCCTCCGCTCAGCCCAGTCCAGGCAGGCCCAGGGCACCGAGCAGAAGAGAGGAAAGGAGGTGTGCACAGGCTTCCTGGGGATCTGCAGGCGGTGGCTCGCAGGGCGCTGCTCCGGAGCATGCTCACCTTCCAGCCTTCTCCCTTCATTCTCCCGCTGGCTGTGCACCTGCTCATCCGGGGCTTCCTGACAGCCGCTGTCCTTCCCCACAGCGTATGACAGGACTCTCACCAGATGCTTAGAAGGCTCTGGATCCTGTGAGGAAGCTTGTGGGAGTGGCCACCTTCCTGGCACCAGGTCTCTGGCGTGGCCACTGGAATCGTCATTCATGACAAGGAAGGAAGAGAATTTTGTCAGCAGTTAGTGCTGAAGCAGGAGCGCAGGTCACATGACACTGCTTAAGGGTTTTCTTTTTAACCTCAGCTCCATAGGGAGTGTCTAGAAGCTTCCAGTGCCAGCCCATCAGCACCCTGGACTACACTGGTTTGACACAGGACTCCTAACAGGTACACAAGAAAGCCTGCCATGCTGAGAAAGGGGAAGGCCACCATGTTGAGTAGGTGAGGCCACACGGCCTGCAGAGGTCCATGAACGCTGGTGCTGCAGTTAGGGCTCAGTGTCCCTGTCAGAGCCCATCAGCCCCCTTAGGTAAACACATGACACCTTAGGAATCTGGAAACCAGTGTGGCTGGCTGATGAGGGCACGAAAATGGCTCCATCCTGTTGTCCTTGTGATGTGACCTCGCTTGGCAGGAGGGTTCCACAGATGAGCCTTGAGATGATGAGGCACGCCTGGAGTTGTCTGGTGATGTGACTGCTGCAGGAGACCGTCATGGAGGTCGGCCTACTAAAATCACCTAGATGGGGCCTCAAAACCCTTGTCTGAGATCCTAGCTACTCACTTCTTTCTCTAGGGGAAACGGAGTGGGTGGACGGTTGACCCAGGCAACTTTGGGGCTCATGAGGTGGCATGAGGCAGTGTCCTTCAAGACTAGTTTGCCATAGGGCTGCAGGGTCTTACTGTCACTACTGACTCAGACCCTTCCTGGAGTAAGACACTGGGGACAAGACACTGAAACTTGGGTTTCCAGGCCTCTCTGTGGCTTCTAAGAACCAGTAATTAAACCAGCATCCTACTCTATACTAAGGTTATCTGGAAAAAAAAAAAATCAAGAACTTCTCTGGAAACTCCTACTTAATCCACACAGGGAAAATGGACAATCTCCTACAATGTGTGCTCAGTGGATCAAAGACTCACCTCTCACCTCAGTGGGCTTCCTTGCCCAGGTCAACCCAAAGCCAGCCCAACCCGAGGACAGCACAGTACTGCAGGCTGTAAGCAGCTCGGCACGCTGCCCACTTCAGCTGGTGCCCAGGGATCCAAGCTTGGCAGGTCCCGTGTACTAGCTGTGGAGCTGTCTGCCCCCAGGGCCTGTCTTCAGCTTTCAGAGGAACCCAAGTCCTTGATTTTGTACGGGCCCAGCATGGACAAACATGAGTGTGTAAAGCCCTGGATATGGGCATCTCACACACAGAGAACAAGCATGGGCATTTCAGAGTCACTTACACTCCTGCAACAAACTCAACAAGTCCTTGGTGTCCTATTCAGGGTGCACAGGTGGTTTTGAGTCTCCATGGACAATCTTGCAACAGGAGTCCTTGTCAGAGCGTAGGAGTGGTCAGAGGTTATTAGGAGCTGAAGGGCTGGGAGGGTGAGCTTGGGAGATAAGCAAAGGCCATGAGCCAAGATGCAGAGGTTACTGGAGGTGAGACAGACAGGAGACTGTCCTCTAGGGACACCCACAAGTATTCCGGTCAGTCAGTCAAACAAGACCACTTCCGAGCTCCCAATCTCCAGAGCCAACATTAGGGAACGAACAGTTGTTTGTAGACACCAACCTGCTCATTTACCACCCTGATCCTTGAGCAGACTGAGAGCAAAGACCTCAGGCTCCTGGGCAAGGGCTGGGTCCGTGGTTACTCTCCTCCTGGGTCCTCTTGTCCCCTCCCGACCACAGGGCTGCTTCTGCAGGTACAATCAGGAGTCCTGTCTAAACAGGGGGAGAAGGGATTGGACTTTGTAGGTACAAGGATGTCTTCTTAGATTCACTTCCAGGTTCATCTCCCTCTTGCCAATAGGATGTCCAGAAAGGAACGGAAAGGCTAGGCAACAAGAGACCTGGGACACAGCACAGCTGGGGCAGAGCCCACAGCCTTTGCGTCCTCCATGGCCTGATGACAGACAAATGATCCTCCTGTCTGCAGGACCAGAGATCCTTTCCCAGGGCCCCAATTAGATGCTTCCTGAGGCTGGCTCGATCACAAGGTCCCCTGGGGAGGTATGTACAAGCCTGAGAGAGGAAGGGGGCAGAATTAACAACTCACCAGTTAACCACGCTGAGTGCACCTCAGCAGCTTAGGTACATTCCTAGCACTGTGCAACCATCACCACTAATTCCCAAGCATTTTCATCACCTCTCCCCCCAGCCCCAGCAACAGCTAAGCTAATCTGCTTTGACTCCATGGATTTGTCTGTTCTGGCCATTTCATGCCAAGGCAGTCACAGCAAATGCAGCTTTTCGTATCTGCCTTTTCTCACCACGTGTTTAAGGTTATCATGAGGTAGCAGGGTCTCCTTCAAGGCTAGTTTGCCATCTCCCCATCTATAGAGACTCCCTCCACCAGCACATGGTGGCCTCTGCCTCTTGGCTGCAATAGAACAGTGCATGTCTCCAATAGCTCTGTTTCAGCCACTTCTGGGCACATCTAGGAATGGCGCTGCAGGGTCTTACTGTCACTACTGACTCAGACCCTTCCTGGTGGATTAGGACACTGGGGACAAGACACTGGAACTTGGGTTTCCAGACCACTCCTCTGTGCCTTTTAGGAACCAGCAAATGAAACCAACATCCTATTAGTATACATTAAAGGGGTTATCTGGAAAAAAAAAACCAAGAACTTCTCAGGAAACTCCTACTTAATCCACACAGGGAAAATGGACAATCTCCTGCAATGTATGGCTCAGCAGATTAAAGGCACACCTCTCACCTCAGTGGGCTTCCTTGCCCAGGTCAACCCAAAGCCAGCCCAACCCGAGGACAGCACAGTACTGCAGGCTGTAAGCCGCTCGGCATGCTGCCCACTTCAGCTGGTGCCCAGGGATCCAAGCTTGGCAGGTCCTGTCTTCAGCTTTCAGAGGAACCCAAGTCCTTGATTTTGTACGGGCCCAGCATGGACAAACATGATTGTGTAAAGCCCTGGATATGGGCATCTCACACACAGAGAACAAGCATGAGCTCCAAGAGCACACACCACTCAGGAACTGTAGGGCTGGGCTTGATGTATTAAAATGCCTAGAGACCTAGCAAGGGAGCCTGTGTTGGGGACAGTCTATAGAGTGAAGTTTGCCCATGACCAGCAAGCAACCTGGTTGATTGTGTGGCACACTTGCTGGCAGCAGCTGTGCACAGGCAGGAACTGTCCAACCAACAGCCAGCATGCTGGCATTAGAGCTGAGCTAGTCCCATGCCCATAGCAGCTCACCTTCACATCAGTGTGCAGGAGGTGTCGCTGGCCCTGTTTCACACATGAACCCAAGCCCAGAGACCCCACCGCAGTCATGATAAGTGGCCGACAGGGGATCCGAACTGGAGGGTTTTACACATTCCACACTTGAGGCTTGTCACTTCAAAACCTATCCTGCCTGGAGTGCCCAGGCAGACCTGCTCTGCTGCCTCAGGCCTGGCCCTTCTCACTCCTGTGCTCTGCGGGTCCCTGTGCACTGTGGAATACTCAACCCAGAGGTCCTCTGAGCTGAGGGGCGACAGTGAGCCCATACCCTCAAGAGTTACAAGAGGCCCCACATTAACCACTTCTCCTTTGGCAAATGGAGCTACATGCAGACACAGGGTCCACTGTGTGCGGATATAGCCAGGGCTGCTTGTGACATCTGAAGTACCTCAAAAGCACTTGATGAGCCCAACAGCAGCCATTAGAGCAGCTACAGTTACAAGTGATCCAGACTTGCCAAGGGCAAGACACCCAGGGAGTTCTGTTCTTCTCTCCTTGGACTTCCTTCTGTGCAGGAGCCACAGCAGCCCGGGTCACAGCCACAGGCCTTCAGGCAGCTGCTCTTGGGCACGGTGTACAGGGCTAGTGCCCGGCAGCTGTTAGACAAGGGCTCCATGGGAAGATGATGATGGGATGCAGCATGCTTAAAGAAGCAACTGAAAGAAGAAGCCCAAACCTGACCAAATTAATAATGTTCATGATTTAAAGGACACTGTCAAGAAAGTGAAAGGCCATTCAGAAGGGAATGTATTTCAAGTCTGATAAGAAACTCTACCTGGGCATGTAAAGATCATTCTCAAGTCAGTAACAAAGGTGCAAATGACCCCATTATAAACCAAGCACAGGGGGGCTGGAGGGATGGCTCAGAGGTTAAGAGCAC
Source organism: Mesocricetus auratus (assembly GCF_017639785.1). Lineage (NCBI taxonomy): Eukaryota > Metazoa > Chordata > Mammalia > Rodentia > Cricetidae > Mesocricetus > Mesocricetus auratus. Next base: position 4,352,140 of record NW_024429183.1, on the reverse strand, counting down.
TGACTGCTCTTCCAGAGGTCCTGAGTTCAATTCCCAGCAACCACATGGCAGCTCACAACCATCCATAATGAGATCTGGTGCCCTCTCCTGGCGTGCATCCATAAATGGAGGCAGAATGTTGTATTCATAATAAATAAATAAATCTTAAAAAAACAAACAAACAAACAAACAAAAAAAAACCAAGCACAGGCTAGGAATAGCATTTCTCCAAGGAAGATGCACAAATGGCCATTCCACCTCAGTCTCCAGGATTCACACTGCCAGCAAACGTGTCAAATACTGCACAGCTTTGACAGTTCCTCCAAATGCATGCTACCACTCCTACAGACGACTCCCAAGGGAAACACAAACATGCTCACTCACCAGCACATGAATGACAACACTGTAGGGGAAACTTAGGACTCTGCCATTAGCCACGTGGCGCTCTAAAGACACATACGGATGTGGTAACGAAAGGGCGGAACTGCACTTTGGGCATGACTAGAAACAGGGCAGTGAATTATGCCACTAGCCAGGCCCACTTTCAGGTGTGTACGAAGGAATAAAAGACCAAACAGCAGAGCGGTTTGGTGTGTGTGTGTAGGGTTTAAGCTCGTTTTCTCTTGTGAGTAATTTCTACAACAAACAGTTGTCTACACCCTCAACAAGTGTGCGTTTATCGTTGCAGTGTCATGACACTGTCCACAGTACTGGCAAGTGGTCTGCCCACAGCAGAGTATTATTCAGCCATGAAAAGGAATGGCCTCTGACATCACTACACCATGAGTAAAGCTTGAAGAAATGATGCAAACAGAAAGAAAACACATAAGAAAGACCATACAATGTGAATTCATGATAGAAAACACCAGAACAGGCAAATTACAGAAAGCAGACTAGTTACAGGACTTGGGGAAGAATACAGGCAACTGCCAACAGGCCTGAGATTTCCTTGGCAGTGGTAAGAATGTTCTGGAGTTAAGAGCACTGGCTACATTACCTCGTGAGATCACAGAAGCATTGCCTAAAATGGACATTATTTAGTGTGTGAACCAGCTAACCTAGACCCCACTCAAGATTCTCAGAGAGAATGGGAAGGTGGCAGGGGTCTGGTACATAACACATTCCAGCTTTGTATGGTTATGCATATTTATTGAAAATTTCTTTCACCAATAATGGTGAAATCAAGACCCCAAATTACAAAACATGATGGCAGTTGATACTTATAAAAATAAAGCGTAGGCCTGCATTTCCCAGATCTGTGCACATTCCCTTCCGTTCAGTCTGTCCTCTCTTCAAAAAAGCCATGGAATCCGACTCCTTATGATGTCATTGCAGAAAACTGCACTCAACTGACAACCAAAAACAACATCTTTGCTTCCAAACAGCACAAGTCTTTAAAGTGACTCTCCCCACAATAAATATAGAAAATAGCCTGTAACAAGCATTTCTTCGCTTGGTCAGGGTTGTAAGCTTTATGTAGAAAGTGTGTCCCGACAGCCCTTCCAGGCTTTGTGTCTTTGGTGCACTGTCTGATGCCACTAGAGGCTGAGCTACTGATCGTCTCCTGTCAGAGCCCATCACAGTGAGGTACTTCAGGATTGTACCTCGGAGATGCCTGGGGAGAACACACTAACCCAGCCACAAGCTGGAGATGGGGTCCCTTGGAAACAGGCACCTCCCCCAGGATGCTCTTCTGATGTCCTGTGTAGCCATCAGAGTGGTCCAAGGCTTGTTGGCTTCTGTGGCTGGCCACTGTGATGATCACACTGACGGGGTCCTTGGTGGGTGGGGCTGCTGTGCAAGCTGTGGACGCTTTGCCCTGGGCCTCCTCCGCTTTGGCCGGCTTTTGGCTTTGCTGATTTGTACCACAAAGAAGGCCAAGGCTACCATGGCTCCGAGGAAGGCAAAGACAGGGATGGTCTGGCCCACCTCTTGGTTGTAGCGGCCAGGCATGATACCTGTAAGAGAACAGTCATTGGTCAGTGGTGCCACAAAACTACAGCTACAGCCTTTCTGAGAATCAGTTCATCAGAGACCAAACGTGGACTCCATTAGCTAGGGTGGCAGAGCAGACATCACTTCTGAGCCAGAATTAAGGAGCCTAGGGTGCTAACCATAGTGTTGGTAAGAGGGTCATGGAGCTTGTTTTCAGCAGCTGATCCCAAGCATCCCTACGTATATGGGGGAGTGGCACGTCAGACTGTTTAACCTCCCCGCTTGTGGGTGGGCAGACAGGCTCAATCCTGTTGCAGGCAGCCTACAGCAGCAGAGAAGCTTCTTGTTTCCCAAAGATCAATGAAGACACACTAGTCTCAATCCAGAGAGGAAGGGGATAGTGCTGGAGTCTTACTAGCTGAGGAAGAGCAGGAGAGGCACAGAGGTACTAGAGGCCTGCTGACCAATGGCTCCTGGGATGGCCATAATCAGAGGAGCCTCAGATTAAAAGTCAATGATCCTGTAACTAAGCAATACCAAGGGCTCCAAAGCTTACTATCATGAGCACACCGCATAACCTACACTCTAGGATCTTGGTTTTACCTCGTGAAGTTCCATGGTCAGTCTTCAAGGGCTGGGGTCCCTTTCCCCAGTCAATTCCTGAAACCCAGAGAAATCCCCCCCTGGGAACTATGAACCTGTGGTAGAATATTATTTTAAGGTGTGTAACTTGTTTATGCTGCATTTGTTTAACTCTGTGAAGCTGTGTTACTGTGTCTGTCTAAAACACCTGAATGCCCTAATAAAGAGTTAAACGGCCAATAGCAAGGCAAGAGCAAGGATAGGCGGGGCAGACAGGCAGAGTATAAATAGGAGAAATGAGGAAAAGGAGAGAGCAATGAGAGAACAAGGAGCATCAGGGACCAGCCACTGAGTAAGAGTGAAAGTAAGATAAACAGAAGCAAGAAAGATGAAAGCTAAGAGGGAAAAGGTAGACAGATTATTTTACAGTCAAGAAAAGCTGGCTAGAAAGAAGTCAAGCTAAGGCCAGGCATTCATAACTAAGAATAAGCCTCTGTGTGTGATTTACTTGGGAGCTGGGTGGCGGGACTCTCAAAAGACTCCCCAAAAGAGTAAAGAGTAAAAAACGTCACACAATAGTTTCCAGAAGAAAAGGACCACACACACGGAGCTGGAGGGATCTGGGGCTAACTCTCCCAGCTAAAACATGGGAACCTGCTAGTTTGGAGGATTTGAAGAGGGTGTCTGACCCTCAAGGACATCAGGCACACACGGGGTACACTTATATACATGCAAACACTCAGACACATAGAAATAATTATTTTTAAACTAAAATGTGTATATGCCTGGTAAGACAGAAAGGCCTGGCTCTCTTTCTTGGGGAGGGGAAAAACCTGGAAACCCACAGCAGGATCTAGCCTAGAAAGATGCTTTTAAGGACTCACCTCCAGGAATGTCCCAGGCACCACTTTCTCCAGGGGACAAAGGTCTCACTTGAGGGCGATTCGATCGAAAGTTGGGTAACACTACTTTGTCCAGGTCAATGGAGAGCAGCTTCTGATGTTTCCAAAGATTACTTACAGGAATAGATTAAAACAAAACAAAAAAAGATGAGCACCTGTCCTCACTTGGATGCTTAGCTGATATACAACAAACTGCAAGCAACATACAGGGCTGTGTGAGACTCTCTACCTCTCATCACCTGACTGGCAACAGAGCAGCCAGAGCAAGTGGCAGCTTCTAGGTCCTGAGGAAGGCAGAAGACAGATCAATGCTCTGAGATCACAGTACCTGAGGGAGAGCTGTCCTAGGGGATTTATAACACAGCCCACCCAAGTCTATTTCTGTTCAGCACTGGGAACACTGCCAAGCAAGGCAAAAGGACAGTCCAGGCCGGAGCTCTGGAAGGAGCAGAGCCCAAGGTGTCATGGAAGCATGGATGGCTTTTTTTTTTAAGGTTCCAAGTAACCACAGCTTGCTTTCCGAATGCAAAGCAATGCAGTGAAGGAACTCCAAAACAACCACACTTGGAAGTGGCACCAGTCCAACCAGCCTGGCGGAGTCACAGAAACCAGCATCTGCAGTGAGAATGGGGCAGATTTGCTGGTAATTAATACTGAAGAACAGGTGAGCAGGAAACACCTGCCTGCCTGTGGTGACAGCCAACAAAACCTGTGCTATGACTGTGAGCACTCAGGTGGGAGTAAGGCACTGCTCATCTCTGTTTCCTTTTAGTTCTGAGGAACTCGGTTAGGCCAACGTAATTAGAGCTGATAATCACAGTGGCTGACACCTGGGAAGAGCCAAGGACACCAATGGGAGGAAGGTATTTGGAAATGAAGAACTTATCTTCCTGTGTGTCAAACCACATAGAAATTGTTGGCCTGTGTCTTCTTTAGTTGAGGAAGGCACAGGCAACCAGTCCCACCAGCAGCCAGTCATGAAGTTTGTCACTGGTGAAGGGTAGGAGAAAGACCACCAGTGGCACCTGGCTTAACACAGCTTGGCCAACTCCAATACAACTTCAGCCCAGCCTGTTTTGCATGACTGAATGCTACTGCTCAGGGCTAATTTATCCGAAAAGTTAACTGACAAAGACAAGGAACCCATGGTGTCCAAGTGTGTTGCTAAGTGGGCATTCTAACAGTATCCTGTGTCCTGGAGCATAACTGGAGGCTGACTGTACTTTTTATTCAGGCACTGAGGTAAAAGCACTCACGTTACCACTGGAGTCTCACAGCAGCACACTGATGAGAGATGGAGGGTCTGCCTTAAGCCAATGTTCCCACAGCAATGGCACCTAAGGACACCTGATGCCCAGCCAAAACCTGGGAAAAAGCCTTACCTCACAGAGATGGGAACACAAAGCTTTCTAACACGGCACAGAATCTTCTAGATTCATAATACATCCTGATCTAAGTCTCTGAAGACTGAGAATAACTTCCCTCAAGATGTGACATGTGAGATAAGAGAGCAGCACGGGGTGTGGTAAGGAGAGGGGTTGCTGAGGGCAAGTCACAAATTCCAGGAGCTAAGCATTATCAGCACTCTGGATGGACTAGGCAGGATTATCTGATGTGGCCAGCCAGATACCAAGGGTACTGATATCTATTCTTAGAGCCTTCAGTGTACACTGGGGAAAGGAACTGGGCTTCTGGCACTCTAGCTAATACGGCTGGCTGCTCTTTGAACAGGAACTATGGATCATGTCTAGAATATAAAGTCTAGTTTGAATGCTAACAGAAGGTTCTAAATAAGTAAGGATTCAAAAATGGAAATAGAAGTTTTAAATGATGCAAGGTGACTGAAATGGAAAAACACTCTTCCATTAAAGGTTCAGGAAGAATACTGCTACTAAAGACCAAGCAATGTGCCTAATTTTCTGTGTGCAAGTACACATGTGTGCCTAGGCCATTGGAGCAGAGAGGTCCACAGTGTTGTATTCCTTGCCCTGTATTTAAGACAAAAGACCTCTATGACACCTGAGGCTTGCTGCTTCACCTAGACTGGCTGCCAGTAAGCCCCAATAATTCTTCTGTTCCCACTCCTCAGCACTGTGGTTGCAGGTGCATGCTGCTGTGCCCAGTTTGTTTGTTTGTTTGTTTTAAAACATGGGTTCTTGGGGTCAAGCTCAGTACATGGCAAGTACTTTACTAAGCCATTTCCATGGTGTCAACTTGCTTCTTTTCTGTGACAGTATTCTAAGAAACGGTCCTTGAGCAGAACACTGAGGACCTGCACTCATGGAGCAGTAAAGTATGCAGGCGATAACATCAGGCCAGGATGTCTCCTTCTCACAGAATGGATGGGGAGCCTACCATTGGCTAAGCTACATGACAGAAACAAGCATAGTGACAGCCACAAAAGGGAAGGAAGAAGGGAGGTGGGGGAACACTGTCCTAAAGGAAGCCTTTGCCTGGAAGAGTTGAGAGGAGCACACACCTGCCTTGTAAGGGTCTGACTGCCAGCCAGCTCTGGGACATAAGGCCCTGTTAACTTTCTCCCATCTTGTCCTGCTTAGGATAGATGCCAGAGAGAGAAAGAAGGTGTAAACTTGAGAAACAGCTCAGCATGGCCTGGCTGGAGAGAAACTGCAGAGGGACCTCAGGTCTGAGAAACTGAAGACAACAAGACATGTCAGGTGAGAGACAGGGGGCAGAGCCACATAAGGCCACACATGAGCCCAGCACCGGTGAACAAAGGCCACAGCCTACATGGTAGGCACTTTGGTCCTGGCTGCAGGAGAGAGAAGCACCTGCATTTTATACAAAAACACTTTGGACAGGGAACACAGATGCAAATGACAGCTCTCAGGTCCCCAACTGGAGCCTGAGCTTAGAACTTCTGCTCAAGACAGCACTTGGCTGGACCCCAGCTTTCTTTCCAAAGCACTCTACTGCAGGACACCAAAGTACATTTCTAAAGATCAATATGGGGGTTTGCTCATTGCCACAATTGTCAGTAAATGACAAGCTAGGTTGGATTATTCAACAATTGCATTCTCTTCTATAAAAAAACTAAATGAGTCACAGGTCTTGGGGAACAATGAGGAAAGCACAGGCAGGCACTGACCTTGGCGCAGTCTCATTCAAAGGCTGTGGTTTGGCCCATGACAAGTGTGGACAGGCTGGAAGAGGCCGAGGTTTTGGGTCTCCCAGATGGGCCTCAAGAACCTTGGAGTACCGATGAAGGTGGTTTCCTGAGGTTAGCAACAGTAAGGGCAGAAGGTCGATGATCACCATTATAAAAATACAAAAGAGAAAAGGTGCCTTTGAGTAACTGCCTTTCTGCCAACAGCTCACTGTGTTCTGTCAACTACCCCCATGTGCTTCAGGACCACACCTGACAGGGTGCCTGGTTCCTTCATCAGGGCCACACTGGCAGTGAGCCTCTGCAAACTATCTATCAACATATAAGGCCACTAAGGGGTCTACATTTCTTAAATCTGTACCACCCTACATTGCAGCCACCAGCTAGCTACACATTGCTACTGAGCAAATGAATAGGTGTCATACATCTAAGTAATTTTTAAAGCATCAGACTGAAATACATTATTAAAATGAATTTTACCTTTTCTACTTTGTATGTATGTGAAGTACATGTACATACATGTTCATGTATGTACAGATGTGTGTGTGGAGGCCAGAGATCAATATTGGATGTTTGTCTTTACATTACTCTCATGGAATCCGGAACTTAGATTCTGCTGGACTGGCTGGCCAGTGTCTTAGTTCACCCAGAGTTGGGGTTACAGGCATGCTCTGCTGCACTGCACTCAGAGTTTATGGAGCTGCTTAGGGATGACCCGAACTGAACTTCTCATGCTTATCTGGGAACCATTTTTGTCCCTGAGCCCTCCTTGTATTTTAATGTAGCTGGTGGGATTCTTCTTTTTTCAGTTTTGGCTTTCTTTTATTTCTGAGATGGGATCTCACTATCCAATCTGGCCTCCATTTAGTCTCTTCCCTTAATCACTCAAGTGCTGGGATTATAGGCATACACCACCATGGCTGGCTGCTACTATAAAATTCTAAACGACATCTGTGGCTTACATCCTTCTGTGGACAGTGCTACAAGGAAGAGAACATTCAGTTCTTTGAGTACACAAGCACCAATCCACACAGACCCTGAAGCGCAGGGAGCTTTAGGCTTATCTCACACGGCCCAAGAGACCTGAGGTAGCTGCTTAACCCCTCTCTCCCTCCCATTTTTTCACCTGTACACCAAGAATAATGCTATCTTTTTTTATAAGATCACTGAGAGGCATTTGTGAGCTAATTCTTACAAAGTACCCAGCCTGGTGCCTGTGCCCAGTGGCTAAGAGTTTCTGTCTTGTAAACAACAGTTTAGTTCCCATCACCTATGTTGGGCAGCTTACAGCTACCTGTAACTTAGCTCTACAGGGCTCCAATCCTTTCTTTGAGCCTCACCTGGTACTTGCACATACCCCCATACACAGAAATGAAACATTTTAAAAGATGCTGGATCCCAGGAGAGCAACTATATGTAGGGCTCATAATTCCTGTCCATCCTGGGAATAGGTGGATAAGTCTACAGCTGTGCTACCAACAAAACAGAAAAATCCACTGCTCTCACTGAAGGGTAGGTCCCCATACTAGCAAGTAGTACTGTGTCTTGATGCAGCACTGAGCTGGCTCAAGTTTCTGCTGAGGCACTGTAAGAGATACTTACCTTCCATCCTTTCAGGAGGGGCCAAGCCAGCTCCGCTGGGTGGGCGCTGCCGGTTCCCTGAATGGCTGAGGCTGGGAGGGGTCACACCATATGATGTATACTGAAGGAGTGCATCCAAAAGCCAAAAGCAATCTGCAGTGTCAACAAGCACACTGTTTGTTTTATTTTTGAGACAGGGTTTCTCTGTGTATCTTTGGAGCCTGTCCTGGAACTAGCTCTTGTAGACCAGGCTGGTCTCGAACTCACAGAGATCCTCCTGCCTCTGCCTTCGGAGTGCTAGGATTAAAAGCATGCACCACCACTGCCCACCAAATATTATGTTTAAATTTTTCTAATTATTATTACTTGGTTACCTTTTCTCTCTCTCTTTTTTTTAAAGACAGGGTTTCTGTGTAGCTTTGTAGACCAGGCTGGCCTTGAATTCACAAAGATCTGCTTGCCCCTGCCTCTCAAGTGCTGGGATCAAAGGTGTGTCACCAACACCCGGCTTAACAGGCACACTATTTAGGATCCAGTTTGTAAAAGGAATCCCTCCAGGAGAATTGAAGAACACTAGCTCCTCCCATGAAAAGGGGGAAATGGAGATTCAGAAGTCAGAAGTTGAGGTCAATGTGAAGCTGATACCCTCATCGATACTCCTACTCTTGAGAATGTGTTTTCCATAGGCAGGGGTCCAGGACAGTCTGCTCCAGTACCAGCTGACTGTAAGTGGAGTTTACTCTATGTCTCAGGGCTCTGGGCAGCTCAGCCCCACTGTGAATGGCTTGGACTACCTGCCTGAGTGTCACACAGCTCCAGACAGCTCATGGGCAGAGACAGAACAGGGTTCATTGAGAGATGGCAAGACCATATAACACCCACTGAAAAAGAATAGCCTCCACAAAAGGAGCTCCAAGGACATGAGCTGCTGCTAAGGACCTGAAGCCATCCTGGGAACAGGTAATGGGTTTGAACTATAAGGAAACATATATAGGAAGGGGAGTTTAAAATCAGAGGAGAGAGTCAGTGGTCCTAACCAAGATGGTCAATTCTTTTCTGGACATCTCAGAGTCCAGGTCTGACACCACAAGCAACTCTCACTCAGAGCTGCAAAACGGCCTCCTCCTAAGAAAGCTGCAGATGCTCCCACTCCAGACCTGATCTCCCTCTGTCCACTCACTCCCTCCTATCCCCTATTCACCCAGCCCAAGTCCCATTAACACCTATTTGGACCACAGCAGCTTCATGAGTGGGAAAGGCTGTTTAAGTGCTCTGCTTTAGAAAAAGCATGCACTTCTGGCCAAGTGCCAAAAGCCCCCAAGGACCCAAAGAGCTGACATCTGAAATGTACAGGCACAGACAGTCCCCTTAGGCACTGAAATTTTAATAAAGACTCTAAACAGGAAAGCTCAGATCCTAAAGAGAATTTCTGTGGAAATAAAACATTAATCTCCTATCTGCTGTGACTTTAAACCTTACTTTTGGTTTAAAAAAATCATATTCTGAGGATTTACATAAGCTACTGAAATCCAATCAACATCAACTTGAATTTGGGGAAAGGTGCGGAATCTGGCATGTGTCTACTGCACCACTATCTGAGCACCTTCCAGTGGATGCAGAGTCCGAGGCAAGCCTGGTTTACCAGCATCTTCCCAGATAAAGACCTGTAGCACTGCCACTGTTCCTTCCTTAAAGTAAGAAAATGAAGTCCATACCCAAGCACATGAGCTGTATACTTGGTAGACACAAGAGACAGGATGCATTAATAGAGACAGGAGGCATAACAGAGAATTAACTGACTTCTTGCTTCCTGTCCTCAAGAAAATAACAGAGGCCTCTTACTGATAAAAGCTCTCAGCACCCCAAACTCTCAAATCTCACAACCTAGCAGGAAGCCTGAGAAGGGCAGAACGTGGGCCAACTAGGTTAAGGACTCTACTAAACAAGTGATAATGACTCATGCCCATGGGATGGGAAAATAGAGGAGGGTACTAAAGGCTGTAGAGGTTTTTGAATCATATGTGTTAGCCTTCAGGGATTTGCAGAAATATCCCCAGAAATCAAAGCACTTGGTACTCCCATGCCTGGCTCCTATGAGCAAGGTACCTGTTTATTTCTCCAGCTCTGGCCAGTATCTTTCCAGGGATAAAGGAAAGAGGACCGTGTACCCAAATCATTAAGCCTATGAGCTTCTCTTTTATGGCCATGCTGGGTCTTGAACCCAGGGCCTTGTATGTCCAAGGCAAGTGCTCTACCATTGAGCTGCTGTCCCAGCCCTCCTATGTGTTTTTTTTTGTTTTGTTTTTTTGATTTTTCAAGACATGGTTTCCCCATGTAGCTTTGGATCCTGTCCTGGAACTAGAACTAGCTCTATAGACCAGGCTGGTCTCAAACTTACAGATCTGCCTCCCGAGTGCTGGGATTAAAGGTGTGCACCACCACTGCCCAACTTCCACCTGTGTGTTCTTTTCTTACCCTTCTGTCTGTGACTGTCATCCAAGCAATTGGAGTCTCCATACAACACAATCCGGCCCCCACCTTCAGTTGGAATCTGATAAAGCCCCAAAATGGGCACATTTTCAACAACTGCTGTCTCTTGTTTTAAGACCTCCAATCCTGCAACAAGAACAGCAGTGAGAGTTCTCTGAGGGAGTAACTGATTTTCTCCTTGCCACTCGGCCTGAGATTTGATCTACCTGACACAAGACCATCAAAATACAACATTCAATCAAAATAGTACAAATCTTCAGAACAGGGAAGTAGTATTTTAAACATTAAAACTAGTGTCCACAAATGCAGCCTGTACTGGCATCTTGGGCTCTATGCTGTAGTATAAGAGTGGGACAAATGTAGCTAACTTTAAAATGTGTGTCTGTCTACCTGCCATTCAGATGTGAGACATGACAAAGCACATATATTAGCAATGAAATGTTTAATGAATCAAGATGTAAAAAAGTACCAATGCCCTGGACAGCTGCCAACAGCATAGCCACATTAAGTTTAGCCTATGCAAACCCAAGTTTACCCTACTAGGTACCAGAAACCATCAGAGTCTGTGACTATTCCTATAGCCAACTCTCACATGCCTCACCTCTATGGAGTGAAATAAGGGATTTAACAGGGCAGACACAGATGGCCATGGATGTACTTACATTGAGTCTCAAGCTACATAAAGAGTTTTGTTTTTTTCCCCTTCTTTGTCCTGTTTTCCTTTTTTGTTGATACTGGGGCTTGAACCTAGGACTGGTTAAGCACTCTACCACTGAACCACATCCCCACCCCTTTCTTTCTAAGTTCAGATCAGATGGGATGTCCTGCTAAGTCACCCATGCAGGCATCAAGCTTATGATTCTCCTGCCTCAACCATTGTCAATAGTTAGGATGAGGCGCCTGAGCCACCTTTCTCAACTTTGACAATAAGGCCTTTTCTGCTCCAACATGACATGCACTATTAACATCCTGCCTTTTATATCCAAAGACTATCAAAGTCAATACCAAACAGTTTACTTTTTAGACTATACTAAAACACAAAATAAAGTATACACCATTAAATCTACTTTGTTATCCCCTTTGCCAAAATACTGAACTGCAAGAGGCAGTGAGCAAGCCAGGAGGCCAGGACTCTTAGCCCCAGAAGTGGCAAGCCTGTGAGAGCAGCATTTAGAAAGCACTAACTTATGATGAGCTGGGTGGGCTGCAAAGATAAAATTAACTGGTGCATAACTGGGGCCACAAACAGTTGAGAAACACTGTTTCATATTTTCAAATGACAAAACAGTTATCCCGACTTGGTATGGCTATTCATTCTCCAGACAGACCATCAGTTTTTAGGAGGAAATGGCTCCTCCACCAATACATATTCACAAGCTGTCACATGAAGCGTGTTAGTCTTCTGGCACTTAGCACAGCTGAGACCTATGTTACAGCTGAGAATTCCAGCTCTGGAGTGACAGCCATAGGAAGGTTCTGTCCTACTGTACTGCATCTCACTTTCAAAACCAGAGGCAGTCTAGTTTGTCCCTGCTCCACTCAGCAGGTGGGTTCTGTGCACTCAGCAGACTATTACCCACACTAGGGGGCCTGGCCCAGACTTGAGAGATGTCTGCTGTGGGCAAACACTGACAAATAGCAATGCCCCCTGAAAAGGAAGATAGTAGTAGTGTTGTTTTTAGTTTTTGGTTTTTGTTTTGATTTTTCTTTTTCGAGACAGGGTTTCTCTGTGTAACAGCTCAGGCTCTCCTGGAACTCACTCTGTAGACCAGGCTGGCCTCAAACTCAAAGAAATCTGCCTGCCTTTGCCTCCCAAGTGCTGGGATTAAAAGTGTGAGTCAGTCACCACTGCCTAGTGGAAGATAGTGTTTTTAAGTAGAGTCTTCATCAAGCTAAAGACTCTCAAAATCATCAAGACTATGTTACAAGAGTGCACCAATCACAGAAGAACAACCATTAGATTGTGACCAAGACATTTTGAGCCCTGATATGGAGAAATCCCATTTCTTTTGCAGATGATACACACATATTCAAATTATCAGCAAGAGTCTATCATTTTGGAATCCCCCAGTGTCTATACAATAGAATACAAATACTACTACAGTGAGTTTTACTAGGAACCAGAGCAGATGGAAGGGAAGGCCTGGACTACTAGTGGCATTCCTAATGCCCAACAAAGCATGCAGAAGTGGGCTGTGAGCAGCACACAGGTTGCACTAAACCACTGAAGTAGACACTTGAGAAGAATGTAGTCGGTGAAGTGCACAGTAAATCTCTGGGGGAGGAAGATGGGGATAAAGGACACTTTCTTTACCTTGGTCCTTGAAGGTCTGTGTGATCACGACACCATCTTCTGGAAACTTGGCGATGCTGCATCCTGACGCATAATACACTGGAAAACAGTTGTTCACCATTAAGGGAACAGACACACCCAATACTTAACTCACTGACCCAGCATGCATTTCAGACATGGTCTACATCACTTATATTTATTTTTAAAGGTTTTTCTTGTGCTTTGTTTGTTTGTTTTTAACCTGAAGAGACAAACAGCTATTGCCTGTCGCACTTCAACTAAAAGTAATCATCTCAAACTTCAAGTAAAAAAATGCTGGTGACATACAGTTTCTCAACAGATTTTTAAGAAACATGCAAATAAACACTTCTTTTGTTGGAAATAGGGTTTTCTTCAAAAACCCATCTCTTGCTCTTGGCTCCCAAGTCCTGGAATTTACAGGCATGAACCACCATGCCTAATTTATGTGGCAGTGAGGATGAAGCCCAGGGCTTTGTGCAGCTAGGTAAGCACTCCATCAACTGGGGTACATGCCCAGCTCTGATGGGGATTGAACCCAGGTCCCTGTACATGCAAGACAAGTGACCACTGACCTACAGCCCCAGCCCTAAATGTGCTTTTTGAAGACACTGATTAGATCTTTCCACACTACAGTTCATTTATGAATGCCATCTCTCCTTCAAAAGCATGTAGCTCAAACCCTCACCCTTCTGCCAACTCCATGCCTCTATATACAGACACAAAGTCTTACTGTCATGATTTGCCAGGGCAAACTCCCCTTCATAAAGGCCGTCACTGAATCCCATGTTCCACACAGACAGCAGCTCGTTCAGGGCTGGGATGTTGGCTCCTCCGGTATCTGGCATCCACCACTGCCTATAAAAGTGGCAGCAGGCAAAAAGAAGGCAAAAATTAAAATCCTCCCATACACTTCCTCTTTCCTTGACAAAGCATGGTGTCTTCTGTCACAATCCAGTCCACACATACATACGAAAGTGTCAACTGAAGCAAGCTGTTTGGTTTAAGAAATATATAAAACCTACTGCCTCAGCAAATGTGTAGAACACATTCAAGCTTTCTTTTATGAAATTAAAATCAGAACTTCACTGGCACGCAACCCAGACAGGCCTAGTCTAGACCTAGCCAGTGAAGGAGAAGTGAGAAAGGAGGACAGATATGCCAAAGAAAACCCTTAACACACACAGTGTTTATAGCACTCTAGCACTCAGCAGGTAACTACACAGGTCTCTTTGAGTAGCAGTTCCTTCAGTACATGTAATTTTCCTGTGTTCAGTATGAAGGATGCAGGATGCAGGACAGGACAGCATGAAACAAACCAAAGCACAGTATCTGGGCTCAGGGAGCAAAGACAATGACCCCCTAATTAGCACTGAGTCCAGAAACCTCTGTCTCTCCACAAGGAACTTTCTCCATTCACATTCCACCACCTAGAAAGACCAGCCCAAGTTAAGAGAGTCATACAAGAGCTCACTGGGTTCCCCAAATCCAATTGCTATGCAAATGCCAACTGCAACCATACCTTGTGTTTTCATCGTAAAATTTCACTTTCCTCATAACAGAAGTGTTGTACCAGTCACTGAAGATGACGAGGGAAAGGCCATTGTCCACATCCCTCCTCAGCTTGGCAATCTCCTCTGGGAAGTATTCTTCTTCACTGTCCACCATGAGCAAAGTGCCTGATGGGAGAAGAGCCGCAGCTTGACAACTGTCGTGTCTCAGAGGCAGAAGACACTCAGAAGCGCCACCTCTCACTGAGTCCTCCCTAGGAGTCTGGCCACTGCCACCCGGCATCACTACAGAGGGAAGAGACACACGGCCAGGACCATGCAATGCACAAGGACCAGCTAACTGTGCTCTTTGGTTTTCATTTTGCTCAATGTAAAGATTTTTCATTACTTTAGGAAAGAGTAATGTACAGTGATAGTATTTAAAAAACAAACAAACAAAAAGGACTGGGCCAGTGAGGTGGAACATAAAAGCTCCTTCCAGCAAACCTGAGAATTCAATCCATAAGAAGGAGAAAAGGGACTCCTCCAAGTTATCTTATGACTGACTGACTGACTCACACACACACACACACACACACACACACACACACACACACACACACACACACACTATATATATATATCTCACAAATGTGGTAAAGAAAAGACTACAAATCTCTGTCCACAGCCAGTTCTGCATTCAGCTGAGAATTCCAACCATCACTACGTGGGGAGCATGAGCATCACAGAGCCTTGTTTTCCACCTCCACTTGTTCACAGGGACTACTCCAGGCTCCCTTTATCAGCCCACCAGTGAGCACTGTGGGAACAGTCAACACATGTAAGTTGTGGGTTGACAGGCATGGCCAGAAAGGCTGCTCACCATACTGTGTGGCGTCAAAGCATGTGAATGGGGCGCCGAGCACCTCCACGAAGTAGCCCATGCTGCGCAGATGCTGGTACATGTCCCTGAAGTTGGTGTGGACATGGTCGCCATTCCTGAAAAGCAACAACCACAGTGGTCAGATGACTACTCTCCACTGCTTACCACAGGAGGCCAGGACAGATCCCAGTAGTGGAGCCCAAGAGCCAGCCTTTCCAAAATTGCATCATTTGGGTCAGACAAGCTAAGGTGGTAACAAGACAGAGCATGGCATGTGCAGATGATAAAATGATACAAGGACAAGACTTAAATTGTCCTGAGCAGTACTTTAGAGGTACACATTAATTTGCTAGTAGTCACCTGCATGTGACAATCACCACAGGGACGCAAATACTGGCGCACTCTGTGCAGGTTAAGCGCAAAATTCCCTATTACCTTGGCTTCCTTTCCTTTCCAAACATGCTCACTTCCCTGCAATCTAGATCAACTGTTTAAATGATGGGGGAAAAAAACCAAAAAACCAACCAGCCAACCAACCAACCAAACAAACCCCAAAGCCCATCTCCTCAGTCATGCCCACTTGACAGGCTCCTGTGCAGGGCCATGGCCTTGCCTGAAGTCAGTTTCCCCTAATCCTATCATTTGTCTCTCATCTGAACCCACCACCCTCCCTTTCAGGAAAATTTTACTTTAAAAGACAAATCTGAAGCTAGAGAGAGAGCAGTGGTTAAATTGGCTGTTCTTGTAGAGGTTCAATTTCTAGCACCCACATGGCAATGCACAACCATCTGTAACTCCATTTCCAGGGGATCTGATACCCTTTTCTGGCCTCTGCAGGCAGTAGGCATATAAATGATACACAGACATACATACAAATAAAACATCTATGCATATAAAAATTTTTATATTAAAAAGGCAAATTCAACTCTGTAAGAATCCTGGTCAAGCAGGGCATGGTGGCACATGCCTTTAATCCCAGCACTCAGGACGTAGGCAGACAGTTTTCTGAGTTCAAGGCCAGCCTAGTATACAAATTTCTAGACAGCCAGGACTATACAGAGAAACCTTCTCAAAAAGCAAAATAAAAAAGAATGCTGGTCAAGCAATTGGATACCTTTCTCCCCCACACACGATCACCATGGACAGACTGAAGCAGGCTGTGGAGAGCGCCTTCCTTCTCATGGTCATGGTGGCTGACATATGATAGATGGTATGCAGAGAAGCAAGACTTGACAAGAGGACAGGGACAACATTCAGGCCTCAGCCAGAACCAAGGAAGGCAATACATGGAGTCAAATGAAGGCCACACATGGGAGGACAGGGGGGCAGAGCCTGACAGAGGGATCGACCAGACTTGTCAGCTGACTCAGTGGTAGACAGGGAAATAAGACAACTGAGGATGACACCTGTTTCTGCTGCACAAGTGCATGTTTAGCTAGGCTCCCAAGAGTGGCAGGAGCAAGGACACACAGCCCTAGGGTGATAGGGCGCAGGCAAAGCTGCTGCTTACCAGTCTAAAGGATCATTCTTCATCCGCAAGTTGTCCCTGGGGAAGTAGCCTGGGGGATAGCGGAGGTTGTGATACTGGTCCCAGAGGACTCTCTTGCTTCGAGGAGGAGTGGGAATAATCTTCACCTTAATGGGAAGCTTCACTGTGGAAGTATGCTCGGCACCATTTTTTGCCTAATAAATAAAATGGATAGAACAGAAACTTGAAATGTACCCCCCTTTCTGAATAACTCTTAGTTCAGGTTTTAAAATATCTTTTCTTCTTTCCTTTGTTTTTGAGGTAAGATCTCAAACTCAGAGAGCTGGAGAGATAGCTTAGTGGTTAAGAGCACTGGCTGCTCTTCCAGAGTACCTGGGTTCAATTCCCAACACCCACATGTCTGCTCACAGCTGTCTGTAACCTCAGTTTAAGGAGATCTGACCCCTCCCAAGGATATACAGGCAGGCAAAAAAAAAAAAAAGCAATGCTCATTTAAAAAAAAAGATCACCAACTCTGGATCTTTCTGCCTTAGCTTTCAGATGCTGGGATTACATGCAACAGTACCATACTGTGGTTATAAAGGTTGTTTCTATTTACAATCTAGCCCACATAATTTAAATATAAGAATATACGACAAGAACCTATGTTCACATGTTGCAATTAATTCTGTTCAAACTCAAGAGCTGACTTAAAATTCAGTCATTTTGTTCCTAAAAGCCATTAGAGCAATGCAAGACCAACCCTGCATTTGTTTCTTGGGATACTAATTCAGATGCACTAATTTTGAACTTGCAATTAGGCCCAAGAAGGTCCTGTTTGCTGTGAGACAGCAGCAGAGCATGAAGCACAGAGAGGGGTTAAAACACAGCTGCTCTGGAGGCCCTGGGCCATGGTTCATAGACAATTAAGCCAATCCAGTCAGCCTCAGTGATAAGTGATCCATTAAATGGAAATCCTCAGCACTGAATCTGTCTCCCAGCCCCCTCTCCTGGTAGCAGCTGGTAAAGGATAAGAAAAACAAGTTACTTCTTGGTGCACCCTTACTTCCGTCTCTGCTGGGGAAGCCACTGTGATCATGATGTGACCCTGTGCAATGCCTTCCCAGGAAGCTGCCTTCTTGGTCACAGAAATGGAGATGGCCAGGTAGCCTGACCAAGGCCATAACACCGAGGAGTAGGAGAAGGCCACTTCAATGTTGTCTCCATTCTGTGGTAAATAGGGCCGCCACTCAGGCTGTCGGAAAAAGAGAGCAGGCCAAAGGTGAAGTGAGCTGTGTGGAATGCAAGTGAGCTGACCTGGCTGCTGAGGACTATTTCAGTGCACTGGGTAGATGAGTCTTGGACACAGACACAACATTAGCAATCCCCAACACCACTGCTGTGGGTGTTCTACTCCACCATTTTGTAAGAAATAGAGTACACTTGTCAAGAGTTCTCTAAGAACTTGCATCAGAAGAAAGAAGTAACACAAGCGACAGACACCCCTAGATCAGTCCTCAGAGTCACACTGACTGAAGTGTCATAGATGCCAGTTGTCACCAACCAAATCCTGCAGCTAATGAGGGGCACCTGGAGGGAGAGCTGTGCGCTGGCTGTAGGTGACTGCCCGGCTGTGTAGTACATACACCCCACCACAGGCCAGAGGAGAGAGGAGAGGGAGTCATGAAGAGATCACCTGGAAGTCACGCAGACCCAAGTACTGACGTCCTCAAAAGTCACAAAGCCAGAGTCAGGGCAGCTGCCTAAGTAATTTGGCATAGCTAAAATAATAAACAAATACAGTTCTGGAAAATAGATCCTGCAGGATATAACAACACAAAACCCAGCTTTAATGACTACTCTGGTTGGCAACTAAGAAAAAAGAATTTAACTTCCATTCAATATTAGCTGATGAACAAACAATGTTTAATCATGTAAACAAGAATTAGTATAAATATAAAACTGACTTTATTAAACCTCTGTAGGGGGTTTATATTTTTTTTCAAGCAACAGAAAAGAATCACAAAGATGAAAATTCAACTATATCAAAATATTAAACTTTTACAGAAGAAGTGAGGATTAATAAAAACAACCACAGTAAGTCATATCAAAGAACAAGAAAACGGGGGTACAAAGTGGGGAGAACACTATAAAAACCATAGTAACAGCTATCTTTTCCAAGATACAGAGACCCTATAAGAACAGAAGGGGAAATTCCAACTCCAGTCAAAAGTGGGAATGGAAACACAAAGGTAATTGGCACTGAGAGACGAAAATTAGTAAACACATATAGAGGTACAATCTTCACTAACTAGAGCACCTATCCCCCAAATCAATCTCAAAATCAATCCTCCCTCCCTCCCTCCCTCCCTCCCTCCCTCCCTCCCTCCCTCTCTCTCTCCTAAAAGCAGTGGTGCCGGGCATTGGTGACTGGTGACGCAAGCCTTTAACCCCAGCACTTGGGAAGCAGAGGCAGGCGGATCTCTGTTGAGGCCAGCCTGGTCTACAAAGCGAGTTGCGAGTTCCAGGACAGCCTCCAAAACAATACAAAGAAACCCTGTCTTGAAAAACCAGAAGAAGAAGAGAAAAAACAAACAAACAAAAACAGTAGCAACATCCACACAATGGATATCACTCAGCCATAAAAAGGAGTAAACCACTGAATGGTGCATGAGGAACCTTGAGAACATTTTTCAGTGAGAAAAGCCAGTCATAGCAGGACACACACATGTCCTCTAGTATGGACTGTTCAGAGCAGGCAAACCAAGAGATGGAAAGTAGACTAAGCCAGGTGTGGTAGTGCACACCTTCAATCCTAGCATTTGGAAAGCAGAGGCAGGTAGATCCCTGGGAATTTGAGGCTGGCCTGATGTATATAGCAGTTCTAGGGCTACACAGAGAGACAAATACAAAATGTTGTCTCAAATACAAAAAAGAAAAAGAAAAAAAAAAAAGACTGAGGATCACAGGGACTGGGGAGAGGGATGGGAGAGGAGGAACAAAGTGCTGATGGCTGAAGTATCTTTAGGAGTGACAGAAATATTCTTGAATGTCATGTTGGTATAGCCATGTGAATACTAACACACTGACAATTGAAAAGATCTTCATGAAATACAACCCTGAGAAAGATGTGTTACCCAGTACAGGCATGGTGCAGATACCCCATAAGCACTACCAGCAGTAGTCTACAGAAACATCACCAACAACTGTAGCACACCCACACCCTGACTCAAGATTCTCATCTATGGACTTCATACTGAGGAAATAACTCAGAAGAAAAGAAAACTCTGTGCATAATAGCAAAATACTTACATATAAAAGTCACACAACTGTTCAAGCAAGAGCATACAATAACCAAATGATAACCCCCCATCATGCTGAAACATTGGTGTATTTTCATATGCTTATTGTAGAAAGACTGAAATAAAATTTTGCTCACTACACAATGACAACCAACATGGCATACTGCTGCAATAAGGTCTGTAAAAGAGTATGTTTTAAACAACAGTTGAGAACTTGAGGTGGAAGTCGGTTTTCTATGCTTTCCCCTCTATCACTGTGATGTCAACATAGTGAGTGGTTACAAAATTGTAAAAGTAAAATTCCAAACAAGGACCAGACTTTAAAACATGAAGGCCTATTCATGGTCACTAAGGAACAAAGTCGTTTTTAGCAGCTCTGCTGTTCAGGAGCCAAATTCAGAGAATAAACTGAGGCCCTGACTTTTCTGTAGAGAAGCAGGTATGACTTTCTATATACAAAAGAGCTGCCCACCACCACTCTGTAGACCAGGCTGGTTTCAAACTTAAGAGATTTGCCTTCCTCTGCCTCCCAAGTGCTGGGACTAAAGGTGTACGCCACTATACCCAGCTTAGCTCTTTCTTAATTTCAGGAGGGATAACTAAGGTACAAAAGTCTGGGCCATGTCACACAGAAGTTTCACCTTATCCACAATTCTTCCTGTAACTCCCATGCCATTGAGGATGGTGACATTAACGATTGTTGGCATTCCTCCATAGTAGATGGGCTGGGAACAGTAAGGCCACATGTAGGGACACTCAGTCAGGTCGATGTAGCTAGGGCTCAAGCTGAAACAACGAAGAAAGTGTTAGTGTAGACCACATCAGAAAGCAATGGGAAGCAGCAGCAAGTTGGGCACAGGCAGCACAGTGGAGCTACATTCTGTAGGGCTGCCCTGGCTGGCACTAGCAGTGTGCCCTCTAGAGCTCCCTGACTGCTGGAGTAAACAGCAGATAGGCAGGAAGCACCTCCTGTCTTCTACAGTCGGGCTGTCAGCTGATATGGCAGCAAACCATAGACTCAAGTTGCAAGAGGCTTTCTTGAGCAGAAACACACCCATGTACCAACACAACCTGCTGCTCGGTCAAAGAGTCAGCTCTATGAAACCTTACCTGGGGCCTGGGCAGGAGGGTCGAGCACAGGAAGCCTACAGACTCCCTGCTTACCAGCTGCCTTTCTCACTTACAGCAGATTCCTCTGTACTCTTGCTCTGCTGTACTAGACACCCTCAGCTGATGCCCAGATGTGCACAAGTACTGACACAATGATCCTAAACTTACTTTCAGGTGTTGTGTCTATAATGCATCTGTGTCAGGTTAACACTATTCCTAGCAAGCACTGGTGTCAGAGATCTGTGCAGGTAAAAAGACACACAGGAAGTAGATACGGCAGACTGACAGTGGGCATATGGCTCTATTTCTTGCTTCATCACTCTCATGATGGCACTCATCTTGAACATACGGGAGCAACTGAATTACTATGTAAAATCCTAACATTTTCTTTATGTACAAATTTTCATGTTCAAGTGCACATGTGGGTATGCACATAGACACCTGAGGTCAACCTCAAATAGTGTTCCTCACAATGGATGGATGTTCAACTTATTTTGTGGGGTAGGGTGTCTCACCAGAGCCTGAGTCTCATAGATTCAATTAGACTGGCTGACCAGCAAAGCTCCATGGATCTCTGCCAGATTATATGAGTGGGTCACTGCATTCAATTTTTTCGTATGTATTCTGGGGATTGAATTAATAATCTCATGCTTGCATAGCAAGTACTTTACAGATTGGGCCATTTCCCTAGCTTTACAAACAACATCTTTAGAGCTATTCTGACTTCTATGGAGAACTATAACCAACATGTGTCGCATTTAGCCATTTCTAATATACCACCTAGTCTCACTTCTAGTGGCTGTTTGTATGACTATCATCATCTGAATTAATAAAAGTACCTATGCTCTATGAACACTTTAAACCAAGTAGCATGAGCAAGCATAATTCAGTACCACACAAAGAAAACAGCACACTATGGCCAAACAATAGTAGTTTCAGTAATGAAAGACTGATTTGATGTCAGGAAGTCTAATCTACAGGCATCTTATCGATGCTGACCTGTTCTACAAACTTCTAAGCTTTGCCTTGATGTGAAACACTAAAAAAACCAGCAATTAGGAATTCCTACATGGTAAAACCTATACTGAGTCCCAAAGGCAGCACTGGATATAGTGAAGAAATACTGAGGAGCCACGTGGGGACTCCACTGCTCCCAGTCAAAGCTATCAGCACAATGTTGGAGACATTTACCTAGTCCAAGTGGACAGAACAGTCAACAACTACCTTAAATTTTTAAAGAAGTTTTAATTATGTGTGTGTGTGTGTGTGTGTGTGTGTGTGTGTGTGTGTGTGTGTGAGAGAGAGACTGTATGTGGGTATCTTCATCAAGTGCAGGTGCCTACAGAAGTGAGAGGCATCAAATCCCTCTAAAGCCGAGTTATTAGCAATTGTCATATACCCAATATGGATGCTGGGACCCACACTAAGGTCTTCCATAAGAATAGTACACACACTTAAACACTGAGCCATGTCTCTAGCACCAAAAAAGGCTTAACAATTGGTAAGGAAAAACAGAACTACCTGCTTCCAATTACATGATATGTCAGTATACCTGGAAAATTAGAGAATCTACAAACAAACTGAATCAAGACATAATTCACAAGACAGAAGGATATTAAATTATAAGAATTACTTCAACCAGCTAGAAGCTGGTTCAAAAGAGAAAAGTCTGGCAATAATGAGAATAAAAAGATTAAACACTTAAAGTTACCAAGCAATATGTGAGACCTACAGGATTCTGTATAAAGCCTCTTAGGAGACACAAAAACCTTGAGCAAATGGCACAGTCATTATGAGCAAATACTGGGCCTAGAGAGTCTCAACAGAGCACCGTCCGTTCTTCTAGAGAACCCGAGTTTGATTCCCAGCATCCACATGGCAACTAACAAAGGTCTGTAACTCTAGTTCACAGGAACTATACACAAGTGGTGGACAGATATACACCCATCCACATAAAATAGAAAAAGAATGGTTTTGCAAAGGACCCAAGTTTGGTTCTCAGCACCCATGTCAGACAGCTCACAACTTCGGGGATTAGATGCCCTCTTGTGGCCTCTGTGGAAACTGAACTCACATATACAACACCCCCAACCTCCCACAAACACGATTAAAAACATACTAAAACAAATCATCCCTCTTCAGCTGATTTAAACTTGTAAACCAATTAAAATGCTAACAAGCTTTCTTTTGGATGAGCCAAGTTGCTATGAAAAGCCAAATAATGAAAAGCCTCCAAGAAGATGAACAATAGGGACCAGCCCTACTGTACGGTAAAACACAAATAAAAGCTCAACAGAACAGAGTGGCTGTGGCATTTGGACAGAGCAGTAAACTGACGCTGAGAGTCCAGACAGGTCCAAATCCATATAAAGGTCAAATGTACTCCAAGGAGTCCTGGACCAGAAGGGCTTGTGTGGGACCTAGTATACAATGCTATCTAGGTGGCATTCCAGACTGGGCAGCTTGAGTTGGTGCCATTAAGATGTCAATATTAGGGGAAGCTGGGAGGCGAACTTCTGGGTTCTCAGTACTATTTGTGAAACTCAGATATAAATCTAAAAATCATCTCTAAATAAAAGGTGAAAAAAAGAGTTTTGGTGAAAAACAGAAGATAAACCCACTGGAGACCATCTGGAATGTAAGCAACTAGCTCATTGCTCTAAGAGTCAAGGCATAAATGACAAAACACAAACAAATTGCCAGGGGCCGAGACCAGGCTAGCAAATTACATTGTAGGGCCTGGAATTCCAATTGGACAAAGAACACAAGGGTAAGCATAGAGTCTGAGTGGCTACAGAGACCTTATCTACAAAGCCAGTGTTATACATGACTCTCAACAATTGTGTCAGCTCAGCTAAGCTATTATCCCTCCCTCATGGGGGAAGCTAGGCAAATAGTATATGACAATTCTATTTTTGCAAATTTTCTTTAAACCTAGGTTGTTTCAAACATGTTAAGGAAACAGAAACCATATTTTGCCACATCCATTACGGTAATATAGTGAGTGTCACCATGTCAACAGAAGTCAGGTTTTTTGCAGGCAGCACCTGGTAGAAGCAGCTCACAACCTTACAACTAAGCTTGACTGAGTGTAGGGGCCACCACTCCTGATGTCAGACTACTATTATGTGCAGAGGAGCCCCAAGGGCCTGGGACACCATCACATACCCACCTTGCCTGTGGTTTGTAGCTGCTGAGGATCTGATAGGCTCGCAGCAGATCCAGCTTGCCATGGCCTTGCTCAAACATGTTGACACCAGGAAGTCTCCGGGCCGATGCAATCAGGGCTTGCTTCACACTGGCAGGATTCACCAGCTCCCGTTTCTGCACTGTGCTGGGAGAAGAACAGCAGTATTTGCTCGTTTTCTTTTAGTGTAGGATGAAAACCAATCTGCCTCTAATCTGAAAAAGGGTCAGCATGTAGCCTGCAGTCTGTTTTGTATTTAGAAGGACTTCCTGGTCCAGTGGAGCCATGAGATGAGAATACCATGAACTACATGGGTCCTTGGGTCAGGCCTGACCACACAACTTTTCTCAGCAGTGACTGTGTAGGCTCATGCCTATTTATATAAGATGCATGAATAATAAAGTTTCCTGATAATCTGATTAAGTAGGTCACACAGATCACAGGAGGCAAAACCATCCAAGAGGTGCAGGCTCCCCAGAAAGGGACACCAGCTGGCTGGTTAGGAGATGGAAAGAAATACAGGTGGATATTGGAAAGGGACCCAATTCAGGGTGGGCAGGAGGTACAGGGTGAGGGAGGACTGCCTCTAGTGCCAGTCCTTGTCTTTGGTTTGGGATTTGGAGGCCTGGCGCCACTGTAAATATGCCATCATTAGACTGCGCCTCAACACACTGACATGTAGCCTTGTTTGGCCAGCTTGGTTTACTATAACTCTGCAAGGTTCATGTTTTCTTATCTATGTATCGCATACAAGTAAGTTTTAGTGACTAGATTATAGGGGCAGTTGGCAGGCAAAAATGGACAACTTACTCTCCTACTTAGATCCCTAAATATTAACTAGTGACAGAGGTTGATCTGAGAGCCAAGGCAATCTTTTTAATGGGTAACCAGACAGTAAGAGGAGACAGTGGGACTAGCTTTTCGTGAGGAATGAGAGTACTACTAGAAGTTACAGGTCAAAAGACTCCATTTCCTCACTGAGCAGCATCTACCATACCGCAGCCTCCTGTAACCACAACTGCTGAATTACCACAAGGCATCTGATGTGAAGAGGTGAGGTGAAGGCTTCCTTAATGCTGAAACCGTTTGTGTTGCGAGTTTCTACTGGAACAGCAAACACAGCCTCCTCACCTTCCCACTCACTTAGCAGAGACAGATGGGCCCTACAGAGAAATGGGAAGCCCAACTTCCTGCTAACAATTATGTGATCAGTAAAAACAGATCAGTGTTTTCTGTTCCTAGAATCCACAGCACTAGAAACAAGAGCCCGTACTCAGCACATAGAAGTGTGAGTGAGCCAGGAAAGTAGAGTCTGCCTTTCCCTTTTACTGTTTCACAGGGGAGGCACATACTTATTTCTGGGCAATGCTGTCATTTTCAAACACCTGGCTATGACCTATAAGGGAAGATGAGGCAAGAGACAGACTGTTCCTGTCAACATCATTAATAACATAAACCAACAAGCAATTTGCTTAATTATCAAGTGAGCACAGAACACAAATTTCAAATATGTAGAGGTTTGTGTGTGTTTGTGTATGTGCATATTTGTGTCATTACAATATAGTACCTCAACAAAGACCTAACTAGAGAAGGAGAAAGCCGGATGTTAGGGGAAATGCAAGCACTTAAAGCCATAACTGAGATAAAGGGAGCACAGCCCATCTGACCACATGCCAGGGCAGGTGTGCTTCAATTCTGTTCTACCATGTTTTAGAAGCTGCTTCTAGTTTCATCACCTGCAGGAGGAAGGGCCGAGGACTAAGCTCCACTCCAACTACAGATGAAATTCAACACGACAGAATACGTGGCACAGAGACACTCGTCAGTCATCAAGGAAAGTGGCTGGCTGTCAGGACCTAAGTGGCTTCACAGCTCCTTAGCTAAGAGCACGGAAACAAAACGTGAGGTGATGGCTATGTTAACTTGCTTCAAAGCAGAAACCAGTTTTTCTCTGGGTCCCATGACATAATGTTATATATGTTAAATTTGCATAGAGTTTATTTAATAAGAAAAAATATGTCTTGCTAAGGAAATGGAGGATTCAGCAAGGAAACTTGCATACTTCATGTCCTTGCCTGACACACACAATGGGGAGAACAAAGTCCAGCCCATCACACAAATGTTATCTCCATCATGGAGCCATAGAGAGCTACAGATATATGCTCTGCAGGATGTTCTGGTTTATTCCAGCTTCCAGCTAGCACACAGAGGGGATCCTGCCTCCTATGAGAGATGGGAGAGCAGAGGAAGCAAAGGTCAGCTGTATAATACTCACCTTACTAACAAGGTGACAGCCCCAGCAACCACTGGGGAAGCGACACTGGTCCCTGAGAGTGCCCGGCAGCCCCCTTTCACACCGGAACCCCGCACTCCGGCACCATAGGTGACAATGTCAGGTTTCACACGACCATAGCCTCCTGGTAGTTCCTACAAACAAGGGTAGCTTGGTTTCTTATCACATCTAAAGCCCTTCGCCATGGAGGGTTATGTGTGAATAAAACCAGACATATTTAAATAGTCATCTGAAAAGATGCTGGTTGGAGTCTGAAAACAAGTTTTAGTGGTAGCACAGAAAATAAAATTGCTTTAGTATGTTTCATACTAAAATTAGCCAGGCAGTTATGGTACATGCCTTTAATCCCAGCACTCGGGAGGCAGAGGCAGGTGGATCACTGTGAGAAAACAAAAAACCAAAGTGTAATACTAAAACAGGAAAGAAAAAAAAATTTTTGCTACTACTTTAGTAATTGCTCAGATCAGAAAGCAGTCACTGAGAGAACCAGCAACCTGCTCTACCTTCTGATAATCTAATCGATACATCAGAGAACTAGGAAAACTAAAACCAAAAAATATTTACAAGTGTCTTCATAAGGAAAACCAGCACGTGGTTATGATTTGTGAGGACAGGCATGCCTTCAGACATTTCCTTCAGGTCCCTAAGAAGTAGGTCTATATGAAAATATCCACCCACCACCTTCCCAGTCTCTCTAGATATGGTTTTTCTGGATAGCCTAGACTAGATATGAACTTATGTATAATCTTTTATTCTAGTCTCCTTAGTGCTGGGATTACAAGTATGTGCCACCCTGCCTGGCCAAGAACTTACTACATTCTGTTGAGAAAAGGTATATCTAACCTATTTGAAATAAAAACCTTTTCCAGGCAATCAGTCATAAAAGGAGTATAGAAACACAGTCAAAGGGTAAAGACACTGTTGGCCACAGCACCATAAATAACTCAAACATTTCTTGGTAGCACTGAAAAACAAGTCCTTGAGGAAGGCCAAGTACCATGTACAGTTGGTAAAGGCTCTTACCCAGGGAACTACAGACTGATGCTGACAGATGCTCTATTTCTTGCTACCTGAGAGCACAAAGGGCATGCTGGGGAACACAGAGAACGCACAGCGCAGTGCAAGCCTGACTCAGAGTAGGGCCTACCAGACCAGACATCAAGGCAGTGAATGGGTCAGCTCCAGAGACAGCATCCTGTGTGTGAGGGACAGAGGCCTCGCAGGTAATAGAGCCCACACTGTACAACTGAAACTTCACAGAAGATATAGAGTGCTACAGGTTGCAAACAAGGCCTAAATGTTCCCAGGAATTTGCGACTCTTTCTGGGCCCTTCTTGAGAGCTCCCAGAGCTTAGCACAAATTAGAGCAATGAGACATGACCTGGCCCCAAAGAAGACTATGGGTAGGTGCTCCCTAGTCATCTCTTGAAGGCCAGGAGCAACCCAGTGCTGCTCTGAGGGAACATCTAATTTTGAACCTGAGGTAAAGAAGGGTGAAGTGATATACAATCAAACCCCATGCAGCCCAATCACTAACATACTGATACTGATTAAACATTGGACACAGTAAATGCAATGACCCTGTTGACAAAACTGACATTAACTATTCTTACTGGGCTTTCATTTTCACTTTAGTGCTAGGGATGGAGTTTGGGGTCTGGCACTTGCCAGCCAGTGTCCTCCCATGGAGCTAAATCACCAACCTCAGAATTGACTTCTTAAGGCCAGAGTTAAATCTGCGCTTGTATCGAGGAGAGTTGCTGTCTTTCTCCCAGTTTGGACAACTGAGTCTGAGTCTACTTCCCCATGTGAAATTCAGAAGACGGTAAAAAGACTGGAACTGGGGAATGCCACTCAGAGTTCACCCAGCATCTTCATGGCAGTTCAAACTCACTGAGCTAAGGTGGCCAGCCCTGAGAGTGCACACATCCATCATAGCTGGGCTACTTCTCTGCCTGTGCGCTGACAAATACATGTCAGGGCTGATAGACCAAGGGCTCCATGAGTCGTCACATTAGGCTAATATAGAAAAGCATACCCAGGTAGTCATTCCCCTGGAAGAAAAGCGGGCGATGTTATCTTCAAAGTCAATGCCACCCACTCCAATCACATCCATCTGATCAGCTGGATTATTCAGAGTGCTAAATTGAGACATACAAAAGAAAAAAGAAAAAAAAAGGGAAGAAAAATAATTTAAAATGAATAATTCAAACCAGGTCAAGTACTCCCAGGAAAAGCTAGGGCCATTTCTTAGGTTCTTCAGTACAAGATGTGTATAGCTTTGACTGAAGATTGCTCCTCAGAGCTGTCCTGTGAAATGCCACATTCCTGCACCTTCATGCTATAGCTGTAGTCTCTTTCTGGAAGGGCATCTGTTTGCTCTCTCTTTGCCACCTTACTCTTATGAATGGGGACCATCTTGGCCATGGACTTCCACAGAGCATACACATCAGTTTCTCACTCACCTACATGTTCTCACACTACTTTGGAGTCAATTGTTCTGCCTCTCTCACCAGATTAGATATTACATAAGATGAGCCCAGATCCATGGTTGTGTTGCCACACACAGGCAGACCCACTATATGTATGCCACCTCCAAGAGAATTTGAGGATAGCTACCATCAGCCTGCAGTCTTGAGCCATTAGATGACAGATGCATGTCAGGACCTCATGGCAGTAGATCTGCATAAAAAGCTACAGTAAAACAACTGACAAAAAGGTTTAGGTCATAGCCAGGCATGGTGGTGCACACCTTTAATTCCAGCATTCGGGGCAGAGGTAGGTGGATCTCTGAGTTTGAGGTCAGCCTGGTGCACACAGTGAGTTCTGGGCCAGCTAGAGCTGTCTAAAAAAATTTACATTACAAAGTCAAGATGAAGCTGGCTAGAAAGCAGGAGCACTTAAGAAGGTATGCAGCTTCACACATGACAGCTCTGCTCTAAGAACCTGGACAATGCTGTAATCACAACTGATTCCCAGGGGCTTCAGGGATGTGCAGTAAGATTCTAGAGCATGTGCCATCAGAGGCTCAAAGCACACCAGCCAATGCTACTCTGTAACCAAGGAGCCACTCAGCAGAAAGGCTTCTCACCCAGTGATGCTGCAAGTCTGCACATTTCCATGAAGGTAAGGAGCAGAAGCTAACAAAAGCACAAGGTAGAAGAACCTCCTACTGAAGTCAGCAGAGAACTGCCACTTCCCACCTCCATCGATGTGTCAATCCCTAAATCTCAACCTTTAAAAAATAAGGAAGGCACTGAGAGGGCCAGAGCAGGAAATAAAGAAGCCCTGTTAGGAATGAAAAGGGGGGCGCTACAGCTGCAGACCGACTTTCATCAGTCTGAGTGTCAAGGATGCAGGATCCAGACTCCTGGTAAAGAAAACGGGCTGCCTACCTCACTTCCAGGGCATGCATACATCCTCTGCCGGCACTGGGAGCACTCCTCCCATGCCAAGCTGTAAAATGGTTAACTTTTCATGAGCTAGGACACTGGGATGGGCCACATGCCACTGCTGCAGAGAGAGAAGATGCCTGGGTCCGTGAGTACTGTGAGCACATCAACAAGCCTACAAGGGACCACCCCTAAGATTCTCCTCCTCATCCATGCTAATTTCACAAGTCTCAGATCAGAAGCTCTCAGAGGTGACTGACTATCCACAACAGCAGCAGTGGTTCAGGAAGGGTTGTGTGACAAGGCAGTCAGAATGTCACAACACAACAACGAACAATGGGGAGACCAGCAGAGGAGACAGTAGCAAGAATCTTCAATTGCTTCTACTGGAGACACAGGTGGGAACCAGAGCTAAGGAAAATGTGCATGGGTCAAGAAGTTCTGGCAAAGAGCTGGCAAACTGCCATGGCACCAGTCAGGTGCCACATCTGTTTCTGTACACATAGCTTTAGCAGGACATGGCCAAGCTTGTCCATTTCCCTATCTTCCTGCTGCTTTGTCATCACAAAGGTAGAGACCATATGACCACAAAGCCTACACTATTTACTCTGTGACATCTGAGAAAGTTTGCCAATCCCAGCTAGAGTATCAAAGAACAATGTGTATTTGCCAATGAGGCACATCTGTCTACTGGAAAACTGATGCAATGTTGGCCTACACAGCCATAAAATAGACCAAAGGAAAGAAATAGCAGCCACCAGTTAGGGCTCTCCCTGTGTGTCAGCATCACCTGTACAGCACCTGAAGAGTAGGCCCAGGACCCTGGGACAAATAGTAAGGCTAAGGTTCAAAACGGAAGGTCCTCTCAGGCTGGATAGGCATCATCACACCTGTCTGGTCATGCCTAGCTCCACTCCTGTCCATACCAAAACAGCCAGAGTAAGAAATTCTTAGCCTAAAGATAGGAAGAGGGTCCAGGAAACGGAAAACCCAGGTGTTTCTGATTTGAGCGGGGCTGTCAAAAATGAGAGAAGTGGGAGAACACATAAAAAGGGAACAAAGAACTCTGACAACAGATGCCTTGAGAGTTGGTGTTTGCTATAGAAAAGGTACTTAGGGCAGTTCATGCAACATACATTTATAAATCACAGCATATCAAGAACCATGGCCCCTAAAAAGGGATGGTTTGCAAACCAGGACTGCCACATAAACTCTAACTTCACATCACTGGCCTTGTCCTATGCTCTGGATGCTTTGCATACATTCGCCTGTTCTCCAGACAGTCTGCACTCAGCAAGAGCTCTAAGAACATTTCAGACAAATGCACTATGAACAAATGAATGTGTATACACAGCTACACATACAGCCAGTCTCTCCCCTTATTGCACATGGCATATAAAACACATCCCCTGGCATCTTCTTGTCACCTTATACCCTTCGTTCCAGTATTGAACGAACCCATCCTGAGTACTCTGTGACTGAGGGGGACAAGTATTCTACTTCAGACGTGTACTCAGAGATTGCTTATGAATGCCAGAGATACAGGGAGATAACTGAGACCCCAGGTTTGTTATTGAAAGAGGGTTTCTCTACACAGTCCTGTCTGTACTGGAACTCACTATGAAGACCAGGCTGGCCTCAAACACACAGAGATCCACCAGCCTGGGATTAAAGGTAAACACTACCACACCCAGCAGGCTGAATTTTTCAGTGGGGAGTGTTTCATGCCTCATACTGCTTTAATTTCCAAAAACTGGCACAGGGCACACTTTCACCGTCTTCTGCTGCTCTCCTTACTGACCCTATCAGCCCCAAAGGCACCAGCTATGTTCCCAGCATATGAGTGTCACTGTGTTTACACCTGTTCTTTTGAGACAGGCAGACATTCATCCACTTGCCTCTTAATCACTGTGCTCTACACAGTGAGTCTCAAAAATTACACAGAACCTACTTCTCCCTAACAAACCCACTATCCTAATTACTGCCTTGTTTTCTTTGAAATAGGG
This sequence comes from Mesocricetus auratus, assembly GCF_017639785.1. Classification (NCBI taxonomy): domain Eukaryota; kingdom Metazoa; phylum Chordata; class Mammalia; order Rodentia; family Cricetidae; genus Mesocricetus; species Mesocricetus auratus. The sequence goes on along the minus strand of NW_024429183.1, from coordinate 4,320,102 downwards.
TCTTATGTAATCCAGACTGAACTTGAACTCCTGATCCTCCTGCCTCCAAAACCTCCCAAGTACTGGGATTATAGGCATATGACACCACGTCCACATTCCTGATTAACTTTTGTGTTTGTGTGGGGGGCATAGATACATTTTGGTACATGTGGGCACATATGTGGATATATGTGCTCATGTGTGTTGGTGGAGGTAAGAGAACAACATTGAGCGTCTTCTTCCATTGTTCTCTAACTTATTTTCTGAAACAGGGTGTCTCATCAACTGGTTAGAGGAGCTGGCCAGCAAGCCCAAGGATTACCCTTTCTTCATTCCTAACCCTAGTGCTGGGATCATAGTTAGGTACATGCAGCCACACCTGGCTTTTTATGTGAGTGCTGGGAATCCCAATTCAGGTCCTCATCCTGGCATAGCAAGCGCTTTGCCAACTGAGCCATCTCCCCAGATCTATTCTATTTTGGGAGGAGGGGAAGGGCAAAATAAAACTTTCAAGCCTCTGAACTATAGTTTTGTTTTCTTTGTTTATTTTTTTAATCAACAAAAAAGAAAAACTGGCTTCCATTTACAATTGTTAAAGCAAGTGGTAAAGACTTGGGGGTCATTATGCATTCTTTTTTTTAATTAAAAACCTAATAACAAATTTTAGACAAATATAAATAAGGACACACACAAAGACACACAGACTAAAGACACGACACAATTTCAGTTACTTCAGGAGAATAAGAATCCCTCAGGTTATCCTGCTGGGATTACTTACCCATAAAGAGGTCCATCATTGCCGATAGCAGAAACCATGATTACATTGTTAGCTGTTAATTCCCACACCTACAAAATAGTCAAACATTTGGTTAATGAACGCTACTATCAACAAGTCACTGTCCCACAAACTGTGGAACTTCTCCAGGTGTGCCCAAGAAAGAAGCCCCCTCCTGAGACAGTGGTAGGCCCAATGGGACGGGCACACGGGACAAGGTCTTGGAGGATAACCCCATGAACCTGGGGATGGACATTCACAGCACATTGGTCCAGTGGCCAAGCTTAGGAAAACAGAGTGAAGGTTTAAAAGAAAGGCATCAAGGCATCAGGGAGGCAGCAATGCTCCTTAAAAACACCTGCTCCCAGGCCTCTAGCTCTCTGGGTTGTGACATGCAAGTTTCTGAAGTTCATGTCATTAACCACCTGTTTCACAAAAGCTGTCATTACCTTAGAAGGAATGACATACACCTCATGGTATAAAAGCACAGGCACAGTCACCCAACACACTGCTCTTGCATGGTGACTTGACCAACCTTGTCAACAAAGGGATGATCCATGAAGTCAGGCCCGCCGATGCTAAGGTTTAGAACGTCAATCTTCTTTAGGATGGCATAGTTGAAAGCGTCCAAAAACCAAGATGTGTAAGACACCTGGTTAAATGGAAACAGTCCTCTGAGAGCCTCAGCAGAAGTGTAAAGAGCTGTGACAGCTCTGGTTTCTAAGGACAAGCACATTCTTCAAAGCACGGACAAATCCCAAGTAAAAATGCTTTAGAATGTAAATATTTCACCCAAAAACTAAGTCCTCGAACTAGACCCACGGAAGAGGACTGTGCCATATGATGTGTCTCCCCTTGGGGCAACAGCAACTGTCTACCTTACAGCATGTGTCCTAGGACCAACCCGAGCCTCTAACTGCCCTTATAAAAGGACTGCTGTCACATTAAGCATTTTCTATAGTTTAAGGCATCTGTCTAATCTTTCATTACTAAAAAGACTGAAGGACAAACAAGAGCAACCACAGTCACTTCACAGTATCATGCCACCAGTTTTCAGATCCTCTACTTTCTTTATGTTAGGCAAATTTAACTGCTTTTCAAAACACTACTTCTGTTTTTTTGTTTGTTTTTTTACACACAAGCTAAGCCAGGCATAGTGGCTCACAACTGTAACCCAGGCACTCAAGAGGCTGCAGCAAGAAGAAGACTGCCATGAGTCTGAGGCCCAGACTAGTCTGGGGCTATAGAGTAAGACCCTGCCTCAAAGCAAAAACAAAAAGACCAACCAACACAAAACCAAGTTTTCAGTGGGAAGAGTATTTTGAAAGGTTTTTTTTTTTTTAAAAGTTAAACTGCATGCTAACATGCAAAAGAAATCCTAAGAAGCAACATAAGAAGTGAAGAACGCTCCCCACAAAAAGGTGGGGAGTGAGTTGAAAGCCACTGGAAGGAACAGGTGTCATCACTGTTCTTTTTGATGTGCTGGAGCTCAAAAATAAAATTAAAAAATGAGGTTTGCAGGGCTGGAGTGATGGCTCAGAGGTTAAGAGCACTGACTCCTCTTCCAGAGATCTTGAGTTCAATGCCCAACAACCACATGGGGGTTCTCAACCATCTATAATGAGATCTGGTGCCCTCTTCTGGCTTGCAGGCAAACATAATAATAAATCTTAAAAAAAAAAAAAAAAAAAGGACTGGAGAGCTGGTTCCACGTAGTGACCACTAGTGTCAACTGTAAATCTGAAGAATCTAGAAACAATGGAGTTGGGCCTCTGACTATGCCTGGGTGGGGGTTTTCTTGAGTGGATTAACTCACATGGGAAGACTCATTTTAATTGTGTGTCGGTCCACAGGACAAAGCATCCAGAAGAAAGAGCAGGAGTACTAGTTTGCATTCACTGCTCTTCTTCTTTGTGATTCTGGACCCTTGTGAGCAGCTGCCTCAAAGTTCCTGCCACCCAGATTCCTGACCATGATGAAGAAAACCTTAACTGTGAATTAGAATCAATTCTTTCACCATTAAGTTGCTTTTAACAGAGTATTTTGTCACAGCAACAGGAAAAACAATTAAGTGGGTCAAGAGCTTGCTAAACATGAATGAGTTTTATGCACACACAAGTCTGGATGTGGTAGTGCATGCTTGAAATCTCAGAACTGGGGAGGCAGATCCCTGGGGCTTTTTTTGCCACCCAGATTAGTCTAATGGGCAAGTCCCAGTTATCTGAACAAAGGCCTACATTAGATCCCATACCCTGATCGGGCCAGGCGTCCCTGCAACTCTCTAGAAAGTTAAGCCATCTACACTGTGACTTGACAGCTCTCAATTTATGGTACCAAGCTCTTTGCCTTGTAGGCTACACTGAACCCAATCACATGATATGAAACTTACTGCCAGCCTAATAATTTCTTTGCTCTTAGGTTGTGCCAATTATGGAAGCACTTTATTTTATTTTTCAAGACAGGGTTTCTCTGTGTAACAGCCCTAGCTGTCCTGGCACTAGCTTTGTAGACCAGGCTGACCTAGAACTCACAGAGATCCGCCTGCCTCTGCCTCACAGAGTGCTGGGATTAAAGGCAAGCTCCACTACCACCTAGCTAGAAGGCTGCTTTCTAAAGAGACTCCTCTGACCTCCCCTCACCCTTGGAAGCAACCTCCCCCCATTTCCTCATCTCTCTTAGTCTCACTCTTAACAGCACTGCTCTCTAGGCCTTATAAAGAAGCATCTCTTTCCTTCTAAAGTCTCATAATGCTTAGATCTCCTTATACTGTTCTGTATGTCTAATGCTCTCTCACCGTAAGGCCTTTTCTCCTAATGAATGGTACCTTATGAAGGGACTGTGTATCAGTCCCTTCCTGGACCAACTGCTGCTGCTTTTCTTTCTCTTATGGAATCTAGTACCAATGAGAGATCCTGTCTTAAGAAACAAGGAGAAGATGGGCGTGGTGACGCATGCCTTTAATCCCAGCACTCATGAAGCAGACACAGCAGAATCTCTATGAGTTCATGAGTTTGAGACCAGCCTGCCTGGTCTACATAATTAAGCTTCAGGTCAGCCTAGGAAAGAGAGTGAGACCCTGTCTCAAAAACAAAACAAAACAAACAAGGTGGCCATATGGTGTTCTGGCTAACAAATGGCCTCCACATACAAACGCACGTAAGTGAGTACCACAAATAAAAAGCACACACATACATAACAACCTCTTCCTTTCTGTTTTCAGATGAAATGAGCAAATGAAGCTGTAAACCTTACTTAGGTGCTGGGATACTGGGATACAGAGGTCAGTAACATAGTCCCCATTATCCAGCAGTGGGAAATAAATGGGGGCGGGGAGGCATAGGTATGTCATGAACATGCCACTAGTCCACCATGGAAGCCCTAGACACTAGTCCACCATGGAAGCCCTAGACAATAGTTCAGGGGGTTCAAGCAAGTCAGATTGTGAAAGACAAACAGATCATGGAACCACAATGGCCTTAGTCACCAGGACTGGGGAAGGACACACAGAAGACAGGACAGTGTGAAATGGTGAGGCACACATGACAATAAGGAAGGCTGTTACTGCAGTGTGTCATTTACAGTAGCTGTACAATGGTGCTTTGCGTCATACTTCAGCTCTGACCACTCACATATTTCAAGGCCTCCCAAACACCTACCTGGTTGTTAGTAAAGACCCTGAAGATGTGCAGCTCTGCATCTGGGGCAAATCCTTGACACTCCCTCATGCTGGCAATCACACCTGCGACAAATGTACCATGGCCCAGCCCTACAACCAAAAAAAAAAAAAAAAGAAGTCCCATGAGACAGCTGAAGAAGCTTGAGGTAACACTCAAAACCAATGGCCATACACTCCTGGTCTTGGAAATACATGAGCAGCCTCTGCTGTGGTCTGCCCCTCATACTCCTGACACCACTGTTCCTACTCTCCTTTGTGGGCAATTCCTCAGTTAACTTTCTCAACAGGTACCACCTTTTCTCCCAGCTTCTACTTCCCCACACCATCTGAGAGCATCAGCAAAGCTCCTTAGTACTTGGGCTTGTCTGTGCAATCACAGGCCAACTCATGAGTATTAGCCTCCAGACCAAGAGCTTCATCTGACTAGGACCTACCATCATCCAGGGTCCGCTCATTGGTCCAGTTGGTTCTCTCCTTCACATTCTTGAAGTGTGGATGCTTTTCACTGAGCCCAGTATCAAAAACAGCAACCCTGACATTAGCACCTTATTCCAAAATAAGAAAACAGCAAACAATCATATTGGGAGAAATAATCTTTCTTGATTTCTACCCATAAAACACCATTCCTTTAAGGGAGCCACAGAAACAGGAAATCAAGGCCCCTGGGATAGAACACAGCTCACAGTTAAGTTCACACACTAGTGAAGACAGAACTCTTCTGCTCTCCTCAGCAAAAGAAAGGGACTCTCATTGGTTCTGAGTTTCATCAAGGAAGGCACAGTCGTTCAGTTTCCCAAATCAAGTGGCCAGCTAGTGATTCCTCAATTACTCCACATGACCAAGTAAACAAGACTAATTGTCATGGAATTGTTCAAATCCAGGTGTCCATCTTTGAATGTTATTACCTTCCTTAAAAAAAAAAAAAAGCAGTTTTGCAGATATGATGTGGCACTGCAGCACATGATGGCAGATATGGGCTTCAAGTTCTGCCGTTTTGTGTATAGTGTCAACAGGAAAGAAATGTTCCAGTTCAATGTCCTGCATTCCATTCCCAGGTTCCACATAACAGGAGAGTAGAGATGCCTACAAGTCATCCACTGACCTTAACATGCTCACCACGGCACACACCCACCCACACATGTACACATGCTCTCATGTATGTGCCCACACACACTCATGTTTACACTCAGGCACACACATACTCATGTTTACACTCAGGCATACACACACGTGTGCATTCCTATATATACATACACATGTACTTGTGTTTAAGTACTTAAAAATTTTTACATGTAAAAACAGAAGTCACAGAAACAGATGCTGGGCTTAAGAGGCAAATATGGATACAGTTAACTGTACCTAGCATGGTAAGAAGGATAGATAGATGTATATGGTGGCAGAGCTGTGGTGGGGCAAGCTAGCAGACGGCCTCCCTGGATGCTGACTGTCCAAGTCCCGGGTCCACAGTACACACCTGTGTATCCCATCTGCCACAGCACATCTGCCTGTAATGTTTGGGCAACCTGTCGAGGAATGGCTCTCAGCAATCGCCGACTTGAATGTCTTCCTGTTGCATGCCAGAATCCAGAGCCCAGGGAGAGACTGGCTCTTCTCAGGGGTCGTGATGACTGCCACTTCTGGCTCCACCGAGTTTCATTACATGGCACAATGGGGTCAGCTAGAGTCAAGGAAGAGTATGATCAGAGACCAAGAAGACAAATGCACACACTGTGCTCTAAGGCAAGGACACCCTGAAATCATGTTCCAGGACTTTCCTCAAGGCAATCACAACTATGAGATAGTATTTGGTTGCTATATTATACCCAAATGACTCTTAGAATTTTGAAACCAAAGGAAGGCAGAGAAAGACTTACAGTAACTTTTACTGAAGCCCTGCTGGGGGTCATGGTAATATACGCCTGTAACTCCAGCACTAGCAAGGCTGAAACAGGAGGATTGCAAGTTTAAAGCTACCTAGGCTATACTACAAAACCCTGTCTCACGTAAATAAGCCTTTTGTGACACTAAAAGACTAAAGATAAAAATCATTCTCACCAGTGACCTGCCTTCAAGAGGTCAGAAGAAAGGGAAATGATCCAAGAGCTGGCCACTGGAGGATTAGCAACTTTTACAGTGCTGCACTCTGGACAGGAAAAAGCTGCCTTACCTCACTGAACATACCTCAGGCCAGACTTTAGCAGACTTTAAGTCTGAAACTCAGTAATTTTTTTTTTTTTACCTTTTCCAATTTCCCCTTTCAAAAACCAAAAGAAACAGGAGGGTGAGTGGAGAGTCTGAAGCAACAGAATACTCTGGACCTATTTTGTGTACTTTTGCTAAGATCTGTCAAATTGTACACTTAGATAATGAATTTTAAGACCTGAAAAATGTAGCTGGAGTTTCTCTTGTCCCACCAGGTCCTGCCACCCCTTTAGCCCAAATAGGCACATGGGCTATATTACTTATAAAACTGTTGACTGATAGCTAGAGCTTCTTATTGGCTAGCTCTATCTTAATTATTAACCCGTAACTACTAATCTATCTATTTCTACATGGCCTTATCTTACCAGAAAACGCCTGGTGCATCCTATCTTCCCGGTCTCTACATGGTGTCTCCTTGAGGTCCCTCTCTGCCTACCTTTCCCATAATTCTCTTTGTCTCTTAGTCCTGCCTATCTTCCTGCCTCTTTTGGCCAAGCAGTGTTTTATTCATCAACCAATAAGAGAAACATATATACAGAAGGACATCCCCTATCAGAAAAATTCCTTCATTAAAAAAAATAAAGTTTTCATTTTACCTTTCAAAGTCTATATTACAATGAAAAACAAATCATATTTTAAAAACCTTAATTTCATTTATTAGTGTGTGTGACTTTTAAGTCAATTCTCCCCTTCGACCCTTACATGGGTTGCAGGAATTAAACACAGATTGTCAGACTTACATGGCAAGCACTGTTACCCACTGAGCTACCTTGCTATCCCTCAAATCAATTTTAAGAACAAACCTGTACTATTTCTACAGTACTAGTTCTAAAGCAAATGACTCTCATTGTTCTCAAGGTTTCCAGGGCACACCATGAAAGTATGGGACATCATAGAAAAAAAGAGGCTGTCAACCCCAAGAAGAAACTGTCTAAAATGACAGTCCAATTCAAATCTATCTGCACTGAGTTTCCTAGTCTCATCTGTAAGTTGATAGCAGGGACAATCCCAGAGATATGAGTAAGAACATTTAGATGATGGAAGCAGTCTGCTTTGCTTGACCTTAAACAGAACAGAGCACTCCAAATAAAATAAAGTAGTCATGTGAATAACCACTGAAACAAATAGGGATCATTAGCTTGGAGAGAAGAAACTGACTTAAAAAAAAAAAGCAAGACATCTGAAAATAAGAGAGAGATGATATCTTAGTTAGGGGTTACTATTGATGAAATATCATAACCAAAGCAACTTGGGAAAGAAAGGGTTTATTTCAGCTTACTCTTCAAGTAATAATCCATCACCAAGGGGAGTCAGGGCAGGAACTCAAATAGGGCAGAAACCTGGAGGCAGGAACTGATGCAGAGGCCAGGGAGGTGTGCTACTTCCTGGCTTGACCCCTATGGCTTGCTCAGCCTGCTTTCTTATAGAACCCAGGTCTAGCACCCCACAGATGGCACCCCTATCTACAATGGGCTGGGTCCTCCCACATCAATCACTAATTAAAACACCATACAGGCTTGCTTATAGTTTGATCTCATGGAGGCATTTTCTTAATAGAGGTTCCTTCTTCTCAACTGACTTTAGCTTGTGTCAAGCTGACATAAAACTAGGCAGCACAGTGGACATCTTCACTTCATTAACACCTCATATGGAAAAGATGTTAGCTTTGTCTTGGGACAACCCAATGGGATCCAAAACAAGACATATTCCAGCCCAACATCAACATCAAGCAAAACCTGGGTTCAACTGCTATCACATGCTGCTAAGCACTACATTCGGGCACTATTTCACTTCAATCTCTGAGAACCAGTGAAGTGAATGGTCAGTACCTCTCTATGTTAGGAAAGAAAAATGAAGCTTACAGTGGAAAGGAACTTCCTGCTCAAGATTATAGCTAGCCACAATACATTACAGACACTACAGAAAGGAAGCCCATGAGGATGGCCTAGGCTTCATGGCTAGAATCAGGAGGTAATTCTAAGTCTCAAAAGGCATTCTAGAGTTCTCAAAGATGAAATGAACCAAAATGAACAGGAAGTCGAAAAAAATGAGTGTACAAACCTGACTACTTATATCAAGTTTGATCTGGTTTTCCTGAGTTGTTTGGGCACTGCAGCTCTTTAAGGAGAAAAGATACGAAACATCTGGAATAATGGGTCAGGCCCTTAAGAAATCAGACCCAAAGTCTGCACCAGGGAGAATGAAAAGTTCTTTATCTTGCCTGATAAAACAAACAAAAGGGCTGGGGTTGTAGTGCAGTTGGTAGAATACCTGCCCAGCACACAAAAGGCTCCAAGTTTTGTTCTAACACCACCTAAAACTGGGTGTGATGCTGAGGGCCTCCTGTTATAAAGCGCTTGGGGGATCTTGGCGAATTCCATTGTAGGCAAGGGACAAATATATCAGGCAGGCAGAGCTTAAGTGAGAAGTTTATTAGAAAGGGAAGGTGGGGGAGTTGCTGAGAGAAAAAAGGTAGAGACACAGAAGACACAGAAAGAACAAAAGAGGAAGACAGGAAAAGTCCTGGCTGCCCCAGGGAAACAGAAGTGAGTGGGGTTTTTCTTTTAAAGGCTCCTTTTCATCTATGTGTAGACTACATAGTGATGTAGCGGCCACGGAACCGTGGGCTGAGCAAGGTACTGCTTGAGTGCATTCTGCCAGGTAATTGGGACAGGTCAGCATAACGCCTGATCCCTTACACCTATAATCCCCACACTTCAAAGGTGGAAACAAAGGGATCATAAATTCAAGGTCATGCTGGACTACACAGTAAGTTCTAGATTAGCCCTGGGTATATAACAATCTTTCTCAAAAAAGACAAAAAGGAATGAAGGAAGGGAAAAGAAATGACAGCAAATTACTAAAGTTAGCAGTGTGATAACCTGGTTTGATGAAGGGAAAAAATATTTTCCATGGTGGCACCAGGTTCTCTACATTACAGAAAGCACTACATTAAGTTTGTAGTTTGTACCTGGGGATGGACTCTACCTTTAAAAGTCCAACTGTAGCAAAACTAGGCCCAAGAAAATGAAAGCCAAACTCCATGGGCTCACACCCACAGTACCCACAGATTACAAGGGTGTGCCACAACACTTACCTCTGGTCCTAGTCAGGCAGCTCAGAGGGAAACAAAACAAAGCCCAGGAAAAAATGTAAATCCTATGCTCAAAGGAACAAAATTTAAGTACAGAGGAGACACAAAGACAAGGTCTACACAAGGGTGTGGTGGCATTTGTGAAGCTGAAGCAAGAAAACTGTCTCAGTTCCAGCCTGGCTATGGAACAAGACTGATGTTGGGTTTTGTTGTTTTGGTTTGGTTTTTGAAAACAAGGTTTTTCTATGTAGTCTTGGCTGTGTTGGAACTCACTCTGTTGACCAGGCTGCCCTCAAACTCACAGAAATCCACCTGTCTCTGCCTCCTGAGTACTGGGATTAAAGGTGTGTGCCACCACCATTGGGTATTTAATAAAAATTAAAAAAAGCCAAGACTTTCCAATCAACATACAAAGGGCTGGTAGACTCAAAGTTAGGAAGAGTCCCAGGTGAACACAGCCAGAAACCAGCTCCCACAGAGATGCATGGCATCACCATGCTCTACTACAGACCCTCAGTGTTCCTCCAAAGACAGCATGAAGCTACTTTTCTCAAAAAAATGCGGTCCACTGGGCATGGTGGTGCATGCCTGCAATCACAGCACTTTGGAGGTGGAGGCATGAACACATGGAAGGTCAGGAGTTCAAGGCCAGCCTTAACTTCATAGTAAATTTGAAGCCTGAGCTACAGGAAACCCTCTCAGAAAACAAAACAAAGAAATTGCCTGTCAAGACAACGTTCTCCACTGGAGAACTGTGAAAAAGAACACAGGTGTCTCCAAATCACCCTTAGCGACTCTGTGGTGAAAGCCAAGCAGTGACGTGGCCTGTGCTCACCATACTCACATTCAGCAAACTTTAAGGAACGAAAGACTTTGCGCTGAGGTGTCACCCGCTTGATGTTTGGATGATCTTCAAGTGTGAGCAGCCCAGCCTTCTGCTTCTCTTTTATCTGAATCACCTCAAAATCACTAGGGTAGTCACTGGATGGGTTGTTCCGAGGTATAATTCTCCAGTTGTCTACTTCACTGCTTTTCAGAGCACTTGAAATAAATGAGTTTCTAGCTTTGGCTGTGAAGTATCCGTTGAAAGCCACAATATATTCTGAAATCAATGGCCACAGTAAAAATAAGTACTTACATACATAACAGAGTATACCTAATCTGAATATCCGTTGTCAAAAGAACAATGTACCTCAGCCCACAGCAAAATAAGAGCAAGCAGAAAGAGAAGTATAAAATGCCATAGGTGGCGCATGCCTTTAATCCCAGCACTCGGGAGGCTGAGACAGGCTGATCTCTCACTTTATAGACCAGGCTGAGTTTGAGGCCAGCCTGGTCTATAAAGTGAGTTCTAGGACAACCACCAGGGCTACATAGAAAAACCCAGTCTCAAAAAACAAAAACAAAAAAAGCTGTAGGCAGGGGTTAAGCAGAGTCCTGGGTAAAGCTGACTTATGCAAATCTTAAGCACACACTTTAAACCCAGACACCTGTGTATTTTTTTTTTAATGTAAATATGTGTCTGATGAAATGGCTCAGTAGTTAAGCTCTTGCAGAGGATCTGGCTTCAGTTTCCACTACCCAACCACCTATAAGTCTAGCTCCAGGAGATCCAATACCTCTAGCCTCCATAGGCACCTGCTCACATGTGCATATATCCACACACAAAAAAAATCAAAATACATCTTAAGAAATATAAACCACAGGGGTTGGAGAGATGGCTCAGGGGTTAAGAGTGCTTACTGCTCTTGGAGAGAACTCTGGGTTCAGTTCCCAGGACCCACACAGTGGCTCACAACCATCTGTAATTACAGTTACACAAGATCCAAAACCCTCTTCTGGCTTCCACAAATGCCAAGCACTCATGTGGTCCACAGACATTATATGCAGACAAAACATTCATACACATAAAACATTTGTAAACTGAAATAAACAAATATCCCCCAACCCCCCTTATGTACAGAAATTTGACTACAGTAAAGAAATGTAATTTTGCAACAGGGACAGGTATTCGGAGACTGCAGGGCTGTTTGTTCTACAGAAGGTGAAGACAAAGACCAGATGGAGTCACATATTTCCTACTCAGCCCTTCTGCCTGGAGCTTGACTTACATCAGCACCCTCCCAGCTACAATGGTACAGTCAGTTCTACTCCATGGGGAAAACCCCTTAAGCAAAAGTTAATGCCTACATGGACACTCATTCGATTTGAAATTTACAAAGAAGTGGAACAGAAGCTAATATTTGTATTAAGTTTGAAACCAGTAAGATGGGAGGGCCCAACACTGAAGACAGCTCATTACCATATTCCACCACAGTTGAGGAGAATTCCACCTTCAAAGTCAGGTGGGAACAGCTAGGGCATGAGGCCTTTCCAAAAGCTTTCTTCCCCAGCCTATCACCCAGATGCTTCTTTCCACAGAGCAGAACCACCAGCAGAAGAAGCCAGATGTTGATGAGCTTCATGGTCCTAAGTGAGTATGGTCATAAAATTGCATAAATTCAAATCGCACTAGGTTCTTCCTTGATCAGAAGTGAATTTCTGTTTTGGCTAAAAGCTGCAACCTTATTGATCAGCCATCCTACAGACTTGTCCAATGTAAAGAAAACCTCAGTCCCATGGTCACCCACAGCTTGGCCCAAAAAGAGGCTTTCATTTCTTTCTCCGCTTCTTCTCCATCTTGGACAGGGGCTTCTCTCATTAGGGCAGAGTCGACTGAGTCCTAGACTCCATTTGTACCACAGACCCAAATCTAGCAGGGACGCCCAAGAAACCACTCTGAGGGCCAATCTGAAACAAAACAGCACACAGAGACATCAGAAACATCCCAACCAAGCCAGGTGAGACAGTTACAACTGCAATTTAAGTGGAACGGTCAGATATAAGACAGACAATTGGGAATACAATGCCAAGTCCCCACTCCTTTGTTTGGATTTACTTATGCCTCACGGCTTTCCTGGAAACATTTCAAGACAGTTCTCCAAGAAGTAAAGGGAAAATAAGTGAGGAGAGTGAAGAGACTAAGGACAACAGCTAACAAGAGGAGCAAGAAGCAAGCTAGCCTCCACCCCTACGGCTAGGAAAGAAAAGCGTTCTTCACGTCCCACCCTCCACTTCTGCCTTAGACTGTGTTTCCTGACATGTGAAGCTCTCCACAGTCCAGGGCGTGCTGCCAATCAGCCAAAAGCATAGTCCACTGTAAATTATACCTAAGTACAAACTATTTCCTAGCCAAGTCATTTTAATAAATTCTTTAAGAGACACGGCTTAAATGTACTCATGTTTTAAAATACTTTCTGCCAATTTTATGAAAAGGGCACAGATATTTTCTGCAACTGTTAAATTTATTTTACTTGAAGTGTCAAGCTTAAATTAAACCGGTTTAATCTATTATAAAATCATATTAGCTCTTCACAGAAAGTGGAATAGAGAACAGTTTGTGAGGCAAGCTATTGCTAAAGAAAAGTTATTTGAGTATAAAATTTCTCTTGGGCTCAGATCTCTCTCAAAATATCTGAATTACAGGAGGAACAGCTGTTCTTCACAACACTGGCAGTGAAGGCCGAGCTGCCACAGGGAAGCTGGCAAATGCAGCTCACCACCTTATCTGTGGGGAATAATGCAGCCAGGGGAGGGAGGCACAGAAGAAGTCAGGTCCTCGTACTGTTACAAAAGAAGAAAAACAAACAAACAAAAACAAAAGCCAACAAAGAATGAGCCACCCTCAACCAAGATGAGTCAGTTAAACTCAATTCTTTCGGCAGAAACTGGTACTTTAGAGTAATAAAGAGGTTTTGGTTTCAGCAACTGCCTGTTTGTACTTCTAAAACAGGAAAGGGATGAAACAATACTGAGGAACTAGGACTTAAACAGCTGCTTAAACTTTACCAATAGGACCTTTACTGAACCACCCAACAGTCTGCAAAACCAGTCAGTCTAGATCCTACACCAGAGATTGGGGCTGCTAGGATGTACTCACAGGAGAAACAACTATGGTTATCTCAACAGAAGGACAGTGAGAATATCAACCACAAGAGCAAAAAAGTAAAACAAAGATCCCAGTAAAAAAAAAAAAAAAAAAAAGAGGTTAGCTAAGCTACTTTACACATTCTGCAGAAGGCAGAGGCCCAATGAGAGCTATCAGGGAACAAACAGAGTCTCAGAAAACAGCCCCTAAAGACCACTGGTCAAAGACTATACATACAGCTAATCACTGAAGTAATGTAATAGTTCTACAGCTGTATTAAGTGTGCACTTTACAAAAGGGGATGGAGAGTTTCTCAGTGGTTAGAACACTGGCTGCTCTTCCAGAAGATATGGGTTCGATTCCCAATACCCACATGGCAGTTAACAACCATCTGTCACTCCAGTTCCAGGGGATCCAAGGCCCTCTTGGGGCCTCCCTAGGCATTGCATATACACTGTGCACAGACACATGTGAAGGCAAAGCACCTATACATATAAAAAATTTTAAATAAAAAAATCGTAACAATAATCTCTTAAACCCTCTGCATCAAGAGAAAGAATCTACAAGCTAGTGTAGAGATATATAACATGAATGTTAGTGAGCAATACTTGTGAGAGCATTGTAGGCCTTACTTGAGTAAATCACTTTATCACCATCCTTGATAAATCAATTTATATTACGATATATTTTGTGCAGATGAGATAGTTGATGTCTACAAATTAAGACAGGGGTCTGATTCTAAAACAAAGAAATGGAAAGGAATGAAATGAAGTTTTTCAAAAGAAAATAACCAGTTAGGCACAGGCACGCGTGCGCGCACACACACACACACACACACACACACACACACACACACACACACACATCACAGGGTACTCTGGCTTTATTACTCACTATGCCATGCCATTTTATAGAATGCTTACCCAGTAAGGTACTGCCAGGTGCTGGAGTTGGGTTTGGGGAGAGGGAGGGAGGAAGAGGGAGAGGGAGACAAAGAGGGAGAGGCAGAGAGAAAAAGAGAAAGAGGGGAGAAATAGAGAGGGAAGGGAGAGAGACAGCACCTGTTCATAAGCCAGGGACACAATGCTGTATGTGTGTGGAAGCAAAGGAGGCCAACCACAAACCAAGCACCAGGCCAAAGGCAGGAAAGTAAGGTGTCAGAGTAGAGGTCACCTGAGAGACAGAGTCCCTTTAGGAGTGACAAGAGGAAGGTTTTAGTTGTACAGAAGTAGAGGTGGGAAGAGCTGTACACAAGGCACTATGAAGGGAGAAGTGGTGCATCTGAGGCCAAGGAGAACACAGAATATGCACAAGGACCAAGAGGGCAGGCATCCTGTCTGAGGAGGAAGGAGGATGGGGCAGGACATTCCAGAATGCAGGCATCAGCAGCCAAGGGGAGTGAGCATACTGAGCCAGAGAACAGGCTGCTGACAGAGCTCTGTACTGTACAGGCAGGAGAATCACTGAACAAACCATGGCAGAAACCTCTGACCTCACAGAGCTTATCTCCCAGCATGGGGATGCAGATAAGAAATAAGCAAATGCAGCTTACCTGATAGTAAGTGCTGTGCTTGGAAAGCAGAGAAAGGAAGGGAACAGGGCAGCTAAGAGGACTGCACTGTCAGCGTGAGTGTCACAAAGGCCTCACAGAACAGACTCTTAGGTGGGCACCCAAAGGAAGTAGTTTGGAGAGAGAAGAAAAGCAAAGAGGCCAGTATGGCTGAGCAGAATGCAGGAAGGGGATGGAGGGACGATGAGAGAACTGGGGACAGACCAGGGACAGCCCTGAACATCAGAGGGGACCTCAGTTCTTATTCTGAAAGGGAGGGAAAGACACAGCTGACCACTCGGCCTTCTAGGAGAAACGAATACAGGGGACAGAGGACTCAGTGGAAGATTATGGGCACAAATAACCCACAGAGAGAAGATGCTGACCTGGACCTTAGGGATAAGAAGGTAGTCAACAAACTCTCATGATGACCAGATGTGGGAGAAGGCAGGGGAGGAATCCAAGTCACAAGGGTAACTTTTGCCTCTGAGACGAAGACTAAATGTGAAACTGGCTCAGGGTAGCACCTAGGTGGGAAATAAGTTGTGAACACCTTTGTTTAGGATGCTCATTAACATTGGTAGAGGCTATCCAAATACTAGGCCACCCAGTACCTCTTCTTTGAGGAAGATGACAGGGGACAAGAAAAACCAAAAGAAAGCCAAAATCAGACTTCTGTAAGGACAGTCTGGCCACTGGATGAGTTCACTGGTTTAGTGATGGACAGGGAGATGGCTGAGCAGATAAGGCCGCTTGCTGCCAAGCCTGACTGAGTTCCACCCCTGGAAGCAATTCCCACATATGTCTGCTCTGATTTCCACTAGTACCCATCCACACACACACAAAATAAAGAAATGGTTTTCGCCGGGCGTTGGTGGCGCACGCCTTTAATCCCAGCACTCGGGAGGCAGAGGCAGGCGTATCTCTGTGAGTTCGAGGCCAGCCTGGTCTACAGAGTGAGTTCCAGGATAGCCTCCAAAGCCACAGAGAAACCTTGTCTCAAAAAAACTAAAAATAAAAAAAAGAAGTGGTTTCCCCCTCTTTTTTTGGGGGGGGTTGATACAGGGTTTCTCTGTATTGCTTGGGAGCCTGTCCTGGCACTCTCTCTGCAGACCAGGCTGGCCTCAAACTCACAAAGATGCACCTGCCTCTGCTTCCCAAGTGCTCGGATTAAAAGTGTGTGTCACCAACGCCCAGCTTAAAGAAGCTTTTTAAAATATTACTGATCTCTTTCAGAAAAAGTCCACACTAAATGAACAAGTGACCCTGGTCTGACTGCACTCCACCAAACCCCATCTACTCCAGGAACTTCTCCACACCCACCAGTGCTGGAAGGAAATAAGGAAGCTGCTTCAGGTACAAAAGTCTCCTGGGATAAATGAGCAAGCTGGAAATGACAGAAAACGAAAACAGCTCTGCTGTGCAGACCTAGGTAACCTGCTTATTGTCCTCA
Source organism: Mesocricetus auratus (assembly GCF_017639785.1). Taxonomy (NCBI): domain Eukaryota; kingdom Metazoa; phylum Chordata; class Mammalia; order Rodentia; family Cricetidae; genus Mesocricetus; species Mesocricetus auratus. Next base: position 4,303,407 of record NW_024429183.1, on the reverse strand, counting down.
AAGGTGAAAAGTCCAGGCTTCTAGAAGACATGACTGTGACTGGCATGTGGTGGAAAATTACAGAGACTGCGATTTCTACAGGTTCCCAATCTTGAAAGAAAGCTCAAATCATTTATTTTCCTTTATGGCTTCTAATTCACGACTCAACTGTTAGAAACTAGTGCATGGGGTCTGGGTGCAGGAAGCCAACCATTTACCAGTAACCCCCGTGCTCTTGGACCTGTGTGTTTAGAGAGACCCTAACCCACAGACATGTTCAGTGAGGCTTTTAAAGAACAGATTGCACTTTGAGAGCTGTCACACACCTACTCACCTGTATCAACAACCTACGGTGTCCAAGCTACAACCCCAAGTCAGTAAACATGAGCCATAAAACATGCCCACCAGCTAGGGGCAAGCAAGAGCACCATAACAGACATTAGTTAGACAGGTGTGTGTATATAGGCTCACACACGGTGAGAAAGAAAGCCACTAACTTGTCCTTCACTTTCTGAGTTAGTATGTTGAGGACAAGGAAGCCACAGACACCCAGTTAGAGCTGGAGTCAAGTAGGTAAGAAGTGAGAGAAGGCCACCAAAAATTAAACTGAATGAGCCATTCATTATTGAGCTGAAATTGGAATGCTGGCATGAACTCGAGGGTTTTAGATGTACTCACAGAGATAAAGAAATAAACAACTACACATTTACCAAGAGGACATAGTGGTAGTGCTATGTGTTGTACCCCCAAGAAGGAAGCCCACCTTGTGCCCAGATGGCTGAGTACCATTCTCCAGACAAAGAAGTCAGGATCCTTGAAGAGACAGCTCAAGGGAGGGTGGAATTAAATGGGTTGACTGTGAAACTCCTTGTGCCAGACAGTGAAGAAGTACTCACTCAGAGAATGGGGATATGTCACCAGAGCGAGGGTGGAGGGGCTCTGCTGAGCAAAATCTGGGACAATCTGATCTTAACAATATATAGGAGCAACAGATCATAACCCCTTGAAAATTCAAAATGGGAAGAGTCTACAACGCAAATAAAGTGGAAACTTAAGGAAAACTCTGCTATTTACATAGTTTCAAATGTCACCCACTAAAATACATATTTACAAAGGGGAAATGTGACGTCACCACATTATGCAAGGCAACCAGCCTCGGACAAAGGAACCCAGCTCACCCCCTCCCTCAGCAGAGACACTGAGAAGAACTCTGCATGTTTCTGCAGTTCCTTTCAAAGCTTAGCAGCAATCAAATCACGAGAAGGCACCAGATGAACCTCAAGGGCCATTTCATGAAGCAACACTCATCAGTTTACAGTGACATCCAGAACATGACAATAGACAGCTCTGACTAAAATGAAAAGGGGAGGAGAGCTGACCATGGGGATATACCGAGGGCTGAGAATCTACTAAGGTTCTAGCCCCTAGCCCCCTAAATCTAAAAAATGCAAACCCTTTACATAAAATAGCACAGCACTTCCACCCATACACTTTAATGTATACCAGATTACTTACAATGTACTAAAATGTAAGTGCTAAATGCTTCTGCCACATCTTTACACACTCAGTAAGGACATGTCCTAAATGTTTTGGTTTTTTTTAAAGACTTCTTTTATCTTGTATATGAATGTTTTATGTGCATGTAAATATGTATCATGAGCATGCAATGCCCACGAAGGCCAGAAGAGGGCATGGGATCCACTGGGGCTGTGTTACAGTGGTTTGTAAGCTGCCTCAGGAGATGAGAACAGAATTCAGGATCCAGGGCTCCTAACCACTAACCATGTCTCCAACACTCCATATAACTTCAATCAGCAATTGGCTGAATATGTGAATGTGGGATTGGGATACTGGGGGGAGGGGGCTCTATCTCCCACTCTACAGAGCTGATAATGTTTTCTGAAAGGCTTCAGTCAAAAACATTCTGCTCAAATTAGCTTTAATCCCTTTACCACTTACATTGAAAAAGCCAAACCAAACAAACAACAACAAAAAAACCAAGTAACTTTCTTTCTGGAAAAAAAGCTGAAGCACCTATAACTCATACTTAATAATTCAACAATCCCAATAAGTATTCTTATGTTATTAATAGTTTTTTAATATCAAAACCATTTTTAATATGCACTAAAACCTTTAAAATTATACAGGAAAGACTCCTGATCAGAAATAATTCCTGACCAGGAATAAACACTTAACACTTAATGAGCATTTCATGGTGGCAACTGAGATTCAAATTTACTGTCTTGTAATAACTCATATAACCCTCATGGCATCCTGTTGTTACCTCCACTTTTGGGTGAGAAAACTGATTCCTAAAGGAGGAATGCCCTTGCCCCTACACCCTGTCATTGAGTAGGAAAGGTGTTGAGGAACCCCAGTGTCTGGTTTACATTCTTCAGAGGGAAGGATTTAAAAATGCCCCCTAGGAATTCAGACCAACATGGATGAATCCGAAGCACACTATTTACATGCAAGGATTTGTGGTGTAAGATGAGGAAAATTTAGAGACCATCTAAGCATACAATAATAGATGGGGAAATGATTATAGTCTGCTTGTACTATAGAACACCCTGCAGCAATTTTTCAAACTGTGTCTTGAGCCAGGCTGAATCATGGTCCCCCACAGATGTTCACATCCTAACCCCCCAGAATCTGTGGATATGACTTATATGGACAATGACTCAGAAGAATATGACCACTCTAAGTTGGGAAAGGCATCCTCCATCCTTCATCTTCTAGTCACTATAAGGTCTTTTATCCAGCCAGGTGGTTGGTTCAGAGGTGGGATGATAAAAGCCAGAATTTGTTGTTGCTGTTGTTGTTAGAAAGAAATCAAGGAGCCAAGGAATATAGGTGGCTTCTATAAACAGAAAGACCCAGTGGGACGTTAGACCTATAGGATGGTAACAGGAAATGAGTGTCAGTTTGTGCTAGTACCAGGAAGAGAAGAATATGCCAATGAAGTCAGTTCATGTACAGAATGGTCTAAGCTTGGCCCCACCTCCACCCCATTTTTGGAGACAGAGTCTCTCTACATAACCCTGGCTGTCCTGGAACTCACTCTGTAGACCTCAAACTCAGAGATCCACCTGTCTCTACCTCCCAAGTGCCAGGAAACTGACTTTTAAAATGCATCATCAGGTTGGAGAGATGGCTCAGCGATCAAGAGCACTTGCTATTCTTGCAGAAGATATAGGTTAGAGTTCCAGCACCCACACAATGATTCACAATCAACCCTAAGTCCCAATTCATGGGATCTATCACTCTCTTCTTACCTCTGTGGACACCAAGCAAGCACATGGTGCACATACATACATTTAGGCAAAATAAAAGTAATCTAAAATTTAATACATCTAAGTTCACAGGAAAAACAAACCAATCCAAACATAGCTAACAAAATGGTAACAATGCTCCTACCTCCAGCAGAATGACTTATCCTTTTTCCACTTTATTAAATTTTCTTCAGTGTAGAAAGAGCTTTTATTATTTGTATAATTAGCTACATAATTATTTTAATAAACCCTTTAAAATAATTTTCAAAAAGGAGGTTGTATTTTCTGGTAAAATAGCAATAGAAGATTTCAACTATGTGCCAGGCATGATCTGTGCAAGTTTGAGACCAGACTGGTCTATACAGTGAGTTCTAGGACAGTCTGAGCTACAGTGTAAGACCTTGTTTCAAAAAAAAAAAAAAAAAAAAGACAACAACAACAAAAAACCATGTCAGACTTACTTATTTTGATACAGAGTAATCTTAAGCCATTTCTCTCCAAAAAGCTGTTCCCACAAATCTGTCTACCATGACCTTCCCAGCTAAGGGAGACTCTGTAGTGCCTCACTGCTCCTTCCAGAAACTTCAGAGTCATGCTGCTTAGCTTACTTGCAGGATCTCTTGAGGCTGCCCCTGAATCCAACAAGTGCTGATCAGACTTAATTCCCAGTCATCCCCGTAGAAGGCCTATTTTCTATAAAAGGCATACTGTAAAGACGGTCCTTCCACCCATGGCTTACCATGAGGGTGACTACACCACTCACACACGAACTCAAGATGAGCCTAGCAACAAATACTAAACAGAGAAGACACCTGCATATCAAGAACAGATGCAGTGGGGTGCTGTGTAAGAGGGAGGAGAGCAAGCAGAAAGCAGCAGCTAATGCCCCTTTCAGCTCTAAAATTCTTCTACTTACAATGTGCACTGTAGCAGAACATCATCGAGATCACACTTCTTGCTGTAATTTAAATATATATGAAGCTATTTGCTTGAATATAATTTTAGAATGTAATTCAGGTGAGAGGAAATGACCCATATTACAGTCATCTAATTATGCCACCATGCTCTGCCTCTTAATAAACTAGTTAACTTAAATAACTCGGGTAAAGTCTAACTGTTTAAACCATGAAAGGGTACTATTCAATTTAATTAAAAGTTGGCTGGAAAACGATCTCTTTTGTAACTTAATTGCATACTTGGCTGTATTCCCACTGTTTAACAGGCTAACAATTAAGCAGTGTCAGAAGATACTCTCTTAAAATAAAGGTGCATATGGGGGACTCAATGAGCTATCAGTCAGTGTTGTGTGAACAGAACAGAAGAGCCAAGGCATTTACTGCCTGTCCCTTCAGAGTTTGCTCTTGGCTCTTAGCAGTCTCTCCTAGTCCCTAGACATCTAACAGGAATCAGGCAATGTTATCTGAAATTCATTCCTTAAGGAAAACAAACAAACCACTGTCAAGATTAATAGAGCCTAAGACTGGAGCAATGACTCAATGGTTAAGAGCACTTGCTACTCTTCCAGAGGACCCAAGTTCTACTCCCAGTTATCCACATGCTCACAACTGTCTATAATGCCAGTTCCAAGGGATGTGATGCCCTCTTCTGGTCTCCTCAGGTAAGTGGTACACATACAGGCAAAACTCTCATATACATTAAATAAAAACAAAAATGATTAATAGGGTTAGTCAGATGGTCCCATAAAGGCATGTGCTATCCTGGTCTGATGACCTGAGTTTGATTCCTGGTAATAAAGATGAGAAAAGAGAACCAACTCCACAGTGGTCCTCTGACTTCCATGTGTGCTGTGGCACAATATGCACCTATACATACACATCATATATACATGGACTTGTGAAACATATCAAAACAGACTGTGCCACTGGGAAAGAGAAAGCAGCTCATCTGTCACCTCTTTAACCTGCCTCTGTCTGTCTTAAACTCTGCCACCTCCCAAAACACCAAGTGGAAGTCTGTACTCCTGACCATTTCAGATCACTGGCTCTGATCCCATTTATACCACCCCTGAAAAGCTACAATGATTAGCAATCAAGAGTTGCTAATGGGGGCTGGAGAGATGGCTCAGCAGTTAAGAGTAGCTGCTCTTCCAGCACACCTGGGTTCAATTCCCGGCACCCACATGGCAGCTCATGAAGGTCTATAACTCCAGTTCCAGGGGATCCAACACCCTCACACAGACATACGTGCAGGCAAAACAATAATGTACATAATTTTTTTTTAAAAATCATTAAAAAGAGTTGCTAATAATGCATAACTTCCTACCCAGAAGAAACCACTAAAAACGTTCTTTGGAGGACCTGAGGAGATGATCCAGGGGGAACAAGGATTTGAATTCAGATCCCAAAATTCACAAAAAAAGTTGAGCAAGCCAGTGCACATCCATAATCCCAGCATTGGGAGGTAGACACAGAGCCGTCCCCAGGGTGCACTGACTCTTTAGTCTAGCTCAACTGGTAAGCTCCAGAGTCCCTGACTCAAAGAGAGGGGGTGTACCTGAGACACCTATAGGGCTCTGGCCTCCATGTACCACCCACACACACACACCCACACACACACACCCACACCCACCCACACACACACACACACACACACACACACACACACACACACACACACTCTTCCCCTTCGGAGAAGGATCGTCTATTGTCAGGCAAGGATATGATGGCAAGAAACTGACTAGAAAACACCCTCCTTCATTCCTAGGTGGGGATATGCAGGGTGTTTGAGGGCTGCAGGAGTCCTAACGGGTAAGAGTGCAGCTCAGGTGGGCCACCTCCCAAAAAACAGCGCTGTGGCCAAACGTGTCACATACTGGAAGATAAAACTTTCTTGGCAAAAGGTGTTTCACGAAAATGGGGATGGGAGAATGTGGGCTGTTACGCACTGGGAAATCATTAAGCCATAAAAAGGATCCCGGGGCAAGACGACTTCCGGAAACAAGGCACCAAGAAACTAGACACAAAAGGCCACACTCGACTCCTCACTGACTATTCCCAAAAGGCAAATCTGAGGAGTCGCTGATAAGCCGACTGGATACCGATACTGACCACAAACGGGTACCAGGAGTCTTGGGAGAGGTTCTCAAAGGGGGCTGAGGTGCTGACGACAGCGTAGCTCAGTATGCTGACGCAAAGTCACTGAGCAGTAACACTTAAAAGAAGTTTCATAAAAATTAAGCTCTTACATTTAAAAAATAACGTTAAGGCAGATGTAGTGGTGCACGTTTTTAATTCCAGCACCAGAGGTGGAGAGAGGATCATGAGCTCGTAGCCAGTTTGACCTATAACTACACTTTGTCCCAAATATTAAGGGTTTTCTTTTTTCCTACGTAAAAACTAGTCTAGCAGATTTTAATGGAAGGAATTGCTTTTCCCTCCGTCCGGCTTTTCTTTCGCTTCCCTAATTTAGAGGCTGGCACCCAGAATCAAATCTTCAAGTGTTCCTTCTGTCACCTCAAAGCGCCACTCGAAAAAAAAAAAAAAAGTACAGTAAATGCAAATAAGAGTCTTAATGGGCACGGACCTGCAGGCCGGTTGCCCGGGGCTCGCGGCCGCAGGGCCCTGCAGAGGAGGGCGGCGCGTGCGCGGCGCGCAGGCGCAGGCCAGGCCGCCGCTCCGCCTGCTCCGGGAGAATTTCTGGTGAAGTAACAGCGGTCGCCGGCGGCCCCCACGCGGGGAACGAGCGGCCGAGCCTAGGGCGCAGCCAGCTCTCGCCCGCGGCCGGCTGACGTACCTGCGTCCGCCTCAGGCTCGAGGTCGGCAGGCCCGGGGAAACGGCGCCTCCGCCGAGAACACGCCTTGACTCTCCATTCGGGGGATGTTTACTCGCAAGTCTCGCGAGACCACGCCGCTAAAGGGACAGGAGCGGCGGCCTCGCGTACCCCGCGCGCCCGCGACCTGACGTCCCGGCACCAGAGGCCAGAGGAAGTCCAGAGATCTCGCGACATTTGCGACCCTGTGCCAAGGGCGGGGCTAGCTGCGGGGGACACCGGATCTTGTAGTTCGCCGGGCTTCCTAGCCCGGAGGGTAGGGAAAGGAATACGCACCTTTGCACAGCCGAGGGTAACGACTGCTACGTCGTTTTTGCTAAACTACCTCCTAGCCCCAGCTTCTGATGGCCAGAGTCTATGCATCCTGCTAAACTACCTTACCCATCATGGCCCCAACGGCTCAGGCCCTCTAATGGACTGGGTCTATGCAACCATTTAAACTAAACCCCACACACCGTTGCTATTCAAATGAACCAAACTTACTTTCTCCTAAACTAGCCCCATTGCCCCAACTGCCAAGAGGGCCTCTGATGGCCCAGTTTGTAACTACTGCCAGGGGCATCTGCTCCTTGAAAAACAGAAAGGGCTTTTATAACACGAGATATTTACCATTTTAAACACTCAAAGTCTGTCGGGTAAAATGTATTTGAGCGATTCATACACCAGTAGGATAGGCCTATTTTCAGTCTTAATTTAGTACTGAGTTGGACCACAGTTGGCCCTGGCACAACCTAACGCCCTGCCCCGCCCCACCCTGCCCTCACCCAAACATCACCCAAATAAAGAGGTTTATTGGGAGGAAAGAATCCAGGAGACTGGCTGCCTCTGCAGAAGACAGCCGGGCAGTCACAAGCTGAACAGACATGGGGTTTACATAGATAGGGCTTCTTAAGGTGTGGAGTTTCTTCAGGGAGATTTCCAGGGTGGGGACTGGTCAGTTTTCGATCCCTGAACTCAGAATGGCTAGATCTCCTGCTCAGGGATTGGTTAAACGGTCAGATTTGGCTCTAGTTTAATCCCAGAACTCAGGAGGAATAGGCAGGTGAATCTCTTGAGTGTGGGGCCAGTCTGGTCTACAAAGTGAGTTCTGGGACAGCCAGAGCTACATAGTTAAACCCTGTCTCAAAATACTGGGGGAAAAGGAAAAAACAAAAAACAAAAAATACATGTAAGAGGACCTAAGTTTAGACTCAGCACCCATATTGGGCAGCTCACAACCACCTGTAACTTCAGCTTCTGGGGGATCTCATGTTTTTGGCCTCTGTAGGCATCTCTACTCATATGCACATACCTACAAAGACATACACAAATTTTTAAAAGGGCAATCTTGAGGCAGATGTGTGGTCTGTGGAGGTAACACCACACCTTGTTCCCACATTCCGGTATATCCCATGCAGGGCCCATCATGCAGGAGAGGCTATGTATAGATCCAAGAACCTCAGTCTTGCTCTCTGCCTGCAGTCTTCACCACTCTCCCAAGGGTGTCAGTCACTCTGCTGCCTGAATCCCAGTAACTAGAAGCCTCCTGCTGACACAAGAAAAACTAGGAACATTAAGTTGACAGTATAAAGGATCTGTTAAACCTGCTTAGGAAATATTAAGTTACACACAGTAGACTTTAGCTAAAGGAGCACTCAAATTAGGACAGAAACGTTTGCACCTTGAACATAATTACAGTTTAGGTTTGCTGAGTGTTTCTATTTGTTCACTAAGATTGTCACTTATTAGGGCCATAACAAAAAGACACTGTGGCTCACAGCTAGCTATCAGGAACATTCCCCTATCAAAGAACATGCCTCTGTTGGACTGTCCAAAGGGACAGCACTGGGCCACAGCACCACTGAATCCTGGTTCTCATTAAGTCTAGGTTCTCTTACCCAGAAGAGCAATTTTCTGCCAAGCAGGCGGGATGGCCCTGGTTAACAGCAGCATAGGGGCTATCTCAGGGGAGCTGACAATTACTTCACTGTACTGTATTTACTATATTGTAAATCTCCCCATTCATCAGAACAGCCAAACCCTAGAACTGAAGTGTAACTGTGGGCCCAGAAACTATTGAAGCTGATGGGGATTTCTGTTCCGGGCTAATTCCTTTTTGTGCAGTAGCCAGAACCAGTCTCGTGCTATTATTAAAGAGTTTCCTTTATTAACCTCTAATTGCTGGACTGACTTCCCACTGGAAAGACATATTGAGTCTACAGTATGCTGTTTTTGTATATTGGATGTTATAATCTTCAGAGGACTTCAGACGACAGAGGACCTGTGCCGTTATATGTGAACACTATTTCATTTGATTCAAGGAACTTAAGCATCAGCAGATTTTGGTGTCCATGGGGCTCTCAGGACTGATTCCACACAGACACCAAGGATAATTGCTTAATAACCATGTGACCACACAGCTGCCAGAGCTGTCAGTGTTCAGTACTGCATATACCACTCTCCTGGAAACATATCAAAACTCAAAACACAAGGAGACACTGTCAGTCCTAAGTCAGGGACCATAGCAAGCTCAGTGTGGGTAGACAGTAGAGACTGAGGGCACAGGTCATCAGGTCTGAGAAGACACCGCCAAGCCTCTAGATCTCATAGAGAAATTTTACATCACTGAGGGAAGCAAAACAAAAATGGCTAGAGAGATAGTTCAGTGGTTAAGAGCACTTACTGCTCTTGCAGAGGACTTGAGTTCGGTTCCCAGCACCCACACCAGATAGCTCACAACTACCTCTAACTCCAGCCCAGAAATCAGACTCTCTTTTTCTGGTCTTTGTAGGTACCTGCACACCTGTGGCATATACTCACAGATACATAGATAACAAAGAAAAATAAAATCTTAGGGACTGGAGAGATGGCTCCAGGACCCAGGTTTGATCCCCATCACCCACGTAGTAGCTCATAACTATGTGTAACTCCACTTGCAGGGTATCTGATGCCTTCTGGCCTCCAAGGGCATCTGCATGCATGTGGAGCATGTGAACTCAATCATACACACACTAAATAAATCTTTAAAAAGCTTCATAACTTTATCTGTTCTATTTTTTTCTTCCCACTCTTTAAAACCTGCAACTGGTTTTGTACCCACCATAAAACTGAAATGGTTCATGAGTCACCCCATCATCTCCACACCGCCAGCAACCCATCCTCACCTACTCAGCCATCAGAGGATGAGAGCAAGATCCCTCGGGTGCTCTGCAGGCAGTAGGCACATTGGTGTGTGCCCTATTGTTTAATCAATGACAATCACAGGTGTTGACAAGTCATTGTATCTACAAGGGGGGGAGGGAGAACCTTTCCTGGCAGTGACACTTTCTGAAGGAAACAGTGATGCTTTTATTGTTACATTTCAATTCACAGGATAGGTTACAAAGGCTGGAGTTCAGAGCGCCTCCTTCCTTGGTAAAAACAAAACATGTCCACAGTGAAAGGAGGAGCTCTCAGCGGAGGGATTGAGTATGAAAGCTAGGAAGCCTAAGGATGCCTGGTTTGGGTCTTTTACTGGATCCATGATCACTGTGCTCTGAGTCTGCACCAATGATCAAGTTCTAGCTGAGTCCTGCTGAGGGGCCATCACCGACAGTGTGGACATCTTTTTATCACACAGAAGGACTCCGTACTTGGCCTGGCAAGTCTGAATAATGGACCACAGGACCTTACACAGAATTGACAGTGTGATCCTGCTATGGTTTCTGTTTCCTGAACCATGGTTTCATTATGTGGCTCATGATGGCCTTGAACTCCTGAGTCTCCTGCCTTTCTGCCCCCACCCCCATGGAATCATGCCTGAGGGTGTTTCAAGTGGAGTTGCTGTGGCTTATCAGAAAACTCTCACAGAAGTCTCCACCAATGTTCTTCTGCTACTGTCTGCAAACATGGAGTTTTGCACATGTTTTGAAGACATAACTGAAGACAGGAAGAACTTCAGAATCTAGCCACTGATCTTCCGGATCCCAGTCACAGCTAGAAATGCTGCAGGTGATACTGTGGACAATGTGTGTGTTCAACATAAAAGTGCACTTGGGCCTATAGGTAATAGAATGTCACCTAAAATAATTCCACCCAAGTCCTAGCATTTCACCCATTTTCATTTCCAGGTACAGCATCAACGCCACAATGGTAAGTGCCACATTCTTCCACCCTACCACACAGTATCCTCCATATCATGACTTATAGTTTCCCAAGTACCAGCCAAGAAACCCTTACAAGTGTTTGGTTTTATGAGACAGAACTAAACACAGTAAGTTTCAATGCTCACCCATATTGTGAGGGTTTGTGTAAATTATCTTCACACCAATAAAAGCATTTGCTATAATGTACACATTCATTACACAGGCCAAAAATGAGCTTCTAACATCATTTCCAGTTACCTCATACCACATACAAAAGTTGCTCATATTTTAACCACTATTCCACAAACACTTGATTTTTATCAACAATGCTCCTGGGATGATACTGGATTACACAGAAAAGTGAATGAAAACCAGCTGTAAGCATCTCTGAAGGGGTCAGTTACAACATGGATGTACTGAGCATCACTACTTAGCCACAACAATTAACTTAGAAACCAAAAGATAACCTATTACATATCCCAATCTAGGAATGAAACCCTCCCATAGAGTAGAGAGACAACACTCAAAGGAAGCAGCATCGACATGGTGAGCCCAAGACAGAGCTGGGCAGGCTTTTACCATGTGGAAAGGAGTAACCCGGACTTTTTAATATGGTAAGGCTCTCCATTACCTCGTCCTGACAAAGTCTCTATTGAAGTCATATCAATAACATCGCTCAGATACACACAGCACACGACACACACATGGTTCTAAGGGGACAGAAGGGAAAAGCAGTGCACACACACACATGCCCTCACACGGAGCTATGTGGTGTGACACACGTGTCTACTGCTAACATCACCTGCACTCACAGTTCACAAATTAGAAAATAAAAACACTTTTCTGTTGCCTTCCTGGTGAACATTATTATTGTTTGAGATAGGTTTTAATTATATATCCCTGACTGGCCAGAAAACTCCCTACATAGCCCAGACAAACTCAGAGATCCACCTGTCTCTACCTCCCAATTGCTGGGATTAAAAAGACATGAGCCACCCATGTGAACATTTGAAAGCTAATACTATAATCACCTATAAATGGGAAAAAAGTGATTTCCCTTACAGAAGCTGGCCAGTCACAGTCTAAGTGCTAGGGAAGCCTTCCCTTCTGTTCTCAGGCTTTGTGGCTGTGATTTCCCTTACAGAAGCTGGCCAGTCACAGTCTAAGTGCTAGGGAAGCCTTCCCTTCTGTTCTCAGGCTTTGTGGCTGTGTGCCCTGGGCCACCCATGTGGTCCCTGAGGTTTTCTCACAGACTGAAAGTCGGCCTCATGAAAGATGGCAACACACTAGATACTCAGTAAGAGACAACACACAGGTGAACTACATGTGTTTTCCAAATGCTGGAACACTGCAGGTTACTGTGGCTTGGCCCAGCTTCTCTGGAGCTTCCGGATTCAGGCTTGGCAGGATAAGGCCTCTTTCCGTAGAGATCGGTTGAGAAGGTTTGCTCCCCAAACCCAGAGCCACTCAGGCATATACTGTGCAAAAAGAAACTACAAACGAAAGAGAGAGAGGCATGGTTAGAATCCCAAGCCATCAAAGCTGAAGACATAAGGGTACAGATCGGTGCAGGACCTAACACTGTTAAGAGACACCTACTGGCCACATTAAACAAGAGAGCCGCTTCCACACTGAGGTTTATCTCTGTGTTGGCACTCACCTCGATTCATTCAAAGCAGCACAGGGATATGATGCCCCATCGTGATGCCCACCATCAGCACCCATTTCCTTTCTCATACTCCTGGGAATATATGTCCTAAGTAAAACATACTAACTCCAAGGAGGAGCAGCTGTACCTCACCAAACAGGATTTCACTTAAATCCAAGGAGGAGCTACAGCTGTACCATCCTGAACAGGTTTCACTGAATTCCAAGGAGGAGCTACAGCTGCACCTCACTGAACAGGATTTCATCTAAAACCAAGGAGATGAAAAGTCTTGCGAGGGTGCCTTGGGAGCACCTGAGAGTGGCTCATCCAAAACCATGGGCCCCTGAGACAGGTGAGACCCTGGAAGCCCCTTGGTGGTACTCATTATGCACGCTTCAGTATTTACTTAGTGGGAAGGGACCCAAGTAGAGCCAATCAGAGAACAGTCTGCCAGCATGCCAGTCAGGTGCTGGCTCCCTTGGCAGCTGTCTGTGGGAGCGAAGGAAGAGGAGTGATGAACTTTATCCTCAGGGTACAGACATGTAGAACTGGAGCTTCAAAGGCACAGTCATGAGTCAGGATACCTTCAAAATGGCCTTTTCTTATGTTTGAGCTGTACTTCATGATGAAAGCTAAGCATGCCCAGAGCATCCCTGTCCATCACGTTAACCTCTGTGACCTTAAACTGAGCATGAACCATCTCTGTATGAATACAAATAGCCTTCCTGAATAAGTCCCTATGCCCCTTGTTATGGGAGACATTGTTCCAGAGACAATGCCTACAATCTTCTTGCCCTCTGCGCAGTGACTCTTCATCCACTCCTGCATCTTGGCTGCGTTACTTTGGGCTTTGCACTCACCTAGCTAGGAGCTCACTGCACTGCATTAGACAGGGAAGGACTGAACCACTCTGAGCTGGGATGGTGACGATCCCCAAATGAAGTCAGAGTTTGGGAAGCAGAGGCACACAGGAAGGGGTTTCAGGCTCTTCAAACTCTTTAGAGTTTGAGTCATGTCAGAGGTACTGACCCATCCGGGCTTAAGAAAGCAGTGATCCTGGGGCAGTAAAAACCCAATGGTAGCCCTCAAAGTGATGAAGTTCAGAAAGTCATTGGAAGGCACTGGCATTCTCCTCCCTGCCCCCATTTTAAACTTTTTCTATTTTGAGATAAAGTCTTGATAAGTTGCCCAGCCTGGCCTTGAACTCACTCCATAGTTCAGGCAGGCTCTGCAATCCTTCTGCCTCATCCTCCAAAGTAGCCGGGATTACCAGTTTGCACTGATGTGAAGAACACATTCTAGAGAGAGTTCATTAATGTGGACCAAATTCCCCTGAGATTAAGATGTTGGTGTTTCACAGACATGGTTAAAATACCTCGTCATCCCTTGTCCTGGCAGCTGCATCTCTAAGAGAACTCCAAGGCCTTGGAGCCACTCTTCACTTTTTTGTTGTCTTGAAAAAAACGGCCTCACTACATAGGCCAGGCTGACCCTAAGTTGAGATCCTCCTGCCTCAGACTCTTGACTTTTGAAGAGATGACTGGGCTACCACAATCGTCCTTAAACTACTTTTCAGGTTTTTCTGCTTAGTTCTCAAGTAAGTACAGACTCAGAAACAGCTACTAAGACAGGTTTTTTGACAAACCTATAGCTCTGAGCCTATAAATGAATATAAGAGTTATCCGCTGATTTGCTCACATTTATTTTGTGGTGGTAAACTAAATTATCTTTATGCACAACAGCCCTCAAAGTATTTAACTGGTAATCAGGAACGCCCAGTAAATTCTAATCTGGGAACATCTATTTCTATTCCAGATAATAAGAAACAAATTATTATACATCATTTAGTTACTGCCCTAGTGATTTAAAAAATCTCAATTTGAAATATTCCATTGAAAGGGGTAAACTAAACTTGGAGGCTTCACTTCTAATAATTTAGAAATAAAGGGACCAGACCCTCACTCAGCCCCTGTTTTAGCAGCCATGACAAGCTACAGAAAAGACACATAGGCCTCTGACACAAGGAAACTCCATCCAGGTCTCCTGACCTCCCAGAGCCTAGGGCCAAAACTGAACACAAAGAAATCCAGGACCACCGCCCCACCCAGTCTCCCAGATGCTTGGTTCCTGGGAACTGTTGGGTCACAAAAGAAACTCTAGGGGAGACCAAAACCTCCCCTGTAGTCTCCAGGATATAGTTCTGAAAACTATTGATATCTATGTACAACAGGCCACCTGCAAGGAACAAGACAAAGCCATAGAAACCACAGACTGTTGCCTCTCAGCACTGACCAATGAGAATAATTGGCACACAGATATTTCATGCCAAAATATGACTTTGAGAAGTTCTCCTAATTGTTCCCAAATGTCAACCAATCAGAAACCAACCAGTACCTACTGACGTAATCCTGTAACTTTTGTCTTTAAAATCTAGCAGTAGACAGGGAACTTCACTCCTTCTGGAGGCTACTACGTCAGCTTGCTAGACAGGGTCCCAGTTATGGATAGAGGAACACAAAAATCTTGCTTTTGCATTTTGGTGGGTTTGTCTTTGGTGGTCTCTGGGGATCTTTACAACTTGGGCACAACACCATGAAGTTCAAATATTTTTCTTTTTTGATTTTTGAGACAGGGTTTCTCTGTGTATCAATTCTGACTGTCCTGGAACTCATTTTGCAGACCAGGCTGGATTGAACTCACAGAGATCTGCCTGCCTCTGCCTCCTGAGTACTGGGGTTAAAGGCGTGTGCAACACACCCAGCAGTTCAAATATTTCTCAAAATATTTTTATTACACTTATTTGTGTGTACATGCATGCCACAGTGTGTGTAGAGATCTGAGGACAACTCGTGGGAGGCAGTACTCTCCTTGCGGCACTTGGATTTTGGAGATCAAACTCAGGTCATCAGGCCTGGTGACAAGTAACTTTACCTGCGGAGCCATCTGGCAAGCCCCAAAATACTCTTTAAAAAAATCTTTGTTTTGTCTGAACAACAACAAAATCTTAGGAAAACTTCTAGGCTTCCTGAGTAAATGAATCCAAGAATACATGAAGATTTTTTTAACATGATGGTTATGTGCTTATGGCCCGATCTTAGGGTTTTTCTGAACTGGGCTGTGCGCTAGCCTTTCCCTTTCAGACATCACCAAATGAATTCCATATTCTCTGCAATGAAATCCCTACTCAAGCACCCAGTATCCTCACATTTCCACACACACTGAAACAGCCTGTTTCATGTGTTTTGTAGGGGAAAGAAAACTTGAAAATTGTTACATTAATCACCACATATGAGCATCTAGCATTGTAAGTGAATCACTGAGAATGTGAGGTATGAGTGGGAATTCCCGACCCTCAGTCCCTGACATGGCTCGGAGCTTTCCACCTGATGGCAAGCAGCTACCTGAATGGAGTGAGACCAGTAGCCTGTGGTCCTTTTCGAAATGCCCAGGGTCGACACGGCATGTTGCGCATACACTCTCGGTGAAGGTGCCAGCCATGGGCATCTGTGCAGGAAGCTTCCAGGTGCAGTCACACTGGTGGTCACGTAGAAAGGGATCAGACTCTGCACGAAGATTCCTTTAGAGGCATATTCATACTGCAGGGCTCGGCTGAAGTGGTCCAGATAGGCCTAGGCGGGAGGGGGGACAGAGGAAGAGTACTTTGAACCTGAAGGACCTTGAAAGAAAACCCAAGAGCAAAAGACCTGCCTTTTCCCATCTCCAGGAAAACTGCCAGCATAAGCAAATAAGAACTGACTACTCCCAACCATCCCACAGGAAGAAGAGCCTGACCTTGGATGCAGAAAAGGCAGCCAGCTGTGGTGTGGGCTTGCAGCAGGAGCCGGAAGACACTGTGACGATGGCACCCTTCTTTCTCTCCACCATTCCCGGAAGCACTATGTGGACCATCAAGCTTGCAGCCGCAATGTTCACATTCACAATGTCCCAGAGTGTGTTCTCATGAAGCTGGGTGAAATACTGGGGATAGGGGTAGAATGCACCCACATCATTCACCAGGATGCCAATGTCTCTGTCTCTCAGGGCTTCTCGGATTGGAGCATAAATCTCCCGGCCTCTGCTGAAGTCCGCCACCATGACAACTGTCTCCACTCTGTAGGTGTCTGCTATGTGCTTGGCCACAGCCTGCAGCTTCTCTTCTTCCTGGCTGATCAGGATGATGTTGAGTCCATGGCTTGCTAACTCCTCAGCATAGGCCTTCCCAATGCCATCTGTGGCCCCTGCAAGGCAAGCCAAGAGGCCTGAGCATGTTGAAGCATGCTTCCTTACAGAGAACCACAACTATTCACTGTTGCTCTCATCTGAGAAAAACATACACTGGAGGGAACATGTTAACATCTGTCAGTTAAGGACTATGTTCAATTGGTAAGATGAATCATAATGGTAAAAATCCTCAGACAGGGACTAGCAAGAGGGCTCAGTGGGTAAAGGTGCTTCCTGCCAAGCCTGATGACCTGAGTTCAAACCCCAGGACTTACATGGTAGAAGGAGAGAACTGACTCCCACAAGTTGTTCCCAGACCTTTTACATGTACATATGGCGCGCACACACGCACCAAGATATCCTGATGGACAGACCAGGCACTGCTCACATTCAGCCCACTGGAGTAGGGCACTGTGTAGGAATCTGTTTCTAAACTTGCCCCCGACTTGCTTAGATGTTAGGATGAGCTCTCTGGGACATGGAGACAAATCACAACGCAATTCAAAGCAGGTAAAGCATTTCTGAGAGCTTTGACAACCCCAAAGGGCAAGTTCAAAACAGACAGCAGAAAAGACATGTGAGGGGCAGGAAGGGGGGCTGGGAACAGGAGCTGGAGTGAAGAGGGGGGTGACTCTGAGGTAGGACTCCCTGAAGTGAGGTGGCAAGAGCACAGAATTAGGTTTCAGCAGGAGGCAGAAGCCTCCAGTTAAATTCTGCAGCTCCTTCCTGGAAGCACCTACTTAAATACAACCCAACCAGAAAGACCACAGGAGCTGAAATCAAGTTACCACTGACGACAGCCCATCTTCCATACTGCTTGATGAGGTCAGGCCTGCTCCCCAGGCGAGGGATGAAGTGCAGCCTGACCAGGCTGTAGAAGTCACAGATGACCGTGATGCTCTTTCTGGCTGTGTACCAGGCTCCCACCAGGGCCAGCGCTTCCATATAGCAATTGCAAGACCGGGCGATTTCCCTGTACAAGAGGTAGAAGCTGTCAACCGCAGCCATGGCAACCTGCAGGGACAAGAGGAGAGAGAGCTGCACTTTGTGGACAGAGCGGACCTCCTCAGATGGAAAACTGAGAACCCTGGCATTCAGGACTCTACATTTCAAGTAACAGTAACTCCTGAGAGCACACAGCCTGAGACTGTCCCATGACCTCACTGTCTAGCACCTATGGTTTAGGAAGCACTTGCCTTCCAAGAGGCTATTTAATAGATACTCAGTTACTGAATTCCTCCAAAAATCCTAACTCTGAGCCTGAACAAAGAGAAACATGAGTGCCCCATTTCCATGCTGCAAGAGGCACAATTATAACTGATGGCAGCTGCAAAGTGTCCAGTTCCTGGTGTTGGTCAGTCAGAAGTACAGAGGACCTACTACCTCAATAGTGACAAGTAGGATAAACACAGGTAGTGACAGCGTGTGGCCTTGGTCCCAAGAAACATGCATATTAGATAGAAGGAACATCCCCCAATATATGAGGAGATGGTGCCCTTCCGCAACAGCACAGCCGAGTGAGAGTACTCTCCCTGACTAACTTGGTTTGCCTGGTATTTTCCCTCCTGGCCTCTAGCTATGAGAAAGTCCCGCCTAGCTCTTCTAAGTGAACACAGTAAACACTAAAGGGCAGACATGTGGAAAGTACCGTGACAGGTGTTAAGGATCCAGGACAGAGGCAGGCATTTAACAATTAAAATGCAAGTTCATCTGGGTATCTCAGCCTTCAGGCAGAGGGGACCCTGGGGAAGTAGACAGAGGCCAGGCATGGTCTCAATGGCATGACCACGGGCTGTGCTCCATTCTGGACCATCGCAGAGGAGCCGCTGTAGTCAGATCCAGTGTACACTAAATGGTCAGATAGGCCTGAAGGCTCACAGGCATAGTAAGACAGCTGAGATTACACACAAGGAGCTAGACCTTCAGTACCACCCCCTCTCCCTCAAAAAAAGAAAATACAAAACTTGTGGGAATGACTTCTGGAAGGAAATCCATCTAAAGTGAGAGGAGGGGAGTCCTGGAGACAGCCAACACAGTGGCAAAAACCAGCACAAGCTTTGGGGAAGGAGTGGGTGCCCTCTGTGTCTACTGTGGAGAAACACAAGCTCTATCAAGCTTTACGCAGGGAAAAAAGAAACTAACTACCAAGCAGAAACCTGTGAACACATTGCCTCCCCAGTAAAACACATGAAGAAGCACGAAGAGAAAACTGAGCAACAGCTACCAGGCAACTGAGATTACATAGCCACAGACAGAAGACATGCGCCAGCAAGCTGCAGTGGCCCTGACCACACAGGGCACTGTCCCCAGTACGGTCCACATTTCCACCATGGGGCAGCAATCAAGCTGATGTGACAGTAAGTTTTGAGAGTAAGTTTTCTTAACCTGGGTAGTGATGTGGACCCATAATCTGGGAGGCTGAGGAAGGAGGAGTCCCAGTTTAAGACCAAAGAGCTGAGCTATTTATATGTAATACCTGCTCTCCAAAAAACAAATATAAAAAGCCGGGCAGTGGTGGCACATGCTTTTAATCCCAGCACTCGGGAGGCAGAGGCAGGCAGATCTCTGTGACTTAGCGGCCAGCCTGGTCTACAGAGCTACACAGAGAAACCCTGTCTCAAAAAAACAAAATAATAATAATAAATATAATAATAAAGTCAGACCCCAGCTGAACTGATGGCGCATGCCTTTAATCCCAGAATTGGTGAGGCAGAGGTAGGTGGATCTCTGTGAGTTCAAAGCTAGCCTGGTATACATAGTAAGTTCCAGACCAGCCAGGGCTACACCATGAAAAAAAAAAAAAATCAGGCCCCATGGCACAGCTACTGGAGAGACTAAAGCAGGAAGATTGAAGTTCAAAGCCAGCCTGGAACTTAATGAAAAAACATCTAAGGGGGTGGTTCCAACATGAAGTCCTGCCCACACGCACCGGCACTGCAAAGAAAAGGAGGGAGAAAAGGAACAAGGGGGGGGAGAAGAGGGAGGGATGAAGGCATGGCGCTACCGCCCCTCTGCCCTAGCTTCCCCAAGACTCTGGACACCAGTGAAGTAAATCCAGCGGAAGGTGCCTAACCTCAGAGGGGTTCTGCTCTCCTCACTGTCAGCCCGGCTTCTCTCAGCCTCTTGCTGTCAGCTCTGTCCTCTTAAAGGCAAGCTGTGAAGGAAAGCCAACAATAAGCAAATTCCCAGCTCAGCTGGGGATACTTTATGCGAAACTAAGATCAGTGCTTTCAAAAACAAAGCGAACTTCTAATGCATGAGTCGACAGCAAAGCAAAGAGTGCACGCCTGGGGACAGTCCCGGCCTTGGAGGCACAGGGAAGAGGCCATTCCTTCCTTGTCCTGACTCTTCTTCATCATCAAATAGGACCAAAATCCATGCAGGTGAGCCCGGGAACAAATGGCTGAGCCTGAGCAGCCGGCTGCCTACCTCACCTGGGTCTGGTCTCTCCACCTGCCTGTGGAAGGGTCACGCTCTCTGTAGACCACCTTCCTCAGTCCTCTGCAGCACCCTCTTGAACTTCCCACAAGACCCACCCTGTGCGCCGGGCGGTGGTGGCTCACACCTTTAATCCCAGCACTCGGGAGGCAGAGGCAGGCGGATCTCTGTGAGTTCGAGGCCGGGCTGGACCGACAGCCTCCAAAACAATACAGAGAAACCCTGTCTCGTAAAAACCAAAAAAGAAAAAAAAAAAGACCCACCCTGTGTAGTCCATGCCCCAAGCCTGGGCAACCTGAACCCAGGTGCCCAACATCTTCTTATCCCCTGGCAGGAGTGGCAGGAAAGAGGGCCTTAAACAGGGAGGGGGGTTGGCAGTATTCTCCATTATCTGCCTGGAGACCCTTCCCCAGCTTACCACTGTCAGGAACTGCTGAGACAGTGGCCCCACCAACTATAATGTGTTGCTTAGAAACAGGCTCTGGAGCCTTGACTTGAGAAAACACCAATCAGCCGTTCCTCCCAGCCAGGCCAAGGTGAGATCTGACTCACACCCACCAAACTCACAGAAGCCCAATGGAACCAAACACCAGATGTTTATGAATAAAGCACAAAGCCATCAAAAGACCTAAACTGGTGGTCACTGTCCTGGGAGGTGGGGGGGGTCTTATACAAGAAAGTGGGCATGGAAAGGAAACCATTCAAACAGGGCTGAAGATGGCAACTCAATGTCCCAGACCAAGGAAAACTTGAGAAGTAAATCAGGACTCCCCTGGGCCCATATGCTGAAAGATGGCTGACCACCTGTGAGGTAGAGCATTTGCAGGACTGCTGAGGAGGAGGCAAAAGCAGAGCATACACAGACATTTCTAACACATGAGTGAGATCCCCAGGAACAGCGCTGAGGCATGACTGGGCATTCCCATGTGTCCTAACATGGGAACAGGAAGGTCAAAGGCAGAGAGAGTGACATGACCACAGTCTCCACAGGGTCACACTTAAGGCCTGTGAATGACTCTGGGAGCCAACAAAGGTGAGGACAATCTTCCCTGGGTTCTCCAGAAGGACACTGCTGGGGACTGTGACTTTGGTTTGGTGAGGTGGGCTTTAGTTTCTAACCTGCAGAACTACAAGGTAATAATCATTTGTTAAGTCATGTTACAGAAGGAAATATAGTAGACACAGGGACAGATGCCGGAAAGAAGGGATGGACAGAAGACAGGTAATGCACTGTCAGTCTGGAAGACACTGCAAAAGGCCCTCAGCCATAACCATAATGTTATCAGGAAGCAAGCCCTTTGCTCTTGGACTGAAGGGTGACCTTGCAGACTGGGAAGGACTGGCAGGGCCTCCTTACCCTCTGCAGCCACAGGTGTGGTGCTCTTCATCTGGCTCTGGAGTGTCCACTGAGTCTGCCTTGTACACAGAATCCTAAGTCCTGCTTAGCCTTCTAAGCTAGTTTATATTCACTCGCTTTCCTTGCTTCAAAGTCCCAACCACCAATGGTCTTGGGGAGCAACCTCCTCCAGCCTGAGGACCCGTCTTCTCCTGTCAACCCGGCCCCACCCTCTGCTGCTCTGATCTAACACAATATTTCATTTCTGACTCTGCAACTGAAGCTCGGGCCTCCAGAGGTCAGGAGCTGTGTCCAAAACAAATTTCTCCACATTAAAAAAAGGGCTGGGCATGGTAGAATATTCATCTCAAAACTCAAGAGGCAGAGGCAAGTGGATGTCTGAGTTCAAGGACATCCTGGTCTACAATTGAGAACATGTCTCAAAAATAAAAAAAGTTTAAAAAGGAAACTAGAAAACACATTCCAAAGTGTAAAAACTATATGTACAGCTCAAAGGAAAACAAAACACCTACTCAGTGACCAGCCTAACAAAAGCAGCATCCAACAAGTTCCAGGACACTCAGGCTTCCTCTCTATCCCCCCTTCTACCCTGAAGGGCACACCCTCCAGAAATCTGGGTTGCTTTGTTTGTTTTTGAGGCACAGGCTGGCCTTGATCTTACCTCAGTGTTGTGAATGCTGGCATCACAGTTTGTACCCCAAACCTGCTGCTCTGGCTCTTTCTGTTCTGAAACACTCCACAGCGCTGCTGAGTGCTGCCTGTCTGAGAGGTTCCTGAGAAGTCCCCCAGTGTCCTGAACTGACCTGCACCCTCCTCTTCCAGAGACTCCTCTCCTGGCTGAGGTCACAGTTTTGTAGTAGGTCGTGACACTCGCACATGCAATGCCTGTCCAGGCTACCCCCCAGCCTAGGACACTCAAATTCTTAACCACATCTCCTGGGCACTGGTGCATGGGCATGCCACACAATGGAGCTGCTGTGCCACAAGGCACTCAAGGGTTCCACCCTACCTTGCTGACCCTTTCCGCTGTGGCAGACCTGACTCACCTGTCTCAAGGGTGGGCGTGCACACTGCCTCCTCTGTGCCACCTGCAGGAACGCCCAGGGGTTTGCCCTCAAACAGCAGGGTGTGTAGGAGTGCTTAGTAATAGGGCCAAGACTTCTGAACCATGTCCACTACTGCTGCTCAGTCTCCGAAGTACCCGTTCCCACAGTTTGCCCCTCTTCCTACTACCCTGTCTTCTTTTTCTCTCAGAATGACAAGAATTCTTGACAGACTCTAGACACATGCTCTCGCTGCTATGTCTTGCTAGCATTGCTGATGAACTAGATGTCTTTGTTTCCAGACCCTTCCTTTAAGAGCAGCGCCCATTACATTTTACTTCACACTGCAACCCCTGGCAGCAATTTCCTCGCAGCATTTTCTAGAAGTTCTTCTGATTTAGACTGCAATCTTGGATTTTGTAATAGTGGAAACTGGTTTTCGTACATCCAAAATGCTGTGTATACAACATTGCCTTAATAAATAGATTACTGCCCTAGCAAATACAGCACTGCCTTAGCAAATGCCATTAGATACTGTTTGTGCCAGAGTTCAGATTTCACTCTTCAAGAGAAAAAACCCGAAACTTTGTATCAGCATTCTGACAAATTCTCTTACAGTGTCATCTGGCAGTTCTTTATCTTCTGCCCATTTTTGATCAGTGATTGGATTAGCAGTGAGGCTGAGGGGGAAAAATAGACACATGGGAACCAGAGCCCAGAACTCTTACCCAAGATCCAACATCCCTGAGATCCAGGTCTCTCTACTCCGGCACCAGGAATTAAGGCAACAACAGCCCACTCCTAGGCACTCATCCAAAACAACTGAAAATGTTTGCTTGCACTAAAACTCTGTAAAGCGGGTTCCCATCAGCCTTACTCACGGCAGTGGGAAGATGAAACTGCCAAAATGTCCACTGAGTGATGACCACAAGGTGGCCCAACCATGACACACTGGAATATCACTGAGTTCTAAAAAGTAATGGGGCATGAGTACATGCTTTGGTGTGAAAATGTGAGGCTGAGGAAAAGCCACAGACACAGAAAGCAGAAACACTGACTGCGGGCAAAATGAACCCAAACTGCAGCTGATGGGGTGCAACTTCTTTTGGGGTGGTGAAGATTATCTCGAACCAGGGGTGACAACAGCCCAGCACTGTAAATATACTACAAAGTGCTAAGTTGCACATTTCAAAATGGCTAAAATGATGGATTTTGTTATGTGAATTTTGCCTCAAAGGGGGAAAAAATCCACTGGTAACTGGAAAGATGACTCAGGAGAGTATGTGTTTGCTGTGCAAGCTCGAGGACCTGAGTTGAAATTCCCCAGCAGTATGTAAGAGTAGAAAACTGTAGAAACAATTTGTAACCCCAGTACCGGGAGGGAAAAAGCAAACAAGAGGATCATAGGGGGCAGCCAGTCTAGCTAAAGGAAACTCTGGGTCCACTGAAAGACATTTTCTCAAAAAATAAGGTGGAAAGTAAAAAACACTGATCTGTGGCTTCCATGCACACACATAAATGAGTAACACCCGCCCCCCCAACACACACACTCTGCTAATAAAGTAGTGTTGAACTCTGCACTTCTGAAATATTCCCAAAATGACTAGGGTCACTCTGAAAAACAGATCCTGCCCTTGGAGATTAAGTTACACTACAACACACTGTCCTTCCATTACTACCTGTAAAAGGGGCCAACAGTTACTTCACGGCTACAATGAGAATTAGGGGATACATAAAAAACACACTTAGAACAGCGCCTTTCGCAACAGCTCAATAAACCTTACCCACTAGTCAGGATTATTACTCAGGGTTCGATGTTAACTACCGCTATTTGTACTGACCCGACTTTATGAAAAAACTTCTACGCATGTTATCCCTATGGCCTCTCTTTACCCTTCCTTCACTATCACGAAGCAGTACTACACATGAGGAAAAGGATGCAGAGTCACACCCCAGAATGTCACAGCTAAGACCTGAGACTAAGGCACGCTCAGAGCCCTGGCTGGTTCATGAGACCCCCGGCCGGCCCGTAGGAACCTGTACCCCTGCGGTCACCGCCCAGGGATGCGGTTAAATCTAGATTGTGGAAGAGGGAGTCTCCTGCTCATTCCCCTTCCCTCCCCTGCGACGCCGGGCGACGCCCAGCGACTCTGCAGAACCCACCCGGCTCTGCAGGATCTGCGCGCTTTCTTCAGCAGCGCTGCCATTCTGCAACAGTTCTGAATCCTACAACCCATTCAGACCCAGCGGCGGGGAAAGAAGGATACAAAGGCACTTAATAAAGGGCGGACATAGGGCTTGTCGTGTGTGCGAGCCACGGAGCGAAGATGAGGCCCGGGACACCTGCTACGGCTGCTGAGGGACCGCCGGGAGCGCGGAACCAAGAGTTCGTAGCTACCCGGCGCGGCAAGGGGGCGTGGGTGGCGTTCCTGAGGGTCGGGGTCTCAGGGGGCGTGGTCAGGGCCGGAAGTGGGGTGCGAAGGACGCGGACGCGATACCTGCAGCAAGTGGCGCGATCTCCGTAGCCTGTCCCGCCGCCAGTCCGCGCGGCCGCCGCCCCGGACTCCGCTGCGGGTCCGCTACCCACGTGATCCGATACGCACGCGCCAGGGTGGAGCCCCCACTAGGCCCGCCTTCGGCGGCGTAACCGACTGCGCGTGCGCACTGGTTACCGTGACGACCGGGGAAGCGTTGGACAACTAACGACGCCGACCGTAGTGCGGGAGCTGAGTGGCGGGGCGAGGAGCGAGCATGCACCCAGAGGCCTCAGAGCCGCCGGCGGGCAGAGCGGCGGAACCCAATCTGGAGGAGTCGGCGGGCGATCACGGCGACGCGGGCCCAGGGGTCCTCAAAGAAGGTGCCATCGCGTAGGGGAGCCGAGGGGGCAAGGGCCCGTGTGCCTCACACATGCCCATTCACGCAGCTGGGAGCAACCAGCACCCCTCACACATGCCCATCCATGCAGCTACAAGAACAGTCAGCCAACCCGCCTTGTACAGGCCCGTCAACACAACCCGGAATAGCCAGCACCCCTCAAACATGCCCATCCACACAGCCTAGATCAGCCAGCACCCCACAAACATGCCTGCCCATTCACTATTAATGAATGCCAGACCTTTATTAATACAATCAATCCAGCACATGCACAACACCAATTATTTATTCCAATGAATATTCATCAGGTACCGCCAGTGACTGAGAATTGTTGGCAATGAATGTATGACACAGTCTCCAAACAGTGTTCAGTGTCATCCAACATACTCTCACCCAGACAGAGCCATCAGCTCCTGAAGTTACATTCATTTGAGGCTCCTAGAGATGTCTTACAGGGTAAAAGTCCTTGCAACACGAGCCTGATAATCTGAGTTCAAATCCCAGAAATGCATAAATACAGTGGTTCAAATCTGTATCACAGCAGTCCTAAAGTTATGTTTGAGGCAGTGACTCTTTGGGTAAATTTTACTTCTGTGTAACTTGATATTCTACAAGAAAACTCACTGGAAAATTCTCCATGACACCAGTTTGTCCCTTTTAATTATTTTTTTCAGCATGTCCTTAAAAAAATGTTTATTGCTGGGCGGTGGTGGCACACACCTTTCATCCCAGCACTTGGGAGGCAGAGGTAGGTGGATCTCTGTGAGTTCAAAGCCTACCTGGTGTACAGAGTGACCAGGACAGCCAAGGCTACACAGAAGGAGGCCAGAATCGTCAGATACCCTGAAAGTGGAGTTACAGGCAGTTATGAGCTGCCATGTAGGTGCTGAGAACTGAACTCTCTGGTTCTCTGGAAGAGTAGCAAGCTTTCCAAGAACTCTTAATGTCTGAACCATCTCTCCATCCCCCTGTATAGAAATCTTTACAAATTATTAATGACTATGTAAATGATGCTTTTAGGCTGATCCTCTATAAAAACTGAACAGGAGACCATAAAAATGTGGACAAAGATGTTCATTTTTTGTGTTGTTTCTAACAGCCAGAACATGTTAGCAATGCAAATGTGTCTAAAGGGAGTGCTGATAGAGCACACTGGATTCCTCTGCCTTGAAAATGATGCACTGGGCGCTTCATCCGTCAGTAAGATTCATCCTCAGGAACATAGATGGGTTAAAAAAGACAAGTTCCACAAAAAGCACAGGATCCCATTTATATAAATCAAAAAACATAACCACCTAGGTTTTTTTCTTTTGTTATGGTGTCTCACTCTGTAACCCAGGCAGGCCAAACCCAAAACCCTTCCTCGATCTTTCCGAGTGCTGGGGTCACAGGCTGGGATTGCCATACCTATCCTAAATCTTTACAAGTTGACTCTTATTTTACAGAAATTAATGAGGCCAAGGAAACAATATCCTGCCAAAGTCAGCAGCAACAGAGTGGTGACAGTGGGTTAGATGGTCACTCAGCCTATGCAAGAAATGACAGGGATGATCGAAGCCCCAGGTATGTGTTGTACAGCACAGCTACCAAGGAGGGAGCACCATGATATCCCCTTAGTCTGTCGCACAGACAACAGCTGAGGAACCTGTCAGAGAGAGAGAGAGAGAGAGAGAGAGAGAGAGAGAGAGAGAGAGAGAGAGAGAGAGAGAGAGAGAGAGAGAGGGTGTTACTTTTATTTATCTGTGTGTAGGTAGCCATGGAGGCCAAAAGAAGGTGCTGGGTTCCCTAGAGTTGGAATTACAGGAGGTTGTGAGTTGCCTGAAGTGTACTGGGAACTTGTATTGTATCCTCCCCAAGAGTAAGATTGCTGAGCTATCTTACCAGCGCCTAATTCTTTTTTTAATAATTTATCTTAACTTTATTTTATGTGCATTGGTGTGAAGGTGTCAGATTCTCAGGAACTGGAATTACAAACAGTTGTGAACTGCCATGTGGGTGTAGGGAATTGAACCCAGGTCCTCTGGAAGAGCAGCTAGTGCTCTTAACCACTGAGCCATCTCTCCAGCCCCTTCCTAGTTCTTTTTGGAAAAAAAAGTATTCATTATTAGAGTGAGAGGAAGACTATGGAAATGAATGTGTACAAGCATATACTCTGGACATATATGGAGGTCAAAAGACATTTTGCAGAAGTAATTTTCTCCTTGACTGAGGATTCCAGGGATGAGTAGATGCTATCCCCATCCCTGCCCCTGCATTAAGACAGGGTCTCACCCTATTGCCCAGTCTGGCTCTCAACCTCATGAACCTCCTGCCTCAGTCTCCTGAGTGTCGGCATTACAAATGTGCACATCATGCCTGGTTCTCACCAGTTTTATTGATGACACTGCTAGAAGTATTTGTATTAGGCCAAACACTGCGGTTGTTTAGAACACTGAAGTAACGGTATTGGGTAAAGCCCTAAGAGCTATAAATAAATAAAAAAGTAATTAAATCAGGAGATACTGCTGAAATAGCTCAGATGAGGATTTAAATTAGAATCCCCAGTGCCCATACAAACACCCAGACATCTCTGGACATCTGTAATCCCAGAACTGGGAAGTGTAAAGGGAAGCCTTCCTGCCAGCCTGTTTCCAGAGCCGCATCAGTCCCAAATAAACACACAGGAGGCCATATTAATTATGAAGCTGTTGGCCTTGCTTGTTTCTTACTGGCTAGCTCTGACTTAAGTATTTATCCCATAATTGTTAATCTAAGTATTTCTCTTACCTGAGAAATTTCTTGGCTTCCTACCCCATGGCAGTTACATCTTGACTCCTGTGTTTCTCCTTCCCAGAGTCCTCCTGGACTCCTAGTCCCACCTATCTTGGTTCCCTATTAGCCAACAGTGCTTTATTGACATATACACAGGACTTCCCCAACAGGGAAGGCTGAGACAGAGGAGTCCAGGGGCTCACTCACTGGCCAGCCATTCTACCCAAATCAGCAGGTTCAGTGAGAGACTCTGCCTCAAGAACTACAGCAGATGTGATAGAGGAGGACACTTGATGCTCCCCTCTGGCTTCCACGTGTCCTTGCACACACAAGAACACACACACAAACATACCAAAGGAGAAGGGGAGGAGGAAGATTTATCTAACCTGAGGCTTCAGACTTAGGACTTTAGACCGAATGGATGCAGGAAAGAACCTGAGCTTGTGCCATGGCTCACATCTGCAATACCAGCAGGCTGAGGCAGGAGGACCACAAGTTTGAGGCCAGCCTGGGTTGCATAGTGAGTTCTCAGCTGACCTGGGCTACAGAATGAGACCCTATCTCAAAACCAAACCAAACCAAATGCAAACCTTTAAATCTGTTTCACAGCTGACAAGCTGAAACGAGCTTCTTGTTTGTGTTTTATATTTTAACAGGATGACCAAACAATTCCTTCAAAAGCTCTGCAAGCAACACAAGCTGTACATCACCCCTGCCCTCAATGACACGCTCTATTTACACTTTAAGGGTGAGTCCCAGGGGAGTCCATGACCAGTGTCAGGAGGACAGGTTCTCAGAGTCGGCTCTCATTAGAACTTCAGCTTGAGTGAATTCATAAAGGGGCTGTGTGAGTACAGAGGAACCGCCTTTGCTTCCTTTTCTTCCTCTTTCTTTCTTTCTTCCTTCCTTTTTTTTGTTTTTCAAGACAGTGTTTCTTTGTGTAGCCTTGGCTGTCCTGGAACTCACTCCATAGACCAGCCTGGCCTCGAACTCACAGAGATCTGCCCGTCTCTGCCTCCAGAGTGCTGGGATTAAAGTCGTGTACCACTACCACCTTGCTTTGTTGCTTTATTTTTGTTTTTCCTCTTGCAATATAAAGAATAGGACCTAGGACCTCACTTATGCTAGGCAAGTACATTGACACTGAGATACAACCCTAGCTAGCCCTCCTTTCCCTATTTATATTCCAACAAGATTCACCAAATTGCCCAGGCAGCCCTGAACTCACTTTGTAGCCCAGAGGGATCTTGAACTTTCCATCTTCCTGCCTCACTCAACTAAGTAGCAGGGATTACAGGCCTGTATCACCAGGCACATAATTAATTAATTTAATCTCAATATCTCTAACCCCCCACACACACACTCACACTGAAGGTGGAATCTTATTATTTAGGTCATGCTAGCCTTGAACTTGTGGCCTTCCTGCCTCAGTCTGCTAGGTACTGGAATTTCAGGCTCCAGTCAGCACAACTGACTCAGGACTGAGCAATGTTTAAAGTAGTGGGGGCAGTTGTAGAAGACAGGGGACAAGGGTCTTTGTCCCCACAGAATACAGATGTACTGTGACATCCTAGGGACTTGGTCTTGGTGTCCTGCCCCACATCTACATCTGAGCTCAGGTTCATGGCCAGGACCATCCTGATCAGTGATGACTAGGATTCCCAGTTGAGGCCCAGTAGGAAGTGGCTGGCCTGCTGATCTCTCGTCTATGTGTTTGTGTATTTTTTCAGGAAATCTTTGCTGAGAGCCTTCCACGTGCTGGGAATCCAGGGGTGGATGTGGCAAGGATGGGTCAGGCATGAGTGGGCAGCTACAGGGAGGAGGGCATTGTGCAGGGAGGTACACAGGCTCGGCAGCACACAGATTGTAGGGTTTGGAAGAACTCCCCACCTGCCTCATCACTTCTGCCCCTCTGAAATTCTCCACCTGGCATCCAAGCATAGCAGTAGTTAGGGCAGCATATCCTTGGTTGGGGAGGGGAGGACAGAGAATAAGGAGGATAGAGGAAGAGAAGCCAGTATGTTAGGCTAAGTGCATTCAGAGAGGGAAGGGAGTCAGGAGAGAGGTGCTTACCTTAGTAATATATCACAGGTAATAAATCACCCTGAAACTTAGCAACTTCAAATACATTATCTCACACAGATTATGAAGAATAGGGTTCCATGTGTGATCATCTGAGTGGTTCTGGCTCAGGGACCCTCTTGAGGTTTGGTGGAATTGCCAAGTGCCCTCAATTACCTGAACACTAGGCTTGGGGCTAGAGAAGGCTGTGAGTCACAGCCTCAGTTCCCCCATCCTGTAAGGCTCTCAATGATTACCAGATCTACATAGAGCAAACTGCCAAGAGAAACAACAGTATAGGAATAGCGGTCATAGTTCCAGGAGTGTCACATGCCATACTTCTGCCTTATCTGTCATCTCAGGACTAGCCTTTTCTTGATGTATCAACACAAGGGCCTGAACAAAGGGAGGGGGTGCTGTCACGTGGGAATGGGAAAATGGGTCAAAAGCCTTGAGAGATCAAGCAGGAAGAGTAACAATGGGACTTAGCAATGAGCTGGAGGGTGGGCTAGAGAGGAAGCAGACCCATGTCAGAGTGCAGGGAAGAGACACATGGAGGCACAGAGGCTTGTCTCAGCAGTGACCTAAAGCTTGGGTGTGAGCCAGTGCTAGAGGGCTCACCCACCAGGTGTGAGGCCTTGGGTTTAATCAATCAAAAAAAGGAGGCTGACTTGGCAAAGAAAAGCTGTCACTAGCTGTGTATTCTGGCACATGCCGTTAATCCCAGCACTCAGGAAGCAGAGGCAGTCAGATCTCTCTGAGTTCCAGGACAGCGTAGTCTACAGAGCAAGTTCCAAAATAGTCAAGACTATATAGAATGACCAAGTCTCAAAAAAACAAAACAAAACACATCTTTTAAAAAGAAAGAAAAAGAGGAAAGAGATGTGGATGTCTCAATCTCTCACATCCAAGACCAAGGTACCAGCAGATCCAATGCCTTGTGATGGCTGCTTCCACGTTCACAGATGGAGACCTCCATCTGTGACCTTAGTCTGTAGCCTTGAACTTGTGATCCTCCTGCTGTGGCCTCCCAGGAGCTGGAGTCACTGTTGTCTGTTGTGCCACCATGCCAAGCACTAATCCTATTGTGCATGCATCACCCTCAGGAACACCTAACTTCCCAAAGGCCCTTTTAACACCATCACCTTGAAGGTAATGTATGGTCTTCTACATCAGAATTTACAGAGACCCAAATGCACAACCTCTGCCAATAGGCAAAACCAACAATGTCCAGGTCCCAACCCCTGTGAATGCACAGGAGCCTCACCAGCCCCTCCCCACCAGGGTTTGACCGAATTGAAAACCTGGAAGAGTACACAGGCCTTCGTTGCCTCTGGCTGGAGTGCAATGGCATCCAGAAGATCGAGAACCTGCAGGCCCAGAGCGAGCTTCGCTGTCTCTTCCTGCAAGTGAACCTGTTGCACAAGATCGAAAACCTGGAGCCTCTTCAGAAGCTGGACGCCCTCAACCTGAGCAACAACTACATCAAGACCATTGAGAACCTCTGTAAGCTTGGCAGCCCTGCTCTGTGACACATCCTAGCTGAAATCTCAGTGTTTGGGCTGGGAGCACAGGCTACTGTTGTTCATTTTGCTGCCTCTCCTCCAGCCTGCCTCCCTGTCCTGAACACGCTGCAAATAGCCCACAACCGCCTGGAGACCATTGCAGACATACAGCACCTCAGTGAGTGTCTGCAGCTCTGTGTCCTCGACCTCTCCCACAACATGCTGAGTGATCCGGAGATCTTGAGTGTGCTTGAGAACATGCCCTGTCTGGTAAGTACAGCACGTCACAGACAGCATGCTTCAGAAACATCACCACCCCACTTCCCCTCCTTTCCTTCCTTCCCTCCTTCCTCCTCTTCCCTTTTTGTAGTTGTGTGATTTTTCACTGGGAGACTGGGTATCTGGTTACCCCTAGTGGGGCACTGTCAAGAGAGCAAAGAACAAATTCCACCTAAATCTAGTAAACTCATGAGTTTACTGGGGTCACTTACAGGATCATGGGTGACTCAAAACATGTATCCCTGGGAAACCCACCCAACATGGTGACACTCTGAGAGCTGCCTCCCTACAGCTCCCTGGGTGACTTGCAGGCAGCTCTCAGGTATGGCTGCGTTATCTTTCACATAACCTTAGCAGACAGCTGAGACTCTCTGCAGTGTAAGTTTCAGCTTTCAGAGACTTGGGAGTTTTAGTTTTGCTCACTTCCTCCGCCTTTCCTTATGTCTTTTGATCACCCTGCCATTCTCCCCTTGGAGGGGATGTTTCAAGGTAAAAGAAATAACTTCAGAATAGTGGTTTTTGCTGAGTTTCTTAAGTGTCAGATGTTACCTGGGGATAGTTCCCTCCTATTTAAAACATTGCAGTGACTATTCTCAATACTTTCTACCAGCCACTTACTAACTACCCTTTTAATATGTGGATATAATACATATTAAATGAATATATATATATAAGTATGTGTTAAACAAATACACACACATACACATTCTGTCACTTTTATTCCTTTAGAGACCCTGACTAAGCTGTTCTGTTCCCTGTTGGTCTCAGAAGTGTTCTATCCAGTGCTGATCCAGTCGTTCCTCGGGATTACTGTTCAATCAATCCCTTTTGATCTGAGCATTCCTTCTCTGCTGTTTTTGTTTGTTTTGCTTTGCATTCATTTGACAAGGAAACTGTTGATGGCAGCATATCCTGGACCTGGACTTGGAGAACTTTGTCACTTCGTAAGCTCTGTTGACTCTGGTGTCTCCTGGGAAATGCAGATAGTCAGAGAGCTGCTTAGATCCTGGTTCAGCATGGTCCTGTAAGGTACATCACCCCAGGCCTGCAGCCTCCTGCCTGCAAAATGGATTAGTGAGTTCTCATGATATGTGTCTGACTGGTCTCTCAATGTTCCCCATCATGCTTTGCGGGCTGTCTTAGAGGAGCTACATGTGATTGCCTCTAACCCTCATTTTCCTTCTTTGTGTGTTTAAAAAGGGCCAGAGTCTTGTTGGCTCTTCCCTTCCACCTATCAGTTGTTAGAGTGGGTTGAGGCTCTGACAGTGACCCTGAGGTCTTGCTTCATTTGTATCACTGTGTAGTGTCTGGTATGAGCTGATCCTTACCGCCATCCTTCTGTGTGAGTGTGTGTGTGTGTGCATATATACACATTTATGTGTGTGTGTGCATATATACACATTTATGTGGAGGCCAGAGGTTAATCTCAGCTAATTGTTCTTCACATCTCCTCATAAGGGCCTATCCTAATGACCTCACTTAGTTACCTTGTCAATCATCCTGTCTTCAAATATAATTACATTTGAAGGTACTGAAGGGGGAAAACTGGGGACTGGGATAGGGGACATGGGACAACACAGGGCACTCCAGTCTATTACAAAAGTGGTCACTTTTTGTTGTTTTGTGTAGTCCAGACTTGCCTTGAACTTGCTTGTTGTGTTAGGGAGGGTGAACTTCTCCTGACTTGTGTCTTAAGTGCTGGGATTATAGTTATACAACCCCAACATTGGTTAAAAATGGTGATCACCTGATAATTTTTTTGTGATATCCGTAAATCTTCTACATACAATGTGGTCTTTATCAAACACCTTGGAATACTTTTCTGGTTTCTGCTGTGAACTTTTAAAATACATCAAGGTCAATGAAGAAGTCAGGAGACCACAGCATGGTGTGGTGGTTTCAAAAGGAATCCCCCCCACCCAGGCTCATATATTTAAATGCTTGGTCATTAGGGAGTGGTGCTACTTGACAGGGATTGGAGTAGGTGTGGCCTTGTTGGAGGAAGTATGTCACAGGGTGTGGGCTTTGGTGCCTCAAATGCTCAAGCCAGGCCCAGTGTCTCTC
Source organism: Mesocricetus auratus (assembly GCF_017639785.1). Classification (NCBI taxonomy): domain Eukaryota; kingdom Metazoa; phylum Chordata; class Mammalia; order Rodentia; family Cricetidae; genus Mesocricetus; species Mesocricetus auratus. The sequence goes on along the minus strand of NW_024429183.1, from coordinate 4,269,022 downwards.
TCTTCCTGCTGCCTGTGGATCCAGATGTAGAACGCTCAGCTACTTCTCCAGCACCTTATCTGCCTGCATGCCACCATACTTCCCGACATGAAGACAATGGACTAAACCTCTGAAATTGTAAGCAAGCCTAATTAAGTGCTTTCATTTATAAGAGTTGCATGGTCATGGTGTCTCTTCACAGCAATAAAACACTGACTAAGACATGTGGCAAGCTCAAAGCTAACTCATTTACATATAATATGGACACGTTTACTCAACAGCATAAGCCATTTTAGATATGAAAAGTGTCGGATGTGAATCAGGCAAACAGAATGCAAAATGACTGATTCTTATTAACCCTTTCAGCTTCCTCAGGTGAAGGCCAGTGGGTGTGCATCTAGCCACGAGAGAGGAGTGCTGGTATTATTAGACCAACTTTTCTTAGTATATTCTGATCCCAGGGGATCTGGCACCTCTCCTGGTGGCCTATACATCCTTTCCCAGTAGGCCTCTTTGTGTATTTTGTTATTGTTTGTTTGTTTTAAGACAAAATCTCATGTAGCTAAGCCTGACCCCTCTCTGCCGTTGATTCTTATTTGTTGTCCCTGTGAATATTTTCTTGAAATGGGTCCCAGGTAGGAAGAATCAGAAACAAACAGACTAAAGTGTGTTTCAGGAAGAGACACTGAGAAATGAAACTAATAGAACCACTGAGTTTGGCAAGGGCTTGGGGAATGAACCTTCTCCAGTGTGGCTCCAGAAGAACCTTGGTCCTTCCAGCAGAAAAGAGGGTGACTGAGCAGTCTGTGTAGCTCCAGTGGCACAGCACAGGAGAGCCTCCTCGTTGTCCTGTTATTGCACCCGGATGTGGTCCCGGCATTTTGTTTTGCTCAAGAAAATTGTGCCAAGTTATTCTGAGGGCATGTAATATAATATCATCTTATGTTTTTTTGTTTTGGGGGGTTTTTTGTTTGGTTTTATGAGACAGGGTTTCTCTGTATTGTTTTGGAGGCTGTCGGTCCAGCTCATCTTATGTTTTATTATTACACTGTGTATAGTATGTGTGTGTGCAGTGTGTGGTGTGTGTGTAGTGTGTATATGTGCGTCTGTGTAGGCACAGATGTGTTGGGCAGCGAATGCATGTAGAGACCGGAGGACAACTTTCAGGAGCTGGTTCTCTTGTTAGTCCTGAGGACTAAACTCAGATCATCAGTCTTGGCAGCAAGTGCGTCTACCCACTGAGGCCTTTATGGCCATGATTGTCTGCCTTTGATAACCAGTTTGGCTCTGTGTGTTGCTTTGCAGCGTGTGCTGAACCTGATGGGAAACCCAGTGACCAAACATATCCCCAACTACCGCAGGACGGTCACCGTTCGTCTGAAGCACTTGACTTACCTGGATGACAGGCCCGTTTTCCCCAAGGACAGGTGAGAAAGGAGGCCTTCCGGTTGTATGCATTTGAGTACTTACCAGTAGAGCACACTTGACAGACTTTTAAGTTCTCTGATTTTTGAACATTGTCACAAATTGGTTAATACCCTCTGGATCCATATAATGGCACCATCACTGCCTAGCACAGGGAAAGGAGACTCTGCCCACAGATATTGTGTGTGTGTGTGTGTGTGTGTGTGTGTGTGTGTGTGTGTGCACGCCATGTGTGTACAGCTGCCTGGTGAGGCCAGAAGAGGGTATGGGATCCCCTGGAGCTGGAGTTACAGGCAATTGTAAGTCACCCAGTGTGGCACTGGGAATTGAATTCATGTTCTCTACAAGAGCAGCAAGCACTCTTAACCACGGAAACATCTCTCCAACTCCTTAATTTTGAAGAAATAAAGAGTTCAGGGGGCTGAAGATATGGCTTAATCAGTAAAGCGCTTCCTTCATGAGCATGGGAACTTAAATTGGACACCCAGAACCCACATAAAAAGCTGGACACCATGGCATGCACCTGCCATCCTGGCTCTGGAGAGGTGGAGATAGGGTTTCTGGACTGCACTAGCCAATCAGCCTAGCCCCCGCAGGGGCTTCAGGTCCCAGGAAGAGGTACGTGAGAAGAGGAAAGACACCCAAGGTCACACCCTGGCCTCCACATGCATATTCACACATGTGCACCTGCACACACATGTACAGACAAAAGACCAAAGAACAAATAAGTTTGGCCAGACAGCACATGTTTATAATTTTCTTTTAACCTATATCAGGCTTGTGGGGAGCCTGAGAGAGAGATGGCTCAGGGGTTAAGAACATTTATGATCTAATACTCTCTTCTGGATTCTGATGCCATCGGTATGCTTATGGTATACATACACTTAAAGTAAAATATAAATCTTTAAATAAAATAGTTTATTCAGACCTATACCCTCCCTCCAGATCCCCTCCCCCTCCCACTTCTCTGTGCTCCAGGGTCTCACACTTGCTAGAACACATTATTTAGCCTAGGCTGGCCTCAAACTCATGGCAATCCTTCTACTCAGGTGTGGACAGGCATGTGCCCATGCCCTGCTCCCAGTTCTGTCCTGCTTTGTCCTTACCTAGGGCGTGTGCAGAGGCGTGGGCCCGAGGTGGTTATGCAGCTGAGAAGGAGGAGCGGCGCCAGTGGGAGAGCAGGGAACACAAGAAGATCACAGACAGCCTGGAAGCCTTGGCCATGATCAAGCGGCGGGCTGAGGAACGAAAGAAGGCCAGAGAGAGAGGTACAACCCAGAGCAGAGCTGTGCAAGCTGTGGCGTGTGACCCTTTTCACATGACCCTGGTGTATAGGGTTAGAAAACAGATCCAAATTAATGTCAGAACAACTCTTTGCTGGACATACAGTGTTCTCATTTAATGCGGAAAGCTGATTTGCGTGCTATTGGGATGGATATGGTTGGTTATTTTTACATAAAGAATTAAAACTTGGGGGCTTCAGAGATGACTCAGAAGTTAAGAACATTGGCTGCTCTTGCAGAGGATCCTGGTTTGATTCCTAGAACCCACATGGTGTGGTGCAACCACCTGTAACTCTAGTCCCAGGGGATCTGATACCCTCTTCTGGCTTCTAGGGCTCCAGGCACCCATGTAGTGCACAGACATACATGCTGGCAAAACAGTCATACACATAAAAACAAAACATGCCAGGGTGTAGAGCGTCTTCAGGCATTTACAGTTGATGATACTGTGGTTCCATAGTTGACAGCGCTGAAGGCTCTGATTGATAGGAAGGCGTAGCATGAAATGACAGAAGCTTGCTCAGGACCACTTCAAAAGTGTTGGAAATTCTGTTTTAATGCCAAGCCAAAAATTCATCTCATGAGTTTTTAGTTTTTAATTTTATGATCAGGGTGCAGTGTGTGGGCACAGGAATATTTGGCAGAAACAGGGCCTTTCACAAAGTCCTGGGCCTTTCCTGAGGCAAGGGCTTGTCAGCCTCTGTGACCCTGGGATAATAGTCAAATGACCTTCATCAGCAACACCACTTTCCAGTCAACCTAACAGCACATCCCTGTAATTAATCCTGGCTCAATCTGGAGGCCAAGGCCATGACAAAACAAAAAAGAAAGACTCAACCATTTTCTTCCCTTATATTATAGAAATTTACTATTTTGGAATCTAGGCCTTGTGTGTGGTGGCATGTGCATCCTATATTTCACCATGTATGCATATATATGTTTTCACATAAAATGCTATGGCCACATTTGCTATGGCCACATTGTCTCCCACCTGCTTTTGGATACAATACTATTAACCCTTTTACACAGACACTTTCTTACAGTATTTTTTCTTACCAATTTTTATTTTGGAATTTTCAAGCTCTCAGAAATGCTGAAGAATCATAAACACAATGGCTGTATAGTTTGTGCCTATTTGGAATGGATGGAGTTTTAAGTTTTACACACACACACACACACACACACACACACACACACACACACACGTCTTGGCACATACATACATTTCTCTGAAATGTTTGAATGGATTGATTGATTGGGTCCCACTGTGTAACCCAGGCTGGCCTCAAATGTGAAGCCCCCTACCTCTGCTTGCCCTTTGCTGGGATCACTGGTATGGGTCACTGTCTGTTACTTTTTCTATTTCTGTGAAAAGAAATCATGACCGTGTCAACTTATAAAATAAAGTATTTAATTGGAGGCTTGCTTACAGTTTCAGAGAGTGAGTTATGGTGGGGATCATGATGGCAGGCAGGCAGGCAGACATGGTGCTGAAGCAGTAACTAAAAGCTTACATCTGATGTACGAGAGAGAGAGAGAGAGAGAGAGAGAGAGAGAGAGGAGAGGAGAGGAGAGGGGAGGAGAGAGAGAGGGCGGGAGGGAGGGAGAGAGAGAGGGGGCGGGGAGAGAAACGCTAACTGAAATAATGTAGGGTTTCAAAACCTCAAAGCATACCCCTAGTAGCACACCTCCTCCAACAAGGTCACAGCTAATGCTTCGCAAGCTCCACCATCTGGGGACCAAGCATTCAACATATGGTCCTATTGGGGCCATTCTCCTTGAAAGCACCTCAGTCACCATGCCTGGCCACTCCTGAACCATTTGAAAGTAAAGGTGGATGGTGCTTTGGTAGTCCTCAGGGCCCTTTGTTGTGCTCTTTCCAAGGGAGAGTGCTACTTATTGAGCTGTGAGCAGAGCAATCCCTTATTGGAGACATTTATCTGCCTTTGTTTATCATATGAACACTCCCTCCACACATACATTTTATTTATTTATTTAAAGAAACCTTATTTTACATACCAATCCCAGTTCCCTCCCCCTGCTGTCCTCCCACTCTCCCCCATATATAATAGATTTTTTTCTTCCTTTTTTTAAAATTTAAGTTAGAAACAAACTTGCTTCACATGTCAATCCCAGGTCCTTCTCCCCCACCGCCCCTCCCCTTCTCCCCCACCGCCCCCACCAGGTTCCCCAGTCCCCCACCCAATCTCCACTCCGATCCCCAGAGAGGGTGTGGCCCTCCATGGAGGATCTCCAGAGTCTGTCATTTCATCAAGGGCAGGGCCTAGATGAAAGAGTCGGGCTGAGAGAGCATCCCTCATTGTGGGATAGGGAGCCAAAGTCTATTTGTATGCCAGGGATAAGTACTACCCAAGGCCCCATTGAATACCTAGGCTTCCTCTGTGGGTTAAACCAGCCCAGTCTTAATCCCTTTGCTCATCAGTTCTCCCTTTGTCACTGGATTCCAGATATATAATTTTTTTAAAAGTCCAAGTGTCACCTAACTTTGCCTAGCCTCCATCGTGCTACTTAGTGGAGGATGACCTTGAACTCAGAACTACAGGTGTGCACCACTGTGCCTGTCTAATGCTTTGATGAATGGTACCCCTGACAACTTCCCCTGTTCAGTCTCTTAAGTTCATAGACACACAGATGCTCCAAGTTCAGCTCTGGACTTTACTTCTCTAGGGGAGTCACCCTTGCCAGACAGTGAGGAGAGTACCCCCACCAGCCCCAAGGCTCGGGAAGAGCCACCAGTGGGAGAAACCCAGCAGAAGATGGAGTCGTTTGTGAAGGAAAGCTTCGAGGCCAAAGATGAACTTTTCCCAGAGAAGCTGGGAGAAGAGGAGCTGGCTGTGGTGGTGAATGGGACAGTGGGAGATTCAGACCTGTCTGGGAGTCTAGCTCAGACCCAGACACCTCTGGTGGCCACTCCTGAAGGTAAGGCAGCTGAGACAGTAGGCAGCCTGTGTCTGCACACAGATGTGGCCTCTGACCCTGCACAGTTATGGCTCAGACCCTGAAGTCACTGTTTTGGTTCTTTAAAATATAGTTCATGGTAAATCTCATTTCCTAGATGAGTGCACCCTTGAACACACACACACACACACACACACACACACACACACAGCACAGCACAGCACATTAAAACCATATAAGCAACAGGGAAAGCTATTAGCAGAATATTTTACTTAATCCAGTGGGTCATCTGGGATCAACAGGAGAATCGTGATGTTTTACACTGGGTTTGGGGTGGAGCTGTCCCAGGCAAGTGTGTGTTTGAAAACTTGCTGCACAAAGGGAACAGTGCCTAGTACAAGCACACAGCATTGGCTTACAACCCAGGGAGGCAGCTTCCATTATAAATGTTAGACTCATTAAAAATGGAGAGCCGGAGAAACAGAGAGCGTTCTCTGGGGAGACAGACAAGTAGATCTTGGGAACTCACTGGCCAACCAACCTGGCTTTATCCATGAGCCCCAGGTCCAGGAGAGAGATCCTGTTCTAGCTTGCTTTTTGTTGCTGTGATGAAATATTCTTAACAAAAATGAATAGGGAAGGGAAGGAAGGGTTGCTCTGGCTTACACTTCCCGGCCAAAGAGCATTACTGAAGGATGTTAGGACAACTCAAGTGGGAACAATAGAGGAACACTGTTACAGGCTCTCTCTTATACAGCTCACCGGCCAAGGGAACAGTGCTTTGCATAGTGGGCTGGACCCTTCTATACCAATTAGAAATCAAGACAGCCTCACAGCCATGCCCACAGGTCAGTCTGATCCAGGCTGTTCTTCACTGCTGGCTTTCCTCCCAGGTGACTGTCTCTAGGGGTCTACAGCTGAGGCTGTCTACTGTTAGGTAACCCCAGACTTCCCCAGGATACCACAGAGTGGCCATCAGAGCCCAGGAAGCAGGTCCTGCTGCATGGAGACTCCTGGGAGTGCTGCTGTTCTTATAGGGGTCTGTAAAGGGTTATGTGCCAGAGCTTCGGGAATTAGCTTGCAAGTGAAGGGCCTGGGCAAGGCAGAACCTTGGCAATCCAACCAGCTGGACCTGATTCCCCACCTCTTGAATCCATGCTGCCAGCCCCCAAAGGGTTGAATTAAGAACAGCCACCCATCTTTGTTCTGCAACATCTTTAAACAGCTCCTCATATCCAAGACCTTTATAGGATATGTGGGCTTAGTGAGAGTGGAGGCAGCAGTGTCCCTGGCCTGCTCCCAGGGTCTTAGGGCCAGTGGTTCCAGTGTGGGGTCCCAGATAGCTCAGGCTCACGAGAGGCAGGAAAGATAGGACAAGAGAGCAAGGTACGGGGAGGAGGCATTCAAAGGCAGTCTAGAGAGGAGCGTGAAACAGGGAGCTCAGGTATACCACACTGTGTGCATCAAAGAGGCAGGAGATACAGGACTGGGGGAGGGGCGAGAGTTATGAATGACTCTCCAGAGGGGAGAGGGAAGTGGGGGCTTCAGCATGGTATTGGAGAGCCACAGCCACCAAGAGAAACCCGCTTTTGGTGCCCTGCCATGCTCATCAGGTGTGCTTATGGCTCTCCTGGGTTTGAGGGGACTCTGAGCCAGAATGTCTGGGGACATGCCTTACTTTGGTTATTGCTTCTGTAACAAGGGAAGGCTCCTGTCCCTAGCTCAGGGTAGGATTGTCAGACCCGTGACCTGCCTGTTCTGAGCTTCTGGGAAAATGTCTGTTTAGCAAGGGTCTTGCTTGCCCTGTGGCTTTCCACACATGGGTGTGCTGTGGCTGGTATCTGAAGGGAAGGGACATCTGGGATTAACATGTGGGGCTGTGCCACCATCTCAACTACAAATGTCACACACAGATCTGTAGGCCAGGATGGACTTCCTGGCTTAGCCACTCCTCTCCTGTCCCCTGGTGCCTAGCCCAGCTGGAGGTGACAGTGAGTGAACAGACCACACAAGGCCAGGGCTGAGGAACTTGGCAAGAAGGGCCTGGCAGAGGAGGACCCACAGTGCTTCTGCCCATCCAGGAAGCCTTGCTGTGTTCAATGGCACAGGTCCCTCGTGCTGGAGAGCAGGTGGCCATGTATTTGATGGATAGGCAGTGCAGGCTGGCAGAGAGGCCTCCACCAGGACTGGGCTGCA
>NW_024429183.1:335000-363710 GCF_017639785.1 Mesocricetus auratus | reverse complement strand
TCCTCCTCCTCCTGGTCCTCCTCGTCCTCCTCCTCCTCCTGGTCCTCCTCGTCCTCCTCCTCCTCCTGGTCCTCCTCCTGGGCATCCCACCATTCCTACACCTGGTCCTTTTCTGGTCCTCCTCGTGCACATCCTCTTCCTAGTTCACGAACTCACGTCCTTCTCCTAGTCCTCCCCCTCTCCCCAGGACATTCCCCCTCATCTTGGAGAATCCATGAAGACCTGATGGCTGGAAGCAGGATAGGGGGAGTGTGTGTGTGTGTGTGTGTGTGTGTGTGTGTGTGAGAGAGAGAGAGAGAGAGAGAGAGAGACAGAGAGACAGAGAGAGACAGAGAGAGAGACAGAGAGACAGAGAGAGACAGGGAGAGAGACAGAGGACAGAGAGAGAGACAGAGAGAGAGACAGAGAGAGAGAGAGACAGAATGTGCATGTGTGGGCACGCGGGCACGGGTGCGTTTGTGTCCGTGTGAGTGTGCCTGCGTGCGCGGGAGTGTGGATGTGCGTTGTGTCCTGTCTGTGTGGCCAGGATGGATGCATATCTTGATTCTCTCTTTGGAACTCGAATGCCGGCTCCGGGCTCCCAGTTCTGCCCCCACCCCCACCCCAGCACACCCCCACCTCCATGCGCAGCGCAGCCAGTGGCGCCATCCGTTCCTTCATTGCACACTGCCTCCATTCCTCCATCGCATCCATTGCTCCGTGGGAAGCATCCATTGACCCGGGGAAGAAGGGAGAAGGAAGGGCACGCTGGCCAGCGTGGAAGATGCTCCCGGGTCGATGGGTTCCACGGAACTTGGAACTTGGAACTTGTGTCGTGGCACTGTGCGCGTGGACGGTGGGGGCGGAGGCAGGGCAGGTCTCGGGCCAGAATTATCTTGGGCTATGCAGAGACCGAGACCCAGACCGAGACCGAGACCGAGACCGAGACCGAGAGACAGCGAGAGCAACAGAGAAACACACTCCTCAAGCATGCACGCAGGGGATCAGTGCCCACTCAGGCAGATACACAAGCCTGTAGCATGGGATTCTTAGCTTCGGTGGTGCTGGGATCCCCTCTCGGGTGTTTCCCCTCCTCGTGGGTTTCCTGCCTGCCTGAGGGCTCTGGCCGGTGGGTGACCCGCGAACCCTGTCGGGGCGGGGAGGGGTGTGGTGTGGTGTGGTGGGGAAGGGCTGTATCTGGGGTGCGGATGGGGGTGACCCGGGCTGGCCCGCCGGCCTTGAAGGCCCAGAAGTCCCAAAAGGCCAGCCAAACCAGCCAAAAAGCCTACAGCACCCGGTATTCCCAGGCGGTCTCCCATCCAAGTACTAACCAGGCCCGACCCTGCTTAGCTTCCGAGATCAGACGAGATCGGGCGCGTTCAGGGTGGTATGGCCGTAGACGAGGGCGGCCGTCGCCGCGGCGCCCCAAGAGCCTGCTGCTGCGCTCGCCCGCCTGCCACCGAGCCCAGCCCAGCCCAGCCCCGCCCACCACCCACCGCCTCTGAGCCCGGCTCAAACCCCACCCAGGCGCAAAAGCGCGTCCGCACGCCCGCCCGCCTGCCACCTAGTCCCTCCTCAGCCCTCTGCCCCGGCCCGGAGCAGGGGCCCAGGGCCAGGAGTTGCCAGCCTTCCTTTCCCCCGGACCTCCTCTCCCTCCACCCCCGTTGCTCCCTCACCGGGCCCCAGCGGCGCGTGCCCCCGCCAGGTTTGCTGGCCCCCCGTCATCCTGCTCCTCCCTCCCTTTCCCTCGGCCTCGGGTGCCTGGGTCCGGTGTGCACGCGCCTGTGGCTTCCCAAGTGGGCAATGCACGGGTGTCGGCCTGGACGCCTCGGGGACTGCCATGGCGGGGGGCTGGCTTCGGACCCCGACTCGCCCCACCTGGGGCCTGTTGCCAGGGAGCCAGCTTTAGCTCCTTGCCTTCGGGCAGGTCAGAGCCCTCCTCTGAGCTGCAGGCCATTTCTGTCCCCGGTGGAGCGGGCATGGGGGTCGTGGACCCGAGGCGGTGGGCGCCCTCCGGGCTTAGGGCTGCGGGTGGCGGTGGCAATGGCGGTGGCGGTAGCGTTGGCGGTGGCGGTGGGAGGAGGGCTTCGAGGGAGGCCCTGAACGGGCTGCGGGATGCGCTTTGCCGCATTCTCCTCCGGGAGCGTCTGCCACCTGCTTCCAGCGGGGGTGCCCAGGTAGGCGCAGGCAAAAGGCGGCCGGATCGCTTGCGTCATCCACACAGACAGGGTAGACGCTGTCCTGCCCGTGCTCTCTCTCCTGCCCGTGGCTGGACCGCTCGGGTGCTCTGCTCGATCATCTCTCACCATCGGGACACCCTTTGGGAGCTGTGGACTCCTGCAAATCCTCCTCCTCCACCTCCTCCTGCTCCTCCTCTCCCTCAACTTCCTCCTCCTCCTGGTCCTCCTCGTCCTCCTCCTCCTCCTGGTCCTCCTCGTCCTCCTCCTCCTCCTGGTCCTCCTCCTGGGCATCCCACCATTCCTACACCTGGTCCTTTTCTGGTCCTCCTCGTGCACATCCTCTTCCTAGTTCACGAACTCACGTCCTTCTCCTAGTCCTCCCCCTCTCCCCAGGACATTCCCCCTCATCTTGGAGAATCCATGAAGACCTGATGGCTGGAAGCAGGATAGGGGGAGTGTGTGTGTGTGTGTGTGTGTGTGTGTGTGTGAGAGAGAGAGAGAGAGAGAGAGAGACAGAGAGACAGAGAGACAGAGAGAGACAGAGAGAGAGACAGAGAGACAGAGAGAGACAGGGAGAGAGACAGAGGACAGAGAGAGAGACAGAGAGAGAGACAGAGAGAGAGAGAGACAGAATGTGCATGTGTGGGCACGCGGGCACGGGTGCGTTTGTGTCCGTGTGAGTGTGCCTGCGTGCGCGGGAGTGTGGATGTGCGTTGTGTCCTGTCTGTGTGGCCAGGATGGATGCATATCTTGATTCTCTCTTTGGAACTCGAATGCCGGCTCCGGGCTCCCAGTTCTGCCCCCACCCCCACCCCAGCACACCCCCACCTCCATGCGCAGCGCAGCCAGTGGCGCCATCCGTTCCTTCATTGCACACTGCCTCCATTCCTCCATCGCATCCATTGCTCCGTGGGAAGCATCCATTGACCCGGGGAAGAAGGGAGAAGGAAGGGCACGCTGGCCAGCGTGGAAGATGCTCCCGGGTCGATGGGTTCCACGGAACTTGGAACTTGGAACTTGTGTCGTGGCACTGTGCGCGTGGACGGTGGGGGCGGAGGCAGGGCAGGTCTCGGGCCAGAATTATCTTGGGCTATGCAGAGACCGAGACCCAGACCGAGACCGAGACCGAGACCGAGACCGAGACCGAGAGACAGCGAGAGAAACAGAGAAACACACTCCTCAAGCATGCACGCAGGGGATCAGTGCCCACTCAGGCAGATACACAAGCCTGTAGCATGGGATTCTTAGCTTCGGTGGTGCTGGGATCCCCTCTCGGGTGTTTCCCCTCCTCGTGGGTTTCCTGCCTGCCTGAGGGCTCTGGCCGGTGGGTGACCCGCGAACCCTGTCGGGGCGGGGAGGGGTGTGGTGTGGTGTGGTGGGGAAGGGCTGTATCTGGGGTGCGGATGGGGGTGACCCGGGCTGGCCCGCCGGCCTTGAAGGCCCAGAAGTCCCAAAAGGCCAGCCAAACCAGCCAAAAAGCCTACAGCACCCGGTATTCCCAGGCGGTCTCCCATCCAAGTACTAACCAGGCCCGACCCTGCTTAGCTTCCGAGATCAGACGAGATCGGGCGCGTTCAGGGTGGTATGGCCGTAGACGAGGGCGGCCGTCGCCGCGGCGCCCCAAGAGCCTGCTGCTGCGCTCGCCCGCCTGCCACCGGCCAGCCCAGCCCAGCCCCGCCCACCACCCACCGCCTCTGAGCCCGGCTCAAACCCCACCCAGGCGCAAAAGCGCGTCCGCACGCCCGCCCGCCTGCCACCTAGTCCCTCCTCAGCCCTCTGCCCCGGCCCGGAGCAGGGGCCCAGGGCCAGGAGTTGCCAGCCTTCCTTTCCCCCGGACCTCCTCTCCCTCCACCCCCGTTGCTCCCTCACCGGGCCCCAGCGGCGCGTGCCCCCGCCAGGTTTGCTGGCCCCCCGTCATCCTGCTCCTCCCTCCCTTTCCCTCGGCCTCGGGTGCCTGGGTCCGGTGTGCACGCGCCTGTGGCTTCCCAAGTGGGCAATGCACGGGTGTCGGCCTGGACGCCTCGGGGACTGCCATGGCGGGGGGCTGGCTTCGGACCCCGACTCGCCCCACCTGGGGCCTGTTGCCAGGGAGCCAGCTTTAGCTCCTTGCCTTCGGGCAGGTCAGAGCCCTCCTCTGAGCTGCAGGCCATTTCTGTCCCCGGTGGAGCGGGCATGGGGGTCGTGGACCCGAGGCGGTGGGCGCCCTCCGGGCTTAGGGGCTGCGGGTGGCGGTGGCAATGGCGGTGGCGGTAGCGTTGGCGGTGGCGGTGGGAGGAGGGCTTCGAGGGAGGCCCTGAACGGGCTGCGGGATGCGCTTTGCCGCATTCTCCTCCGGGAGCGTCTGCCACCTGCTTCCAGCGGGGGTGCCCAGGTAGGCGCAGGCAAAAGGCGGCCGGATCGCTTGCGTCATCCACACAGACAGGGTAGACGCTGTCCTGCCCGTGCTCTCTCTCCTGCCCGTGGCTGGACCGCTCGGGTGCTCTGCTCGATCATCTCTCACCATCGGGACACCCTTTGGGAGCTGTGGACTCCTGCAAATCCTCCTCCTCCACCTCCTCCTGCTCCTCCTCTCCCTCAACTTCCTCCTCCTCCTGGTCCTCCTCGTCCTCCTCCTCCTCCTGGTCCTCCTCGTCCTCCTCCTCCTCCTGGTCCTCCTCCTGGGCATCCCACCATTCCTACACCTGGTCCTTTTCTGGTCCTCCTCGTGCACATCCTCTTCCTAGTTCACGAACTCACGTCCTTCTCCTAGTCCTCCCCCTCTCCCCAGGACATTCCCCCTCATCTTGGAGAATCCATGAAGACCTGATGGCTGGAAGCAGGATAGGGGGAGTGTGTGTGTGTGTGTGTGTGTGTGTGTGTGAGAGAGAGAGAGAGAGAGAGAGACAGAGAGACAGAGAGACAGAGAGAGACAGAGAGAGAGACAGAGAGACAGAGAGAGACAGGGAGAGAGACAGAGGACAGAGAGAGAGACAGAGAGAGAGACAGAGAGAGAGAGAGACAGAATGTGCATGTGTGGGCACGCGGGCACGGGTGCGTTTGTGTCCGTGTGAGTGTGCCTGCGTGCGCGGGAGTGTGGATGTGCGTTGTGTCCTGTCTGTGTGGCCAGGATGGATGCATATCTTGATTCTCTCTTTGGAACTCGAATGCCGGCTCCGGGCTCCCAGTTCTGCCCCCACCCCCACCCCAGCACACCCCCACCTCCATGCGCAGCGCAGCCAGTGGCGCCATCCGTTCCTTCATTGCACACTGCCTCCATTCCTCCATCGCATCCATTGCTCCGTGGGAAGCATCCATTGACCCGGGGAAGAAGGGAGAAGGAAGGGCACGCTGGCCAGCGTGGAAGATGCTCCCGGGTCGATGGGTTCCACGGAACTTGGAACTTGGAACTTGTGTCGTGGCACTGTGCGCGTGGACGGTGGGGGCGGAGGCAGGGCAGGTCTCGGGCCAGAATTATCTTGGGCTATGCAGAGACCGAGACCCAGACCGAGACCGAGACCGAGACCGAGACCGAGACCGAGAGACAGCGAGAGCAACAGAGAAACACACTCCTCAAGCATGCACGCAGGGGATCAGTGCCCACTCAGGCAGATACACAAGCCTGTAGCATGGGATTCTTAGCTTCGGTGGTGCTGGGATCCCCTCTCGGGTGTTTCCCCTCCTCGTGGGTTTCCTGCCTGCCTGAGGGCTCTGGCCGGTGGGTGACCCGCGAACCCTGTCGGGGCGGGGAGGGGTGTGGTGTGGTGTGGTGGGGAAGGGCTGTATCTGGGGTGCGGATGGGGGTGACCCGGGCTGGCCCGCCGGCCTTGAAGGCCCAGAAGTCCCAAAAGGCCAGCCAAACCAGCCAAAAAGCCTACAGCACCCGGTATTCCCAGGCGGTCTCCCATCCAAGTACTAACCAGGCCCGACCCTGCTTAGCTTCCGAGATCAGACGAGATCGGGCGCGTTCAGGGTGGTATGGCCGTAGACGAGGGCGGCCGTCGCCGCGGCGCCCCAAGAGCCTGCTGCTGCGCTCGCCCGCCTGCCACCGAGCCCAGCCCAGCCCAGCCCCGCCCACCACCCACCGCCTCTGAGCCCGGCTCAAACCCCACCCAGGCGCAAAAGCGCGTCCGCACGCCCGCCCGCCTGCCACCTAGTCCCTCCTCAGCCCTCTGCCCCGGCCCGGAGCAGGGGCCCAGGGCCAGGAGTTGCCAGCCTTCCTTTCCCCCGGACCTCCTCTCCCTCCACCCCCGTTGCTCCCTCACCGGGCCCCAGCGGCGCGTGCCCCCGCCAGGTTTGCTGGCCCCCCGTCATCCTGCTCCTCCCTCCCTTTCCCTCGGCCTCGGGTGCCTGGGTCCGGTGTGCACGCGCCTGTGGCTTCCCAAGTGGGCAATGCACGGGTGTCGGCCTGGACGCCTCGGGGACTGCCATGGCGGGGGGCTGGCTTCGGACCCCGACTCGCCCCACCTGGGGCCTGTTGCCAGGGAGCCAGCTTTAGCTCCTTGCCTTCGGGCAGGTCAGAGCCCTCCTCTGAGCTGCAGGCCATTTCTGTCCCCGGTGGAGCGGGCATGGGGGTCGTGGACCCGAGGCGGTGGGCGCCCTCCGGGCTTAGGGCTGCGGGTGGCGGTGGCAATGGCGGTGGCGGTAGCGTTGGCGGTGGCGGTGGGAGGAGGGCTTCGAGGGAGGCCCTGAACGGGCTGCGGGATGCGCTTTGCCGCATTCTCCTCCGGGAGCGTCTGCCACCTGCTTCCAGCGGGGGTGCCCAGGTAGGCGCAGGCAAAAGGCGGCCGGATCGCTTGCGTCATCCACACAGACAGGGTAGACGCTGTCCTGCCCGTGCTCTCTCTCCTGCCCGTGGCTGGACCGCTCGGGTGCTCTGCTCGATCATCTCTCACCATCGGGACACCCTTTGGGAGCTGTGGACTCCTGCAAATCCTCCTCCTCCACCTCCTCCTGCTCCTCCTCTCCCTCAACTTCCTCCTCCTCCTGGTCCTCCTCGTCCTCCTCCTCCTGGTCCTCCTCGTCCTCCTCCTCCTCCTGGTCCTCCTCCTGGGCATCCCACCATTCCTACACCTGGTCCTTTTCTGGTCCTCCTCGTGCACATCCTCTTCCTAGTTCACGAACTCACGTCCTTCTCCTAGTCCTCCCCTCTCCCCAGGACATTCCCCCTCATCTTGGAGAATCCATGAAGACCTGATGGCTGGAAGCAGGATAGGGGGAGTGTGTGTGTGTGTGTGTGTGTGTGTGTGTGAGAGAGAGAGAGAGAGAGAGAGAGAGACAGAGAGACAGAGAGACAGAGAGAGACAGAGAGAGAGACAGAGAGACAGAGAGAGACAGGGAGAGAGACAGAGGACAGAGAGAGAGACAGAGAGAGAGACAGAGAGAGAGAGAGACAGAATGTGCATGTGTGGGCACGCGGGCACGGGTGCGTTTGTGTCCGTGTGAGTGTGCCTGCGTGCGCGGGAGTGTGGATGTGCGTTGTGTCCTGTCTGTGTGGCCAGGATGGATGCATATCTTGATTCTCTCTTTGGAACTCGAATGCCGGCTCCGGGCTCCCAGTTCTGCCCCCACCCCCACCCCAGCACACCCCCACCTCCATGCGCAGCGCAGCCAGTGGCGCCATCCGTTCCTTCATTGCACACTGCCTCCATTCCTCCATCGCATCCATTGCTCCGTGGGAAGCATCCATTGACCCGGGGAAGAAGGGAGAAGGAAGGGCACGCTGGCCAGCGTGGAAGATGCTCCCGGGTCGATGGGTTCCACGGAACTTGGAACTTGGAACTTGTGTCGTGGCACTGTGCGCGTGGACGGTGGGGGCGGAGGCAGGGCAGGTCTCGGGCCAGAATTATCTTGGGCTATGCAGAGACCGAGACCCAGACCGAGACCGAGACCGAGACCGAGACCGAGAGACAGCGAGAGCAACAGAGAAACACACTCCTCAAGCATGCACGCAGGGGATCAGTGCCCACTCAGGCAGATACACAAGCCTGTAGCATGGGATTCTTAGCTTCGGTGGTGCTGGGATCCCCTCTCGGGTGTTTCCCTCCTCGTGGGTTTCCTGCCTGCCTGAGGGCTCTGGCCGGTGGGTGACCCGCGAACCCTGTCGGGGCGGGGAGGGGTGTGGTGTGGTGTGGTGGGGAAGGGCTGTATCTGGGGTGCGGATGGGGGTGACCCGGGCTGGCCCGCCGGCCTTGAAGGCCCAGAAGTCCCAAAAGGCCAGCCAAACCAGCCAAAAAGCCTACAGCACCCGGTATTCCCAGGCGGTCTCCCATCCAAGTACTAACCAGGCCCGACCCTGCTTAGCTTCCGAGATCAGACGAGATCGGGCGCGTTCAGGGTGGTATGGCCGTAGACGAGGGCGGCCGTCGCCGCGGCGCCCCAAGAGCCTGCTGCTGCGCTCGCCCGCCTGCCACCGAGCCCAGCCCAGCCCAGCCCCGCCCACCACCCACCGCCTCTGAGCCCGGCTCAAACCCCACCCAGGCGCAAAAGCGCGTCCGCACGCCCGCCCGCCTGCCACCTAGTCCCTCCTCAGCCCTCTGCCCCGGCCCGGAGCAGGGGCCCAGGGCCAGGAGTTGCCAGCCTTCCTTTCCCCCGGACCTCCTCTCCCTCCACCCCCGTTGCTCCCTCACCGGGCCCCAGCGGCGCGTGCCCCCGCCAGGTTTGCTGGCCCGCCGTCATCCTGCTCCTCCCTCCCTTTCCCTCGGCCTCGGGTGCCTGGGTCCGGTGTGCACGCGCCTGTGGCTTCCCAAGTGGGCAATGCACGGGTGTCGGCCTGGACGCCTCGGGGACTGCCATGGCGGGGGGCTGGCTTCGGACCCCGACTCGCCCCACCTGGGGCCTGTTGCCAGGGAGCCAGCTTTAGCTCCTTGCCTTCGGGCAGGTCAGAGCCCTCCTCTGAGCTGCAGGCCATTTCTGTCCCCGGTGGAGCGGGCATGGGGGTCGTGGACCCGAGGCGGTGGGCGCCCGCCGGGCTTAGGGCTGCGGGTGGCGGTGGCAATGGCGGTGGCGGTGGCGTTGGCGGTGGCGGTGGGAGGAGGGCTTCGAGGGAGGCCCTGAACGGGCTGCGGGATGCGCTTTGCCGCATTCTCCTCCGGGAGCGTCTGCCACCTGCTTCCAGCGGGGGTGCCCAGGTAGGCGCAGGCAAAAGGCGGCCGGATCGCTTGCGTCATCCACACAGACAGGGTAGACGCTGTCCTGCCCGTGCTCTCTCTCCTGCCCGTGGCTGGACCGCTCGGGTGCTCTGCTCGATCATCTCTCACCATCGGGACACCCTTTGGGAGCTGTGGACTCCTGCAAATCCTCCTCCTCCACCTCCTCCTGCTCCTCCTCTCCCTCAACCTCCTCCTCCTCCTGGTCCTCCTCGTCCTCCTCCTCCTCCTGGTCCTCCTCCTGGGCATCCCACCATTCCTACACCTGGTCCTTTTCTGGTCCTCCTCGTGCACATCCTCTTCCTAGTTCACGAACTCACGTCCTTCTCCTAGTCCTCCCCCTCTCCCCAGGACATTCCCCCTCATCTTGGAGAATCCATGAAGACCTGATGGCTGGAAGCAGGATAGGGGGAGTGTGTGTGTGTGTGTGTGTGTGTGTGTGTGAGAGAGAGAGAGAGAGAGAGAGAGACAGAGAGACAGAGAGACAGAGAGAGACAGAGAGAGAGACAGAGAGACAGAGAGAGACAGAGAGAGAGACAGAGGACAGAGAGAGAGACAGAGAGAGAGACAGAGAGAGAGAGAGACAGAATGTGCATGTGTGGGCACGCGGGCACGGGTGCGTTTGTGTCCGTGTGAGTGTGCCTGCGTGCGCGGGAGTGTGGATGTGCGTTGTGTCCTGTCTGTGTGGCCAGGATGGATGCATATCTTGATTCTCTCTTTGGAACTCGAATGCCGGCTCCGGGCTCCCAGTTCTGCCCCCACCCCCACCCCAGCACACCCCCACCTCCATGCGCAGCGCAGCCAGTGGCGCCATCCGTTCCTTCATTGCACACTGCCTCCATTCCTCCATCGCATCCATTGCTCCGTGGGAAGCATCCATTGACCCGGGGAAGAAGGGAGAAGGAAGGGCACGCTGGCCAGCGTGGAAGATGCTCCCGGGTCGATGGGTTCCACGGAACTTGGAACTTGGAACTTGTGTCGTGGCACTGTGCGCGTGGACGGTGGGGGCGGAGGCAGGGCAGGTCTCGGGCCAGAATTATCTTGGGCTATGCAGAGACCGAGACCCAGACCGAGACCGAGACCGAGACCGAGACCGAGAGACAGCGAGAGCAACAGAGAAACACACTCCTCAAGCATGCACGCAGGGGATCAGTGCCCACTCAGGCAGATACACAAGCCTGTAGCATGGGATTCTTAGCTTCGGTGGTGCTGGGATCCCCTCTCGGGTGTTTCCCCTCCTCGTGGGTTTCCTGCCTGCCTGAGGGCTCTGGCCGGTGGGTGACCCGCGAACCCTGTCGGGGCGGGGAGGGGTGTGGTGTGGTGTGGTGGGGAAGGGCTGTATCTGGGGTGCGGATGGGGGTGACCCGGGCTGGCCCGCCGGCCTTGAAGGCCCAGAAGTCCCAAAAGGCCAGCCAAACCAGCCAAAAAGCCTACAGCACCCGGTATTCCCAGGCGGTCTCCCATCCAAGTACTAACCAGGCCCGACCCTGCTTAGCTTCCGAGATCAGACGAGATCGGGCGCGTTCAGGGTGGTATGGCCGTAGACGAGGGCGGCCGTCGCCGCGGCGCCCCAAGAGCCTGCTGCTGCGCTCGCCCGCCTGCCACCGAGCCCAGCCCAGCCCCGCCCACCACCCACCGCCTCTGAGCCCGGCTCAAACCCCACCCAGGCGCAAAAGCGCGTCCGCACGCCCGCCCGCCTGCCACCTAGTCCCTCCTCAGCCCTCTGCCCCGGCCCGGAGCAGGGGCCCAGGGCCAGGAGTTGCCAGCCTTCCTTTCCCCCGGACCTCCTCTCCCTCCACCCCCGTTGCTCCCTCACCGGGCCCCAGCGGCGCGTGCCCCCGCCAGGTTTGCTGGCCCCCCGTCATCCTGCTCCTCCCTCCCTTTCCCTCGGCCTCGGGTGCCTGGGTCCGGTGTGCACGCGCCTGTGGCTTCCCAAGTGGGCAATGCACGGGTGTCGGCCTGGACGCCTCGGGGACTGCCATGGCGGGGGGCTGGCTTCGGACCCCGACTCGCCCCACCTGGGGCCTGTTGCCAGGGAGCCAGCTTTAGCTCCTTGCCTTCGGGCAGGTCAGAGCCCTCCTCTGAGCTGCAGGCCATTTCTGTCCCCGGTGGAGCGGGCATGGGGGTCGTGGACCCGAGGCGGTGGGCGCCCTCCGGGCTTAGGGCTGCGGGTGGCGGTGGCAATGGCGGTGGCGGTAGCGTTGGCGGTGGCGGTGGGAGGAGGGCTTCGAGGGAGGCCCTGAACGGGCTGCGGGATGCGCTTTGCCGCATTCTCCTCCGGGAGCGTCTGCCACCTGCTTCCAGCGGGGGTGCCCAGGTAGGCGCAGGCAAAAGGCGGCCGGATCGCTTGCGTCATCCACACAGACAGGGTAGACGCTGTCCTGCCCGTGCTCTCTCTCCTGCCCGTGGCTGGACCGCTCGGGTGCTCTGCTCGATCATCTCTCACCATCGGGACACCCTTTGGGAGCTGTGGACTCCTGCAAATCCTCCTCCTCCACCTCCTCCTGCTCCTCCTCTCCCTCAACTTCCTCCTCCTCCTGGTCCTCCTCGTCCTCCTCCTCCTCCTGGTCCTCCTCGTCCTCCTCCTCCTCCTGGTCCTCCTCCTGGGCATCCCACCATTCCTACACCTGGTCCTTTTCTGGTCCTCCTCGTGCACATCCTCTTCCTAGTTCACGAACTCACGTCCTTCTCCTAGTCCTCCCCCTCTCCCCAGGACATTCCCCCTCATCTTGGAGAATCCATGAAGACCTGATGGCTGGAAGCAGGATAGGGGGAGTGTGTGTGTGTGTGTGTGTGTGTGTGTGTGTGAGAGAGAGAGAGAGAGAGAGAGAGACAGAGAGACAGAGAGACAGAGAGAGACAGAGAGAGAGACAGAGAGACAGAGAGAGACAGGGAGAGAGACAGAGGACAGAGAGAGAGACAGAGAGAGAGACAGAGAGAGAGAGAGACAGAATGTGCATGTGTGGGCACGCGGGCACGGGTGCGTTTGTGTCCGTGTGAGTGTGCCTGCGTGCGCGGGAGTGTGGATGTGCGTTGTGTCCTGTCTGTGTGGCCAGGATGGATGCATATCTTGATTCTCTCTTTGGAACTCGAATGCCGGCTCCGGGCTCCCAGTTCTGCCCCCACCCCCACCCCAGCACACCCCCACCTCCATGCGCAGCGCAGCCAGTGGCGCCATCCGTTCCTTCATTGCACACTGCCTCCATTCCTCCATCGCATCCATTGCTCCGTGGGAAGCATCCATTGACCCGGGGAAGAAGGGAGAAGGAAGGGCACGCTGGCCAGCGTGGAAGATGCTCCCGGGTCGATGGGTTCCACGGAACTTGGAACTTGGAACTTGTGTCGTGGCACTGTGCGCGTGGACGGTGGGGGCGGAGGCAGGGCAGGTCTCGGGCCAGAATTATCTTGGGCTATGCAGAGACCGAGACCCAGACCGAGACCGAGACCGAGACCGAGACCGAGACCGAGAGACAGCGAGAGAAACAGAGAAACACACTCCTCAAGCATGCACGCAGGGGATCAGTGCCCACTCAGGCAGATACACAAGCCTGTAGCATGGGATTCTTAGCTTCGGTGGTGCTGGGATCCCCTCTCGGGTGTTTCCCCTCCTCGTGGGTTTCCTGCCTGCCTGAGGGCTCTGGCCGGTGGGTGACCCATGAACCCTGTCGGGGCGGGGAGGGGTGTGGTGTGGTGTGGTGGGGAAGGGCTGTATCTGGGGTGCGGATGGGGGTGACCCGGGCTGGCCCGCCGGCCTTGAAGGCCCAGAAGTCCCAAAAGGCCAGCCAAACCAGCCAAAAAGCCTACAGCACCCGGTATTCCCAGGCGGTCTCCCATCCAAGTACTAACCAGGCCCGACCCTGCTTAGCTTCCGAGATCAGACGAGATCGGGCGCGTTCAGGGTGGTATGGCCGTAGACGAGGGCGGCCGTCGCCGCGGCGCCCCAAGAGCCTGCTGCTGCGCTCGCCCGCCTGCCACCGAGCCCAGCCCAGCCCCGCCCACCACCCACCGCCTCTGAGCCCGGCTCAAACCCCACCCAGGCGCAAAAGCGCGTCCGCACGCCCGCCCGCCTGCCACCTAGTCCCTCCTCAGCCCTCTGCCCCGGCCCGGAGCAGGGGCCCAGGGCCAGGAGTTGCCAGCCTTCCTTTCCCCCGGACCTCCTCTCCCTCCACCCCCGTTGCTCCCTCACCGGGCCCCAGCGGCGCGTGCCCCCGCCAGGTTTGCTGGCCCCCCGTCATCCTGCTCCTCCCTCCCTTTCCCTCGGCCTCGGGTGCCTGGGTCCGGTGTGCACGCGCCTGTGGCTTCCCAAGTGGGCAATGCACGGGTGTCGGCCTGGACGCCTCGGGGACTGCCATGGCGGGGGGCTGGCTTCGGACCCCGACTCGCCCCACCTGGGGCCTGTTGCCAGGGAGCCAGCTTTAGCTCCTTGCCTTCGGGCAGGTCAGAGCCCTCCTCTGAGCTGCAGGCCATTTCTGTCCCCGGTGGAGCGGGCATGGGGGTCGTGGACCCGAGGCGGTGGGCGCCCTCCGGGCTTAGGGCTGCGGGTGGCGGTGGCAATGGCGGTGGCGGTAGCGTTGGCGGTGGCGGTGGGAGGAGGGCTTCGAGGGAGGCCCTGAACGGGCTGCGGGATGCGCTTTGCCGCATTCTCCTCCGGGAGCGTCTGCCACCTGCTTCCAGCGGGGGTGCCCAGGTAGGCGCAGGCAAAAGGCGGCCGGATCGCTTGCGTCATCCACACAGACAGGGTAGACGCTGTCCTGCCCGTGCTCTCTCTCCTGCCCGTGGCTGGACCGCTCGGGTGCTCTGCTCGATCATCTCTCACCATCGGGACACCCTTTGGGAGCTGTGGACTCCTGCAAATCCTCCTCCTCCACCTCCTCCTGCTCCTCCTCTCCCTCAACTTCCTCCTCCTCCTGGTCCTCCTCGTCCTCCTCCTCCTCCTGGTCCTCCTCGTCCTCCTCCTCCTCCTGGTCCTCCTCCTGGGCATCCCACCATTCCTACACCTGGTCCTTTTCTGGTCCTCCTCGTGCACATCCTCTTCCTAGTTCACGAACTCACGTCCTTCTTCCTAGTCCTCCCCTCTCCCCAGGACATTCCCCCTCATCTTGGAGAATCCATGAAGACCTGATGGCTGGAAGCAGGATAGGGGGAGTGTGTGTGTGTGTGTGTGTGTGTGTGTGTGTAGAGAGAGAGAGAGAGAGAGAGAGAGACAGAGAGACAGAGAGACAGAGAGAGACAGAGAGAGAGACAGAGAGACAGAGAGAGACAGGGAGAGAGACAGAGGACAGAGAGAGAGACAGAGAGAGAGACAGAGAGAGAGAGAGACAGAATGTGCATGTGTGGGCACGCGGGCACGGGTGCGTTTGTGTCCGTGTGAGTGTGCCTGCGTGCGCGGGAGTGTGGATGTGCGTTGTGTCCTGTCTGTGTGGCCAGGATGGATGCATATCTTGATTCTCTCTTTGGAACTCGAATGCCGGCTCCGGGCTCCCAGTTCTGCCCCCACCCCCACCCCAGCACACCCCCACCTCCATGCGCAGCGCAGCCAGTGGCGCCATCCGTTCCTTCATTGCACACTGCCTCCATTCCTCCATCGCATCCATTGCTCCGTGGGAAGCATCCATTGACCCGGGGAAGAAGGGAGAAGGAAGGGCACGCTGGCCAGCGTGGAAGATGCTCCCGGGTCGATGGGTTCCACGGAACTTGGAACTTGGAACTTGTGTCGTGGCACTGTGCGCGTGGACGGTGGGGGCGGAGGCAGGGCAGGTCTCGGGCCAGAATTATCTTGGGCTATGCAGAGACCGAGACCCAGACCGAGACCGAGACCGAGACCGAGACCGAGAGAGACAGCGAGAGCAACAGAGAAACACACTCCTCAAGCATGCACGCAGGGGATCAGTGCCCACTCAGGCAGATACACAAGCCTGTAGCATGGGATTCTTAGCTTCGGTGGTGCTGGGATCCCCTCTCGGGTGTTTCCTCCTCGTGGGTTTCCTGCCTGCCTGAGGGCTCTGGCCGGTGGGTGACCCATGAACCCTGTCGGGGCGGGGAGGGGTGTGGTGTGGTGTGGTGGGGAAGGGCTGTATCTGGGGTGCGGATGGGGTGACCTGGGCTGGCCCGCCGGCCTTGAAGGCCCAGAAGTCCCAAAAGGCCAGCCAAACCAGCCAAAAAGCCTACAGCACCCGGTATTCCCAGGCGGTCTCCCATCCAAGTACTAACCAGGCCCGACCCTGCTTAGCTTCCGAGATCAGACGAGATCGGGCGCGTTCAGGGTGGTATGGCCGTAGACGAGGGCGGCCGTCGCCGCGGCGCCCCAAGAGCCTGCTGCTGCGCTCGCCCGCCTGCCACCGAGCCCAGCCCAGCCCAGCCCCGCCCACCACCCACCGCCTCTGAGCCCGGCTCAAACCCCACCCAGGCGCAAAAGCGCGTCCGCACGCCCGCCCGCCTGCCACCTAGTCCCTCCTCAGCCCTCTGCCCCGGCCCGGAGCAGGGGCCCAGGGCCAGGAGTTGCCAGCCTTCCTTTCCCCCGGACCTCCTCTCCCTCCACCCCCGTTGCTCCCTCACCGGGCCCCAGCGGCGCGTGCCCCCGCCAGGTTTGCTGGCCCCCGTCATCCTGCTCCTCCCTCCCTTTCCCTCGGCCTCGGGTGCCTGGGTCCGGTGTGCACGCGCCTGTGGCTTCCCAAGTGGGCAATGCACGGGTGTCGGCCTGGACGCCTCGGGACTGCCATGGCGGGGGCTGGCTTCGGACCCCGACTCGCCCCACCTGGGGCCTGCTGCCAGGGAGCCAGCTTTAGCTCCTTGCCTTCGGGCAGGTCAGAGCCCTCCTCTGAGCTGCAGGCCATTTCTGTCCCCGCGTGGAGCGGGCATGGGGGTCGTGGACCTGAGGCGGTGGGCGCCCTCCGGGCTTAGGGCTGCGGGTGGCGGTGGCAATGGCGGTGGCGGTAGCGTTGGCGGTGGCGGTGGGAGGAGGGCTTCGAGGGAGGCCCTGAACGGGCTGCGGGATGCGCTTTGCCGCATTCTCCTCCGGGAGCGTCTGCCACCTGCTTCCAGCGGGGGTGCCCAGGTAGGCGCAGGCAAAAGGCGGCCGGATCGCTTGCGTCATCCACACAGACAGGGTAGACGCTGTCCTGCCCGTGCTCTCTCTCCTGCCCGTGGCTGGACCGCCTGGGTGCTCTGCTCGATCATCTCTCACCATCGGGACACCCTTTGGGAGCTGTGGACTCCTGTAAACTCCTCCTCCTCCACCTCCTCCTGCTCCTCCCTCTCCCTCAACTTCCTCCTCCTGGTCCTCCCCGTCCCCTCCTCCTCCTCCTGGTCCTCCTCGTCCTCCCCTCCCTCCTCCTGGTCCCCTCCTCCTGGGCATCCCACCCATTCCTACACCTGGTCCTTTTCTGGTCCTCCCTCGTGGCACATCCTCTTCCTAGTTCACGAACTCACGTCCTTCTCCTAGTCCTCCCCCTCTCCCCAGGACATTCCCCCTCATCTTGGAGAATCCATGAAGACCTGATGGCTGGAAGCAGGATAGGGAGTGTGTGTGCTGTGTGTGTGTGTGTGTGTCGTGTGCAGAGAGACGAGTAGAGAGAGAGAGACAGAGAGACAGAGAGAGACAGTTAGAGAGATCAGAGAGAGACGCACAGAGACGACTGTAGACGTAGACACGGGAGTAGAGACACGTTACGCGCACAGAGATGCAGACAGTGTGAGAGACAGAGAGAGAGAGAGACAGAACGTGCACGTGTGGGCACGCGGGCATCGGGCGTGCCACAGTGTCCAGGTGAGTGTGCCTGCGTGCGCGGGAGTGCGGATGTGCCGCTGTGTCCTGTCTGTGTGGCCAGGATGGATGCATATCTTGATTCTCTCTTTTGGAACTCGAATGCCGGTTCCTGGGCTCCGGGGCAGTTTCTGCCCCCACCCCCACCCCAGCACACCCCCACCTCCATGCAGCAGCGGCTGCCAAGTGGCGCCATCCGTTCCTCCATTGCACACTGCCCCCATTCCTCCATCAGCATCCATTGCCCCGGAAGCATCCATTGACCCGGGGAAGAACGGAGAAGGAAGGGCACGCACAAGCCGGCGAAGATGCTCCCTGGGTCGATGGGTTCCACGGAACTTGGAACTTGGAATCCGTTGTGTCGTGGCACTGTAAGCGCGTGGACGGTGGGGGTGGAGGCAGGGCAGACGCCCGGGCCAGAATTATTCTTGGGCTATGCAGAGACCGAGACCCAGACCGAGACCGAGACCGAGACCGAGACCGAGTAGACACAGCGAGAGCAACAGAGAAACACACTCCTCAAGCATGCACGCAGGGGATCAGTGCCCACTCAGGCAGATACGGGCCTGTAGCATGGGATTCTTAGCTTCGGTGGTCCTGGGATCCCCACTCCGGGTGTTTCCTCCCCGTGGGTTTCCTGCCCGCCTGAGGGCTCTGGCCGGTGGGTGACCCGTGAACCCTGTCGGGGCGGGAGGGGTGTGGTGTGGTTTGGTGGGGAAGGGCTGTATCTGGGGTGCGGATGGGGTGACCTGGCTGGCCCGCCGGCCTTGAAGTCCCAGAAGTCCCGCCAAACCAGCCAAAAAGCCTACAGCACCCGGTATTCCCAGGCGGTCTCCCATCCAAGTACTAACCAGGCCCGACCCTGCTTAGCTTCCGAGATCAGACGAGATCGGGCGCGTTCAGGGTGGTATGGCCGTAGACGAGGGCGGCTGCTGCCGCGGCGCCCCAAGAGCCCGCTGCTGCGCTCGCCCGCCTGCCACCGAGCCCAGCCCAGCCCAGCCCCGCCCACCACCCACCGCCTCTGAGCCCGGCTCAAACCCCACCCAGGCGCAAAAGCGCGTCCGCACGCCCGCCCGCCTGCCACCTAGTCCCTCCTCAGCCCTCTGCCCTGGCCCGGAGCAGGGGCCCAGGGCCAGGAGTTGCCAGCCTTCCTTTCCCCCGGACCTCCTCTCCTCCACCCCCGTTGCTCCTCTCACCGGGCCCCAGCAGGCGCGTGCCCCCGCCAGGTTTGCTGGCCCCCCGTCATCCTGCTCCTCCCTCCCTTTCCCTCGGCCTCGGGTGCCTGGGTCCGGTGTGCACGCGCCTGTGGCTTCCCAAGTGGGCAATGCACGGGTGTCGGCCTGGACGCCTCGGGAATGCCATGGCGGGGGCTGGCTTCGGACCCCGACTCGCCCCACCTGGGGCCTGTTGCCAGGGAGCCAGCTTTAGCTCCTTGCTCCGGGCAGGTCAGAGCCCTCCTCTGAGCTGCAGGCCATTTCTGTCCCCGGTGGAGCGGGCATTGTGGTCGTGACCCGAGGCGGTGGGCGCCCGCCGGGCTTAGGCTGCGGGTGGCGTGGCGGCAATGGTGGTGGCGGCGTGGCTGGCGGTGGCGGTGGCGGTGGCGGTGGGAGGAGGGGCTTCGAGGGAGGCCCTGAACGGGCGTGCGTGCATGGGCTTTGCAGCATTCTGCTCCGGGAGCGTCTGCCACCTGCTTCCAGCGGGGTGCCCAGGTAGGGCAGGCAAGAGGCTCGGATCGCTTGGCGTCATCCACACAGACAGGGTAGACGCTTTCCTGCCCGTGCTCTCTCTCCTGCCCGTGGCTGGACCTGCTCGGGTGCTCTGGTCGATCATCTCTCACCATCGGGACACCCTTTGGGAGCTGTGGTCTCCTGCAAATCCTCCTCCTCCACCTCCTCCTGCTCCTCCTCTCCCCACTTCAACTCCTCCTCTCTCCCTCCTCCGGTCCTCCTCCGTCCTCCTCCCTCCTCCTCGGTCCTCCTCCTGGGCATCCCACCATTCCTACACCTGGTCCTTTTCTGGTCCTCCTCGTGCACATCCTCTTCCTAGTTCACGAACTCACGTCCTTCTCCTAGTCCTCCCCCTCTCAGGACTTTCCCCTCATCTTGAGAATCCATGAAGACCTGATGGCTGGAAGCAGGATAGGAGTGTGTGTGTGTGTGTGTGTGTGTGTGTGAGAGCGAGAGAGAGAGAGGAGCGACAGAGAGACAGAGACGACAGAGACGGAGAGACAGAGAGAGAGACAGAGAGACAGAGAGAGACAGGGAGAGAGACAGAGGACAGAGAGAGAGAGCAGAGAGAGAGAGACAGAGAGAGAGAGACAGAATGTGCATGTGTGGGCACGCGGGCACGGGGTGCGTTTGTGTCCATGTGAGTGTGCCTGCGTGCGCGGGAGTGTGGATGTGCGTTGTGTCCTGTCTGTGTGGCCAGGATGGATGCATATCTTGATTCTCTCTTTGGAACTCGAATGCCGGCCTGGCTCCCAGTTCTGCCCCCACCCCACCCCAGCACACCCCCCCACCTCCATGCGCAGCGCAGCCAGTGGCGCCATCCGTTCCTTCATTGCACACTGCCTCCATTCCTCCATCGCATCCATTGCTCCGTGGGAAGCATCCATTGACCCGGGAAGAAGGGAGAAGGAAGGGCACGCTGGCCAGCGTGGAAGATGCTCCCTGGGTCGATGGGTTCCACGGAACTTGGAACTTGGAACTTGTGTCGTGGCACTGTGCGCGTGGACGGTGGGGGCGGAGGCAGGGCAGGTCTCGGGCCAGAATTATCTTGGGCTATGCAGAGACCGAGACCCAGACCGAGACCGAGACCGAGACCGAGAGACAGCGAGAGCAACAGAGAAACACACTCCTCAAGCATGCACGCAGGGGATCAGTGCCCACTCAGGCAGATACACAAGCCTGTAGCATGGGATTCTTAGCTTCGGTGGTGCTGGGATCCCCTCTCGGGTGTTTCCCTCCTCGTGGGTTTCCTGCCTGCCTGAGGGCTCTGGCCGGTGGGTGACCCGTGAACCCTGTCGGGGCGGGGAGGGGTGTGGTGTGGTGTGGTGGGGAAGGGCTGTATCTGGGGTGCGGATGGGGGTGACCCGGGCTGGCCCGCCGGCCTTGAAGGCCCAGAAGTCCCAAAAGGCCAGCCAAACCAGCCAAAAAGCCTACAGCACCCGGTATTCCCAGGCGGTCTCCCATCCAAGTACTAACCAGGCCCGACCCTGCTTAGCTTCCGAGATCAGACGAGATCGGGCGCGTTCAGGGTGGTATGGCCGTAGACGAGGGCGGCCGCCGCCGCGGCGCCCCAAGAGCCTGCTGCTGCGCTCGCCCGCCTGCCACCGAGCCCAGCCCAGCCCCGCCCACCACCCACCGCCTCTGAGCCCGGCTCAAACCCCACCCAGGCGCAAAAGCGCGTCCGCACGCCCGCCCGCCTGCCACCTAGTCCCTCCTCAGCCCTCTGCCCCGGCCCGGAGCAGGGGCCCAGGGCCAGGAGTTGCCAGCCTTCCTTTCCCCCGGACCTCCTCTCCCTCCACCCCCGTTGCTCCCTCACCGGGCCCCAGCGGCGCGTGCCCCCGCCAGGTTTGCTGGCCCCCCGTCATCCTGCTCCTCCCTCCCTTTCCCTCGGCCTCGGGTGCCTGGGTCCGGTGTGCACGCGCCTGTGGCTTCCCAAGTGGGCAATGCACGGGTGTCGGCCTGGACGCCTCGGGGACTGCCATGGCGGGGGGCTGGCTTCGGACCCCGACTCGCCCCACCTGGGGCCTGTTGCCAGGGAGCCAGCTTTAGCTCCTTGCCTTCGGGCAGGTCAGAGCCCTCCTCTGAGCTGCAGGCCATTTCTGTCCCCGGTGGAGCGGGCATGGGGGTCGTGGACCCGAGGCGGTGGGCGCCCTCCGGGCTTAGGGGCTGCGGGTGGCGGTGGCAATGGCGGTGGCGGTAGCGTTGGCGGTGGCGGTGGGAGGAGGGCTTCGAGGGAGGCCCTGAACGGGCTGCGGGATGCGCTTTGCCGCATTCTCCTCCGGGAGCGTCTGCCACCTGCTTCCAGCGGGGGTGCCCAGGTAGGCGCAGGCAAAAGGCGGCCGGATCGCTTGCGTCATCCACACAGACAGGGTAGACGCTGTCCTGCCCGTGCTCTCTCTCCTGCCCGTGGCTGGACCGCTCGGGTGCTCTGCTCGATCATCTCTCACCATCGGGACACCCTTTGGGAGCTGTGGACTCCTGCAAATCCTCCTCCTCCACCTCCTCCTGCTCCTCCTCTCCCTCAACTTCCTCCTCCTCCTGGTCCTCCTCGTCCTCCTCCTCCTCCTGGTCCTCCTCGTCCTCCTCCTCCTCCTGGTCCTCCTCCTGGGCATCCCACCATTCCTACACCTGGTCCTTTTCTGGTCCTCCTCGTGCACATCCTCTTCCTAGTTCACGAACTCACGTCCTTCTCCTAGTCCTCCCCCTCTCCCCAGGACATTCCCCCTCATCTTGGAGAATCCATGAAGACCTGATGGCTGGAAGCAGGATAGGGGGAGTGTGTGTGTGTGTGTGTGTGTGTGTGTGTGTGAGAGAGAGAGAGAGAGAGAGAGACAGAGAGACAGAGAGACAGAGAGAGACAGAGAGAGAGACAGAGAGACAGAGAGAGACAGGGAGAGAGACAGAGGACAGAGAGAGAGACAGAGAGAGAGACAGAGAGAGAGAGAGACAGAATGTGCATGTGTGGGCACGCGGGCACGGGTGCGTTTGTGTCCGTGTGAGTGTGCCTGCGTGCGCGGGAGTGTGGATGTGCGTTGTGTCCTGTCTGTGTGGCCAGGATGGATGCATATCTTGATTCTCTCTTTGGAACTCGAATGCCGGCTCCGGGCTCCCAGTTCTGCCCCCACCCCCACCCCAGCACACCCCCACCTCCATGCGCAGCGCAGCCAGTGGCGCCATCCGTTCCTTCATTGCACACTGCCTCCATTCCTCCATCGCATCCATTGCTCCGTGGGAAGCATCCATTGACCCGGGGAAGAAGGGAGAAGGAAGGGCACGCTGGCCAGCGTGGAAGATGCTCCTGGGTCGATGGGTTCCACGGAACTTGGAACTTGGAACTTGTGTCGTGGCACTGTGCGCGTGGACGGTGGGGGCGGAGGCAGGGCAGGTCTCGGGCCAGAATTATCTTGGGCTATGCAGAGACCGAGACCCAGACCGAGACCGAGACCGAGACCGAGACCGAGACCGAGAGACAGCGAGAGAAACAGAGAAACACACTCCTCAAGCATGCAC
Organism: Mesocricetus auratus; assembly: GCF_017639785.1. NCBI lineage: Eukaryota > Metazoa > Chordata > Mammalia > Rodentia > Cricetidae > Mesocricetus > Mesocricetus auratus. Next base: position 341,428 of record NW_024429183.1, on the reverse strand, counting down.
GCAGGGGATCAGTGCCCACTCAGGCAGATACACAAGCCTGTAGCATGGGATTCTTAGCTTCGGTGGTGCTGGGATCCCCTCTCGGGTGTTTCCCCTCCTCGTGGGTTTCCTGCCTGCCTGAGGGCTCTGGCCGGTGGGTGACCCGCGAACCCTGTCGGGGCGGGGAGGGGTGTGGTGTGGTGTGGTGGGGAAGGGCTGTATCTGGGGTGCGGATGGGGTGACCTGGCTGGCCCGCCGGCCTTGAAGGCCCAGAAGTCCCAAAAGGCCAGCCAAACCAGCCAAAAAGCCTACAGCACCCGGTATTCCCAGGCGGTCTCCCATCCAAGTACTAACCAGGCCCGACCCTGCTTAGCTTCCGAGATCAGACGAGATCGGGCGCGTTCAGGGTGGTATGGCCGTAGACGAGGGCGGCCGTCGCCGCGGCGCCCCAAGAGCCTGCTGCTGCGCTCGCCCGCCTGCCACCGAGCCCAGCCCAGCCCCGCCCACCACCCACCGCCTCTGAGCCCGGCTCAAACCCCACCCAGGCGCAAAAGCGCGTCCGCACGCCCGCCCGCCTGCCACCTAGTCCCTCCTCAGCCCTCTGCCCCGGCCCGGAGCAGGGGCCCAGGGCCAGGAGTTGCCAGCCTTCCTTTCCCCCGGACCTCCTCTCCCTCCACCCCCGTTGCTCCCTCACCGGGCCCCAGCGGCGCGTGCCCCCGCCAGGTTTGCTGGCCCCCCGTCATCCTGCTCCTCCCTCCCTTTCCCTCGGCCTCGGGTGCCTGGGTCCGGTGTGCACGCGCCTGTGGCTTCCCAAGTGGGCAATGCACGGGTGTCGGCCTGGACGCCTCGGGGACTGCCATGGCGGGGGGCTGGCTTCGGACCCCGACTCGCCCCACCTGGGGCCTGTTGCCAGGGAGCCAGCTTTAGCTCCTTGCCTTCGGGCAGGTCAGAGCCCTCCTCTGAGCTGCAGGCCATTTCTGTCCCCGGTGGAGCGGGCATGGGGGTCGTGGACCCGAGGCGGTGGGCGCCCTCCGGGCTTAGGGCTGCGGGTGGCGGTGGCAATGGCGGTGGCGGTAGCGTTGGCGGTGGCGGTGGGAGGAGGGCTTCGAGGGAGGCCCTGAACGGGCTGCGGGATGCGCTTTGCCGCATTCTCCTCCGGGAGCGTCTGCCACCTGCTTCCAGCGGGGGTGCCCAGGTAGGCGCAGGCAAAAGGCGGCCGGATCGCTTGCGTCATCCACACAGACAGGGTAGACGCTGTCCTGCCCGTGCTCTCTCTCCTGCCCGTGGCTGGACCGCTCGGGTGCTCTGCTCGATCATCTCTCACCATCGGGACACCCTTTGGGAGCTGTGGACTCCTGCAAATCCTCCTCCTCCACCTCCTCCTGCTCCTCCTCTCCCTCAACTTCCTCCTCCTCCTGGTCCTCCTCGTCCTCCTCCTCCTCCTGGTCCTCCTCGTCCTCCTCCTCCTCCTGGTCCTCCTCCTGGGCATCCCACCATTCCTACACCTGGTCCTTTTCTGGTCCTCCTCGTGCACATCCTCTTCCTAGTTCACGAACTCACGTCCTTCTCCTAGTCCTCCCCCTCTCCCCAGGACATTCCCCCTCATCTTGGAGAATCCATGAAGACCTGATGGCTGGAAGCAGGATAGGGGGAGTGTGTGTGTGTGTGTGTGTGTGTGTGTGTGAGAGAGAGAGAGAGAGAGAGAGAGACAGAGAGACAGAGAGACAGAGAGAGACAGAGAGAGAGACAGAGAGACAGAGAGAGACAGGGAGAGAGACAGAGGACAGAGAGAGAGACAGAGAGAGAGACAGAGAGAGAGAGAGACAGAATGTGCATGTGTGGGCACGCGGGCACGGGTGCGTTTGTGTCCGTGTGAGTGTGCCTGCGTGCGCGGGAGTGTGGATGTGCGTTGTGTCCTGTCTGTGTGGCCAGGATGGATGCATATCTTGATTCTCTCTTTGGAACTCGAATGCCGGCTCCGGGCTCCCAGTTCTGCCCCCACCCCCACCCCAGCACACCCCCACCTCCATGCGCAGCGCAGCCAGTGGCGCCATCCGTTCCTTCATTGCACACTGCCTCCATTCCTCCATCGCATCCATTGCTCCGTGGGAAGCATCCATTGACCCGGGGAAGAAGGGAGAAGGAAGGGCACGCTGGCCAGCGTGGAAGATGCTCCCGGGTCGATGGGTTCCACGGAACTTGGAACTTGGAACTTGTGTCGTGGCACTGTGCGCGTGGACGGTGGGGGCGGAGGCAGGGCAGGTCTCGGGCCAGAATTATCTTGGGCTATGCAGAGACCGAGACCCAGACCGAGACCGAGACCGAGACCGAGACCGAGAGACAGCGAGAGCAACAGAGAAACACACTCCTCAAGCATGCACGCAGGGGATCAGTGCCCACTCAGGCAGATACACAAGCCTGTAGCATGGGATTCTTAGCTTCGGTGGTGCTGGGATCCCCTCTCGGGTGTTTCCCTCCTCGTGGGTTTCCTGCCTGCCTGAGGGCTCTGGCCGGTGGGTGACCCGCGAACCCTGTCGGGGCGGGGAGGGGTGTGGTGTGGTGTGGTGGGGAAGGGCTGTATCTGGGGTGCGGATGGGGGTGACCTGGCTGGCCCGCCGGCCTTGAAGGCCCAGAAGTCCCAAAAGGCCAGCCAAACCAGCCAAAAAGCCTACAGCACCCGGTATTCCCAGGCGGTCTCCCATCCAAGTACTAACCAGGCCCGACCCTGCTTAGCTTCCGAGATCAGACGAGATCGGGCGCGTTCAGGGTGGTATGGCCGTAGACGAGGGCGGCCGTCGCCGCGGCGCCCCAAGAGCCTGCTGCTGCGCTCGCCCGCCTGCCACCGAGCCCAGCCCAGCCCCGCCCACCACCCACCGCCTCTGAGCCCGGCTCAAACCCCACCCAGGCGCAAAAGCGCGTCCGCACGCCCGCCCGCCTGCCACCTAGTCCCTCCTCAGCCCTCTGCCCCGGCCCGGAGCAGGGGCCCAGGGCCAGGAGTTGCCAGCCTTCCTTTCCCCCGGACCTCCTCTCCCTCCACCCCCGTTGCTCCCTCACCGGGCCCCAGCGGCGCGTGCCCCCGCCAGGTTTGCTGGCCCCCCGTCATCCTGCTCCTCCCTCCCTTTCCCTCGGCCTCGGGTGCCTGGGTCCGGTGTGCACGCGCCTGTGGCTTCCCAAGTGGGCAATGCACGGGTGTCGGCCTGGACGCCTCGGGGACTGCCATGGCGGGGGGCTGGCTTCGGACCCCGACTCGCCCCACCTGGGGCCTGTTGCCAGGGAGCCAGCTTTAGCTCCTTGCCTTCGGGCAGGTCAGAGCCCTCCTCTGAGCTGCAGGCCATTTCTGTCCCCGGTGGAGCGGGCATGGGGGTCGTGGACCCGAGGCGGTGGGCGCCCTCCGGGCTTAGGGCTGCGGGTGGCGGTGGCAATGGCGGTGGCGGTAGCGTTGGCGGTGGCGGTGGGAGGAGGGCTTCGAGGGAGGCCCTGAACGGGCTGCGGGATGCGCTTTGCCGCATTCTCCTCCGGGAGCGTCTGCCACCTGCTTCCAGCGGGGGTGCCCAGGTAGGCGCAGGCAAAAGGCGGCCGGATCGCTTGCGTCATCCACACAGACAGGGTAGACGCTGTCCTGCCCGTGCTCTCTCTCCTGCCCGTGGCTGGACCGCTCGGGTGCTCTGCTCGATCATCTCTCACCATCGGGACACCCTTTGGGAGCTGTGGACTCCTGCAAATCCTCCTCCTCCACCTCCTCCTGCTCCTCCTCTCCCTCAACTTCCTCCTCCTCCTGGTCCTCCTCGTCCTCCTCCTCCTCCTGGTCCTCCTCGTCCTCCTCCTCCTCCTGGTCCTCCTCCTGGGCATCCCACCATTCCTACACCTGGTCCTTTTCTGGTCCTCCTCGTGCACATCCTCTTCCTAGTTCACGAACTCACGTCCTTCTCCTAGTCCTCCCCCTCTCCCCAGGACATTCCCCCTCATCTTGGAGAATCCATGAAGACCTGATGGCTGGAAGCAGGATAGGGGGAGTGTGTGTGTGTGTGTGTGTGTGTGTGTGTGTGAGAGAGAGAGAGAGAGAGAGAGACAGAGAGACAGAGAGACAGAGAGAGACAGAGAGAGAGACAGAGAGACAGAGAGAGACAGGGAGAGAGACAGAGGACAGAGAGAGAGACAGAGAGAGAGACAGAGAGAGAGAGAGACAGAATGTGCATGTGTGGGCACGCGGGCACGGGTGCGTTTGTGTCCGTGTGAGTGTGCCTGCGTGCGCGGGAGTGTGGATGTGCGTTGTGTCCTGTCTGTGTGGCCAGGATGGATGCATATCTTGATTCTCTCTTTGGAACTCGAATGCCGGCTCCGGGCTCCCAGTTCTGCCCCCACCCCCACCCCAGCACACCCCCACCTCCATGCGCAGCGCAGCCAGTGGCGCCATCCGTTCCTTCATTGCACACTGCCTCCATTCCTCCATCGCATCCATTGCTCCGTGGGAAGCATCCATTGACCCGGGGAAGAACGGAGAAGGAAGGGCACGCTGGCCAGCGTGGAAGATGCTCCCGGGTCGATGGGTTCCACGGAACTTGGAACTTGGAACTTGTGTCGTGGCACTGTGCGCGTGGACGGTGGGGGCGGAGGCAGGGCAGGTCTCGGGCCAGAATTATCTTGGGCTATGCAGAGACCGAGACCCAGACCGAGACCGAGACCGAGACCGAGACCGAGAGACAGCGAGAGCAACAGAGAAACACACTCCTCAAGCATGCACGCAGGGGATCAGTGCCCACTCAGGCAGATACACAAGCCTGTAGCATGGGATTCTTAGCTTCGGTGGTGCTGGGATCCCCTCTCGGGTGTTTCCCCTCCTCGTGGGTTTCCTGCCTGCCTGAGGGCTCTGGCCGGTGGGTGACCCGCGAACCCTGTCGGGGCGGGGAGGGGTGTGGTGTGGTGTGGTGGGGAAGGGCTGTATCTGGGGTGCGGATGGGGTGACCTGGGCTGGCCCGCCGGCCTTGAAGGCCCAGAAGTCCCAAAAGGCCAGCCAAACCAGCCAAAAAGCCTACAGCACCCGGTATTCCCAGGCGGTCTCCCATCCAAGTACTAACCAGGCCCGACCCTGCTTAGCTTCCGAGATCAGACGAGATCGGGCGCGTTCAGGGTGGTATGGCCGTAGACGAGGGCGGCCGTCGCCGCGGCGCCCCAAGAGCCTGCTCGCTGCGCTCGCCCGCCTGCCACCGAGCCCAGCCCAGCCCAGCCCCGCCCACCACCCACCGCCTCTGAGCCCGGCTCAAACCCCACCCAGGCGCAAAAGCGCGTCCGCACGCCCGCCCGCCTGCCACCTAGTCCCTCCTCAGCCCTCTGCCCCGGCCCGGAGCAGGGGCCCAGGGCCAGGAGTTGCCAGCCTTCCTTTCCCCCGGACCTCCTCTCCCTCCACCCCCGTTGCTCCCTCACCGGGCCCCAGCGGCGCGTGCCCCCGCCAGGTTTGCTGGCCCCCCGTCATCCTGCTCCTCCCTCCCTTTCCCTCGGCCTCGGGTGCCTGGGTCCGGTGTGCACGCGCCTGTGGCTTCCCAAGTGGGCAATGCACGGGTGTCGGCCTGGACGCCTCGGGGAATGCCATGGCGGGGGGCTGGCTTCGGACCCCGACTCGCCCCACCTGGGGCCTGTTGCCAGGGAGCCAGCTTTAGCTCCTTGCCTTCGGGCAGGTCAGAGCCCTCCTCTGAGCTGCAGGCCATTTCTGTCCCCGGTGGAGCGGGCATTGTGGTCGTGGACCCGAGGCGGTGGGCGCCCGCCGGGCTTAGGGCTGCGGGTGGCGGTGGCAATGGTGGTGGCGGTGGCGTTGGCGGTGGCGGTGGCGGTGGCGGTGGGAGGAGGGCTTCAAGGGAGGCCCTGAACGGGCAGCGGCATGGGCTTTGCAGCATTCTGCTCCGGGAGCGTCTGCCACCTGCTTCCAGCGGGGGTGCCCAGGTAGGCGCAGGCAAAAGGCGGCCGGATCGCTTGGGTCATTCACACAGACAGGGTAGACGCTTTCCTGCCCGTGCTCTCTCTCCTGCCCGTGGCTGGACCGCTCGGGTGCTCTGGTCGATCATCTCTCACCATCGGGACACCCTTTGGGAGCTGTGGTCTCCTGCAAATCCTCCTCCTCCACCTCCTCCTGTTCCTCCTCTCCCTCAACCTCCTCCTCCTCCTGGTCCTCCTCGTCCTCCTCCTCCTCCTGGTCCTCCTCCTGGGCATCCCACCATTCCTACACCTGGTCCTTTTCTGGTCCTCGTCTTGCACATCCTCTTCCTAGTTCACGAACTCACGTCCTTTTCCTAGTCCTCCCCCTCTCCCCAGGACATTCCCCCTCATCTTGGAGAATCCATGAAGACCTGATGGCTGGAAGCAGGATAGGGGGAGTGTGTGTGTGTGTGTGTGTGTGTGAGAGAGAGAGAGAGAGAGAGAGAGAGAGAGAGAGAGAGAGAGAGAGAGAGAGACAGAGA